>NC_044007.1:70631479-70933058 GCF_900496995.4 Aquila chrysaetos chrysaetos
TGTGGTTGCAGTTTTGGCTGCTGCTGCAGCATCTGTTATCGTCTTGGCAGTAGCACAACCTGGATTCTTCAGATGTTCACCAGTTTTTGACAGACTGGATATCCCTAAGAAGGGCAAATGAAAGGGGAATCCAAATTTTACCACTGTATAGGAGTGAAATTTTCCAAGATAATTAAAAAGGCACTTCTACAACCCAACGACTTTCCACTTGAAAAATATCAAAAGCTGTATTTCACACACACTATAGCAGAGTGCAGTTTTTTCAGAGAAGCACTTAAAAGCATCCTTTAAAATGTCAAGAAATAGATATCCTAAAATATAGGATATTTATCAATTCTCCTTTGCATTGTAAAGGATATACAAAAGATCTATCAGGACTTTCTATTCTACCCTTCACAAGAAAGCATTCAAGAAGCGTAAAAATGGAAAATGCAATCTCCCTGAAAAGATCTTTTCTCCATAAAAAGTGTGTGGACTGGGGAACATGCTGCTGCAATTCTTTGAAGATTCTTAAGGTCTTAGCAAGTTTCAGGAAGCATATAGAAATAACAAGAGGATCTAGAACTATAAATGTTGGTTAACAAAAAAATATATTGAATATAATAATCTTATTCTTTGTTTTTTAACATGGATTTAAGACATGATTAAGAAAATCTTATGGGGTGAGGTGCATTGATTATCCCTACACAGCACCTAAGTAGTTTCACAGCTACAACATCAACTACTCGTTGGGATTATTTCTATGAAAAGGACACAAGAATGGAAATGGAAATCACTGTGGGTTTGGGGATTTTTTTTTTTTTTTTTTTTTTTTTTTTTTTTTTTTTTTGTTTAGGCTATGCAAAATGCTGAGTGAGATCAGGTTCACCTGTCAATAAAATTCCTGAATCTTCATCCGTAACAATAAACAAAACATTTGGAAACAAAAGATAGTTCCAGGCAACCTGCCTGTTTCAGTATTTTCAGTAACTATTGCAGAAGGAGCTGGGTTGACATCCAGAAATGGCCATACTACTGGAGAGGAATGAAGTGTCTTTGAATAGCTATGAATTTTCACACCCAACACTTAAATCCTTTAGTAAGTTTGATACATCATCTAACCAAGATCAAGAAGTACAGATCAGCTTTTCTGTGTGCCATTAGCTGTTATCAGGGGGAGCAAAAGTGGTAATAGAACAAGGTATGTAGCAAAAATAAGAAATAAACCCAAATCTTAGAACACTTTCACCCCACCCCTCCCTTCTTCCCGGGCACAACTTCACTCTTGAATTCTCCACCTCCTCCCCCTGAGTGGCACAGGGGGACAGGAAATGTGGGTTGCGGTCAGTTCATCACACATTATCTTTGCCGCTCCTTCCTCCTCACACTCTTCCCCTGCTCCAGCATGGTGTCCCTCCTACAGGAGACAGATCTCCATGAATTTCTCCAGTGTGAGTCCTTCCCCCGGGCTGCAGTCCTTCAGGCACAGACTGCTCCAGCGTGGGTCTCCCGCAGGGTCACAAGTCCTGCCGGAAGCCTGCTCCAGCGCGGGCTTCCCACAGCGTCACAGCCTCCTTCGGGCATCCCCCTGCTCCGGCGTGGGGTCCTCCCCGGGCTGCAGGTGGAGATCTGCTCCACTGTGGACCTCCCTGGGCTGCAGGGGGACAGCCTGCCTCACCGTGGTCTTCCCCACAGGCTGCAGGGGAATCTCTGCTCCGGCACCTGGAGCATCTCCTCCCCTCCTTCTGCACTGACCTGGGGGTCTGCAGGGCTGTTTCTGTCACATGTTCGCTTTCCTCTCTCCTGGCTGCTGTTGCCCAGCAGTTTTTTCCCTTTCTTAAATATGTTATCCCAGAGGTGCTACCACCATCGCTGATGGGCTTGGCCTTGGCCAGTGGCGGGTCCATCTTGGAGCCGGCTGGCATTGGCTCCATCAGACATAGGGGAAGCTTCTAGCAGCTTCTCACAGAAGCCACCTCTGTAACATACACACCCCCCCGTCCCTCACTACCAAACCTTTGTGACACAAACGCAATACACTGTATCAAAAGTTCCAGAGACTCTTCCAAGCACATGGTTTCTTACTCAAACTCTCTTATATTTTATCATTTGCTAACCTAAGGACTGTACTAACACAACAACATTATAAAGGAACCAAGATACAGCTTTGTAGACAGATGAGCTGCCTGTTGACTACACGTGAAAAAGCAAATTAAAGTGCACAAGTGGAAACTGCTATGACATTAAGGAAAACCGTGGTTAATAGCATCAAAAATAAGGAACTGGATGTAGTACTAAAAATAATAGTAATAATAATTTTGATCGCATTTCTTCTCCTTGAACACCTAGACGTTGTGGGTAGTTGCCATAGGGTTGGAGCATACAAGATGCATCTGCACAGTAAAGCTCCTTGAGTTTCTCATGGACTACCCAAAACCTGAGTTTAAGTGACCAGATTGGCTGCAATGAGCACTGGCAAGGAGGAGGTTGAAAACCAGGAGGTACAGATCCTTCCTGTGGCCTGGAATGAATCTCTACTCAGCATCTAACCATGAACCTTACCTCTCTGCTCATTCTTAAAGAAAGAGCCAACCTCCTCCTACTCCCACTCTCTGCCCTAACTTTATGTACTTTGTAATATTCTTGCCATTTTTCTGCCTTGCCTAAAATGTATGAGAATGTGGCTGCTCTGCCCCACTTCCTTTTTATCCATCCTGGCTGAAGAGCTGATATTCAAGATTATTCTGTGACTGCCTCCACAGTAACTAAGGAACTGGCCGCCAAGAAAATGAAAGCACCTGTCACATCCATTTTCCTAAAATTAAGAAAATAATCCTTCCCCACTTTTAACATTCTGCATTAATAAAACGCCACAAACTGGTACTTCCACCTACTTGTTAAAGTTTTATTTTTCCCATTGTCTGTTCAGAAGATATGTCTGTGGACGTGCATGTCTGTAAAAGGCCATAACAATACATTTTGTTTTATTTCACCTAAACCAAGTAAACTTACATGGGGGCAGTTATAATACAAGGTTAGAACAAAAATTGGTTTCAAAATGCTTTGAGGATAAGAAAACATTGGAAGAAGTCTTCAAGAAGAATTTTATACCTGAGCAAACATAGCTACATTGTATGAAGATCTCAGTAAGAGCTTTTGGTACAGATACAGCAATTACAGAAATCTTCAGTGAACAGTCTGGCCCATGAAAGGATTTACACAGGAAGTGGTATTAGGGACACATAATGAAAAATTAATATAAAGCAACAGTATAAACATGTGAAGAGAGTATCAGAAAGATAAGGCACAAAGCAAGATTTGGTTAACAATGAACATTAAAGGCAACAACAAGCAGTTCTATAGCTATACTGAAAAAAAACAACTCAAAGGACAAGATAGGCCCTAGAGGACTCTCTCAGAGTTTCTCTCTGCATTTACTTTTTAAAAACAATCAACAAACAAACAAAAACACTACTTAATGAATTACATTTGAACCCTCTTTACAGTAATCCCTGGAAATATTAAGCAGTATGCTTCAATCACATAGAATGAGGTGATTTAATAAAACAAATACCACACACAAAACAATCCATATAGTTTTACCAACAGCTCATCATATTAACTTCCTCTCTTAGCAGGCTGATTACCCTACTTCTCCCCCCTTATCTACTAGGCTACATATCACTGTTAGTTAGGCTGCACATTATTCCACACAATATGCCTAAAGCAAGCTACGGAAGGCAGCCATGAGATGGTAACAGATCTCCACACAACCACCGCCTCTTTCTTTCCACTTAGTGTACTAATAATCAAGTGACAGACCTGACATTTCTCACCGATTCAACCCACAGTGCTCTCTCTGACCACATGTGGAGAATTTTAGGATGTTGTCTCAGCTGGGAAAAACATAAGGCCTGCAAGACTAATTCATGCTGTGATATCCACCAGTGAGCAGAGGCAGCAAAACCAAAATTTCTGTCCAAAACCACTGCGTGTCCATCTAGGCCAAAGGTGTATTTTAATGAGATTCACATCACAGTTCAGCTAAAATTCTGTTTTGACTATGGACCAATACTGCCTGCTCCAGGGGGAGGCCTGGGCAGCTTTGCATTTGACAGTCACGGATTGCTGTAGGAAATCTGGCAGATTGCAAGAATCAGTCTGATTGCACAGTACTACAAGGCAAGGTAGCTCATAGCTTTTTCCAACCCATTCACATTTTTGTTGTGAGCCTAACCTTGCTTTTAAAATCCTTTCATCTAAATTCTGTTCTTCCTTTTCATGTCATGGCCTCTTCGTTAAGCCTGTGTCCAGTCAGTAACCACAACTGCAGAAGTGTTTGGGTATGACAGAGTAGGTTCAGGGAGCTCAAAGCTTAAGGCAGCTATGGCTGGAACACTCCGAAAATTAGAAGCCAGCCATTTACAGGTCTCCTGGCCCACTGCAAAAGCATTATTCCCTGGATTTACAAATTTGCCAAAATGTGAAGACATGCTTTGGCAAGAGAGAAAAAGATCCCTCTTTCTCTCTGACAATGTAATTGTTTTCTTGCCAAACACCAAGAATTTTTAAAGAGCAAGCTATTTGTTAATGGTGGCACAATTATTTTTTGGCAAATTCACAGCTAGACTTTCTGTTCGAGCTTTCATTCTTAAAGAAAATCAGTTAATATATTTAAAACAGATGGTAGAAGGTTAGAAATGTATAGGCTCCAAGACGACCAGCTTCAAAGCAAATTCACTCCCTTTTTGTTTTGGTGGGGTTTTTTTAAATGCAAATAGAATGCTTCCTTTAGTATTGTGTGAGGATGGTTTGTGTCTTAAGGGAGAGGAGTACAAGAGGAGAACAGCAGTCTTACAGTCTGGGTCAGATTTGAGAAATGCCGCAGTATCTCCTGCTCTGTCTCTAGCAGCTGCCTGGTACCTGTTCCATTCACTGCTCTTAATAGGTAGACCACAAAATGCTAATAAATAGGTTTCATTTTGCTTGGCTAATTAAAAAACAAAAGCTAGAAAAGAGTTAGTGAACAGATATTTGCTATTTGGCACCTTATGTATGTTTTGCCTAGATTCACTTTCTTTCGTCAGGCTTGTATTTAATCTGGTTTGGTCTACATATAGTTATACCAGAGTCTTACAGAGAGGGACTATTAACTCTGTTTTACTTGATCACAGCCCAGAACACCACTACCCTTGAACTTGCCACTTTTTCTATATCTGCACATAACTGCAATTGACCTAATAAAGGATTTTTTCCAGGCAAACTCTATTTACATAAAACGTTAATTTAGACTATTCATTTATCTTTTCTGATAACGTAATTTAAAAGATATATGAAGAATGAATACAATTATCCTTCCAGGCAGTTCTGAGGCATTTTATTTTTAGAGTTTCCAAGTTCTTCTATTTGCAGCTGGTATTGAATGTTTTCTAAAAATTCCTCCATGTAACGTGCATAGATATTTTCTGTATTAGGAAAAGAAATCAAGACAAAAATTTAGAACAAAGTTTGCTGCCTCTCAATTTCCCTTTTGACCCTAAATACTCACTAGCTCTCATCTTTTCATCACTACTTCTTTTCCTATCCCATTAAGTCCCGCTGCCTCCAATTCTCCTTTGTTTCTGCTTTCACGTCACTTATCAGTGGCTTATGTCAAGACTTAAGTGCTTTTAAGATGAAGCAGATTATAATGAGGTACAGATTATATGATTTAAAATACTTTTTCTTTGTTGCCATTGTAAAAAGCCACAGAAGTATATAGAAGATGTATAGGAGCCATAGATGTACATAGCAAATGTATGTATCTGTAAGTCTTTCATACACCCAGACATGGACACACATGTTTCTTGGCATTTTGTATTCAAAAGTAATAAAGTTGGACAGAAAATATTTCACAGGTGACCTGCTGCCAAGAAGAATTTGTATTATTTTTGGTCATTTTGAGTTATGAGGTCTCAAGATAAAAGAAAAGAACATTAAGAATAAGCCATTAAGTCACTTAACCAAACAGTCCTAAAGGAGTTTACTGCTCAAGTGAACCACATTTCACTGTTCCTCTACCTGCTGTAATGAATGATACATGAAGCACTTCAGATAGTACCATGGGACATCAAAGTGATGAGCTGACAATGTGACTTTCCTCGGCTTCACTGGCAAGCCACCAAAAAAAAAGTATTAAATCATTGTGGGTTTGTTTTGGGTTTTTTTCCCCCCAACTTTTTCCAACTGTCTAATAAACACATACATATTTTTAGCTGAATGACATAAGGCTCTTTTCCCCCCACTCTTCATAATAAAGTAAGTACCGCATAATATTGCTTTGTAACTAAGTTAGTATTTACCAACATGGAATGCTATCCTTATATTTGTAAAAATATTTTACAAATATCCATATAGGGAAATCCTCATGCAATGAATATGACTCAGTAAAGACAGTACAGAAATTAAAAGTTGGGATAAAAGAAAATAATCTAAGCCTATACCCTCGCTCCACCTTTTAAATGATATCAAGTAGTAATAAAGTAAAGGAAGAAGGAAGATTATTCTATGCTTTTTTTAACGTAAGACCTTATTTGGAAAACTAGGTAAGAATGCAAAGGAACATGGCAATTACAGAATTACACCACATAAAAATCACATGCCCAGCTCCAAGACCAGAAATCATAGTGCTAATATTTCCTGTATAGCAAGACATGGGAAAGATGAACATACCAACTTGTAGACTTGGCCTGACAACAGCCAGTGAGCTAAATTGTCAGAGCTGAAGACAGACAAAAAGAGAAGGCGTGTGTGTGTGTTTGGATTCAGAGTCCAAAAAACATCGCTTGTGTTTCTACCTCAGTTATCCTTAAACTAACTGGAATAATAGCCAAGTAGTTAGAATATCTGCCAAGGAACCAAAGCTCTGATGCCTGTGCCCATTACTTAAAAGTTTGCACTGTCAGCCCTTGCGTTACTAAGCATACCCTATACAACAAAGTCCTCTTACTGTAAGCAAGCAGCCGTATCCATCCTTCTGCTAACATTTTGCCATCATCCAACCAACTCAGCAGGAATTCATTCACTCAAAGAAACCATGCAGGAGGAAAGCAGACGCTAGCTTAAGAGACTATGACAGCTAGATGTGAAATGGTTTAGGATCCCTGTTCACACTTCCTTATGTTGTTTTACATTAGATGATCCCTGGACCAGAAAAATCCCCTCCACCAAACCAGACATAGTCTGGAGAGCAAAATAATCTATGGATGATAGAGAGTAAAATGAAATAAAACGGGCATTTCCTACGATATATGTTAATTTTTTTTCCCCTATCTCTACCACTATGATTCACAGAAAAGGTTATTTCTTCAGAGGTTGATGTGCAGAACCTTAACTAGTCTATCAACACCAAAACCCATGAAAGCTTTAGACTAAAATATTTCTACGCAACGTGTATTCCCACACCATTTTCACTTGACCGTGGATGTAAGTTCCCACTTCATTTAGCATTAATTTGTTTATGGAGCTCTGTCACAGATGAATTATTAAGTCATCATTATGGGGTTAACTCAGAGTTTTATTAATGATCAAACGACAATCAAATGGTCATTAATTGGCGATTGAATGAAAATCAAATGGCAATGAAGTGGTGATTAAGCAATAATTGAATGTTAGTCAGTGATTTAGGCAGCGGTCAAACAGTCTACTACTTCCTACACTTCCAATAACTAAGCTATAGCTGGATATATGTGTGTCACTAGCATAGAATACACTTTTAGGCATAATGTAAAGTATCGGTTATAGATGTCGGATGCTGGGTCAGGAGTCTCTCAGCCTCGAGGAGTAACCCTGAGAGATGTCCCTGCCGAGGAGGCAGGGGACCGCCACCACGCAGCCTGCCGCCCTGCAGGAGAGCTCAGTGGGCTCGGGGAACAACCAGGAATTTTTATGGCCTAAAAAGCAATTGACTCAAAGTCAACCTCCCGCTTTGGTGTATGTCCAGGTGCAGCAGCTTTAGCTTTGTCTAGTCTCGGCTCAGGCTGGCACCGCTAGCTCCTGGTAAGAGGCGGCCTAGGCTCCTTCGTGCCCGAGACGGTGCGGCCTAGCACAGCCCTCGCAGGCCGCCCAGCCGGTCATGTCTGAAGCGAGGCGGCATGGAGCGGCGGCACCCATCGCTGCGAGGGACTGCGAGAGCTAACGCCTCAGACATTGTGGCGGGGCAAGCTCTGCCCAACGACGAACCCCGCATCACGACAAACCCGCAGAGCGAGGAACCGCAGGTGAAAAGCAGCCGATCAGCAACAGGACAACAGGACGGGCAGGTCCCTGTTCCGATAACGCTGAGCAGGGCAGCTCCCCCCGCACGGCCAAAGACCAAACGATGGTCACATCTGCAGGGAAGGAGAAGTTACTCCCCAAACGACCCCCAAGCCCGCCAACCCATTTCCCGAAGGTTCTGAAAGCACAAACCCCGCATGACACCTAATTAGCCTAACGAGTTCGAGTGCCCGCCCAAAGGAGGGGAAGGATGATAAGAGGACACAAACTGAAGCCCCACGCGCACGCACCCACCGGGACAGGACCCCTCGGCTGACTGGACCGACGCTGGACCCAGGACCGGTGAAATCTTTCTCCTCTCTCTCTTTTTTTTTTTCCGTAATCCCTACACTTTAACCCTGTAGACTTCACCCCTGTGAATGAGCGGCCTTGTGGTGCTTTGGTGCCAGCTGGGCTTAAACCTTGACAAGATCTTACTAGCTTTATAATATCAGCTTCTTTTCAGCTTCCAGATATACTGATTTTTATCAGGTTATGTGAAAAATTAATAAAAGAGGATGGTATACAAAATTAATAAATGGGAGAATGAAATGGAAATTCCCTAAAATACCAATAAACTACCTGCCAAGAAACCGTCATTGGCTAGTGAGATGATCTGTTTCAGCAACACAAGCATTTGAGCATTGAGTATGAAGGTTTGTTTCCTTTTTGAAAGGAGACAAAAACATTGCATAGATTATGACCACATAGGTCATCAGAAGTCGGGTTATTCATAATTCTGACCGTGCATGAAGCACAGACAATTTCAAGACAGCAAGTCTGACGTGCTTCTTCCTCTTTGACTTGAACGGGTACAGCACAGCAGACCAGGTTTCTTGATTCACACATTTTATTTTCAAGCATTTTTTTCTGTTCCAACAGCAATACAGTAAGTTACAGACTGTAACAACATAACAGTAACAAGTCATAACAACAACTTCAAATGTGGAAGTGATTAACTTCACCAAATAAAGTGAACAACTGTAGCAACCTCAAGAAACCAACCATTTTTTTGTTCATTAAATAATGAACAGAAGTGTTACTAGAACTGTTGGAAAAACCCTCTTAAAATATGCGGGAGAGGTTGAAAAAAATTCTTAATGGAATGGGACTTATTTTTCCCAAAATACTTTTTCTTTGCAACATATTTTTCAAGTATTCAGATAGAACTTGAGAACTGAAAAACTCAGTCACAAGCTGGAAAATTAGGGGTTTCACTTGTCATGAATTAAATAAATAAATAAATCCTGGTTTGGGTATTCCTCCCTCCACCACAAACACACATATCCCAATATTTGCAAAGAAAACAATCACAGAAAAAAAATATTATTATTATGAAATTTTCAGTACTTTTCAGTCAGTTAAGAACTTTGGATAAGATCCTGCTTTAAGAGGGTATAGCAGATCATAGTCACAAGTAACAACATAAACTATTCATGCATATGATCATAACAACACAACTGAAATAAAATAAAAAAACAGGGGATACAGAAAATGTTCTACATAATCAAAACTTAAAGAACAGGGGACACAAGGAAAAATCCGTATTTTAGAAGATGTAAGGCCAGTAAATGTTTTTAGTACATTAAGAAAAGTTTTATGCTATTGTTATGTTTCTATCATTAGATGAAATTAGAAATAGCTAGGTGGCAGATTTCAAAAAGTTGTTCCAAATGAGGAAATTCTTGTCAAACAAGGATGTTTCTCATTAGGCAAGGCCTGACACCAAGCAAAATTGTTATCCAGAATTAGAAAGAAATACAAAACCATGTCTGATTATGCAAATACTTGCAGAGAGCTAAAAAAAGACACAGATAGAACTGCTTACAAAGTGATTTGAACCACTCAGCTGAGCACACCTAAGATCAACGGAATTTCATACAATCAAGTGCAAGGTCACACTGTCAGGAACAGAACTAGCACACAAAACAAATCTATAGCATAGGAATTGCAATGAGAGAGGATCCAGAGGGCACAGTGGACAACCAAGTCTGTATAAGCTTCCAGCACTATGCTATCCAAGAAGGTGAATGTGCTCCCTTGTATACAAAGGGGATTCCCTCCCCGCTATTTTATTTCTGCATGCAGCAGCAATGTGCTTAATGTTATTATATTCACTGTAGCTAATCATATTTTAAGGTGTTGAAAGATTGCGGAGTGTTGAGTTACAAAAAAAAAAAAAAACCCTCATTCTGTGCATCTTAGCAGAAGAAAACAAAGGTTATAGGATACAATATATAAAAGCCTTCATGAAAGTAAAATAACAGACACTAATCACTCACTCTTTTAATGGAGCAGGAAACAATACGAATGAGCAGCAAGATGCTGCCATCAACAGCATCTTTAAATATTACCATAGTAGCTTTCTTGCAGTTTTCTGAAGGCTTACCTGTGTTCCAAGAGGTTAGATCTGTCAATATCAGTGACAGTGAAAGCTCTTCAGCCACTTGTTTTCAATGTTATCCGGTCCCACCAGTCTAAAGGTCTTTACTGGGAGTATATGCCTAACATCCTTTCCATTTAGTGTTGGAATAGAACATATTTCATCATCATTTAACATAAGTATCCGCTGTTTTCCAATCACAAGACATTATTTATTAAATATGTTCTCTCTTTTGAATATTTCTGATATTTTCATCTTTTTAATGTAGACCACTATTAAGGATTATTGTTTGGGGGTTGTCATCGTTTGGGTTTTTTTAATATACTTTAAAAATCCTTCCAATTGCTCTTAGCATTAATAAAGATAGATGTTTCACTGATATGTCTTAGGCTCCCGCAAAATGTCTCAGTATGACGACTTTTAATTTATGCTAATTGGCATAAACATCAGACATTTCATGATCAAACAGTAAACACTTTATTCCATGGCTGTTCTTGAGGAAGATGCTATTATCCAACACAGGAGATGCTGAATGCTAGCTACTTCATCAAAGCCATGGAAAACCTGAGAAGCCACTGTAATCCAGAGTGGCACTGAAGAGGGTTAGCAAAGCTTAGAGAAGTACAAGCCTCTTAATTCCAGAATCTGGTAGAGTATCAAGAGCACCACAAAAGCAATACTGACAAAAATAAAATTACGGTAACCTTTGGAAGCTGGGACTTACGTTTGAACAGAAACAATCCTTTTTCATTTTCATCCCAAAAAGGAGTGCAGATTTCACATATGTTCTCTTAACTGAGAAAGTGAGAACAGATATGAAGTCCTCTAACTGTCCATGTCCTAAAGCGCTGACTTATTTCTTTATTTTAGTTTGTCTGGATTTGTTAGGCACCAAACAGATGATGACAGTCCCTCATTGTGATAAACATCAGGAGTTAAGGTTTGGTCTTTTTCCACATTGTTACAAAGGCAGAGATTCTTTTGCAACAGCAGAGTTCAAGTCCCCATCACTCTACTGACTACTAGGCTATTTTTGTGGGAAAACAAGTTCAAGTCCTTTCTGTGCCTTATTCAGAACAAGGTCTGGAAGATATTTTTAACAGCACCACTGTTCAATAGAACCAGTGTCTCTGGCCTGATACATATTTCATTTCTACGGATCGAGAATGGACCACTGCAATGATCTAATTACCGTTGTAACACAGTCCATAATAGTTTACAGATTGCAGCCTTGCTTCAATTAATACACATTTTAGAAAATATCAACCTTAAAAATAGAGTCAGGAATGCTGCAGAATCTACTGCACTCCTTGGTAAGTCACACTGTGAAGCCCCCTTTCCCCTGGTCTGAATCTGCTTGTCTATAGCTTCCAGCCACTAGCTCTTAGCCTTTTTAGCCAGACTAAAGATCCCATCATCAAGGTTTTGTTCCCTGCATTTGTAGTGGTAGACCCTGATCAAGTCTGCCCTTAACCTCATTTATGAGGAAGTGCAAAGATGAAGCTTGTTAGATCTTTCACTACACAACACATTTTCTACTCTTGTAATTAGTGCCATGGCTTTCTCTGAACTTTCTCTAATTTAGCCATATTAATTAATAAACCACAGACCTCAAACTGGACACAATATTCAAGTAACAAATGCACTCATGTCAAATTCAGAAAGATATGCCTGCTCAATGCATTTCTATTTATTCCCCCAAACTTCATAAAAGTTAAAGACACAGAATTGAACTGGGAACTTACAGAGATGTGATTATC
Organism: Aquila chrysaetos chrysaetos; assembly: GCF_900496995.4. Taxonomy (NCBI): domain Eukaryota; kingdom Metazoa; phylum Chordata; class Aves; order Accipitriformes; family Accipitridae; genus Aquila; species Aquila chrysaetos. The sequence goes on from NC_044007.1 coordinate 70,643,897, forward strand.
AACAAACTCCCCCAGTCAAATGTAACAGTCAATGTTTCTGTTACCTGAAGTTATAATGGCTGCTGCTCACACAGGGTAAATCACAACTCAGGCTGTTACAGTTACCACTTCACAGAAATACACTTTTAAAATAAATATGGACAGCATTTTATTTTTCCTGTACAGTTCATTGCATTGAAACACATTCAGCTTTGTGCCAACTTTGGCTGGGTAAGTGGCAGCAAACAGTATCACTGCTGAATCCTCTTCCTTACTTAACAGTGCTTCAACCTTTCGATCCTCAGCAAACCATCAGTAGCTATTACATGGGTTTTTTAGGCCACTGATAAGAAGCTAAGTGCCACAGGGTTGAGAAAGGATGCCATTAAGAGTCCAAGAGGAATGCATACTTTCAGCAATGAGTCTCATTTTACACTGACATTTTCACACCTAAAAATCAGCCACCCTTTAATACATGTAAAACATGTGAAGTGTTGCTGGTTGATTACACAAGGCTTTCATATCTGAATCAAAATATGGACTACTAAGTCTAATCTTCACAGAAATCAGAGGATATTACATTTAACACTTTGAGCTTTATCAACCACTACTTCTAATTTCATCAAAAATACATCATGCTAGCTTGACATGGTCTGGTTTTCCTGTAACTCATGTTGATTGGCACTAATTATACAACATTTCTTTAATTCATTATTAATTAGGTCCCTTATTATTTTGCCCAGAAGTGATGTCAAGCTGACAGACATGTAATTATCCAGGTCATGCCTTTTACCCTCTTTGAATGTTGGCATGTTAGCCATTTTTGTGCTCTTTCTCCAGTATTTCAAAGCTTATCAAAAATCAACATTAATGATCCAGGAAGCTCATTGGACAGCCCTGTTGAAACTAATTATCTAGGCATGCCAATTTAAAAATGTCTAAATTCAGCAGCTACTAAAGAGCAACCCCTTGAGTCCCTATTACTGGAAATTATTTCATTGACTTCCTATTATACAATTACATAATATAACACACACATCTTTTAATTTTCCTATCTTTTTACATCACTTAATTCACCACATCCCTCTCACATTAGACCAATACATCTGTTAAGACTGTTTCTGATTCTGAAGTAATTCAGTGCTTCATGTTGGCCTTAGTTATGCTCACTATCAGTCTTGTTTCCCTTCTATTTTCTTCATTTTCCTTCAGCCTTTTACAATATACATATTACTTAATTTTATAGCTCTACTAGCTGTCCTCTGAACATGGGGATACGTTTGTAATCCATGTGGCCTCCTTTTGCCCTGGCTCTAAGCCAACAAGTAAAATTTCCATATAGCACACCCAACTTTTTTTTTTTTTTTTTTAAACTTTTCTTTTTAACCTGACTAAATACTCCCAGAAGAATCAGATCATCATTATCTTATGGCTTTTACAAATATCTGTGATTTTGCCTTTAAAACAGCCAATCAACCTTTTCCCTACCATTCAGAATTTTGTAGACCTCTATCATAACCCTAAACAGACTGAGAGTCCCAGACTACTCGACCTGTCCTTCCTTCTACAGAAACCTTTATCGTGTTTGCCGTTCTCTAAGCTTTTCCCCATTTTAATATACCTTCTTTTTTTTTTTTTTTTTCTTAATAGGAGGGCCAGAACTGTATGGAAAAAACAAGACGTGGGTAAAAAATTAGTTTAGGCAGCAGTATAACTTATCTTTTTCACACTACTCTTGTCACAATAATTCCCAATACAGACTTGATTTTGCGACCGCTACTGAGTTTTGAGCTGATTTTTTTTAAAAAAATCGGAAATACGATAACCCTAGAATCTCACTCCTGTCTGACACCACATTTCACTTCTTGGGGGGGTGGGGGGGACATGTTGCCCAGTCAGTCTAAAAAGCTCCTTTGGTAATTCTTCAGAATAGCTTTCTCTTTACTATCTCAAATAAACTGATAAGAAGATTTGCCATTTCACTTTCCAGGCCCTTTTCCAGGCCTTCTACGAATAAGTTGAACAGTGTTTTACTGGTACAGCTTTATTATACGCAAACAAATCACAACCATTTCTGGCTATGCTACCAGGACCTGTTGCCGTGATTCAGGAACCAGGCCTGCAGGGCTACTTCTCAGCCACAGGGCTTTAAAACCTTCCCAGACTCCAAAGCCCTGACCCCAAATCATTGCAACATCCAGCTGTACCTTAGTCCCATTCTTTCTCCTGACCCCACACTTCTCTGCTTTGGTTACAGGAAGGCCATTAAGGAGCATAAGCCAAGCAAAATAAACGCAAGCATGTGTTCTGGCTCGACATCCAGGGTTAATACTGGAGACCACAACTGTGCACTACATTGCAACATACATGGGCACAGGTAATGTCAGTAAACCTGCCAAGGGCTGCTAGGAACAATAACGGCCAGCTCAAATACCTCACCGTTCCTTCCCAAAAACCCAAGCAACCCATCCTTCTCAAGTATAAACAGAGCCAACTTGAACTCCCATCCAGAAATCTAGGAAACTCAGTCACCGGATCTGAAAATATCAGATTTCACCACATCCAATTCATAGGCACTGAGTCCAGAAACATACCTGCGCAGAAGGAACAAGAATCAAAATAAACTCAGGAAAGTTTGTAAATCAATTAATCAACAGCATTAGGTAAGAATCTTCTGCCATGTGTAGACAGGCGATAGCCTCATTCCTGATCCTCATGGTTATGAGTGACTAGTAGTCGGTACATGCAAACATCAGCCCCTGTATCCCTGCCTGCGTATCATTTGGCTTTTTTTTTCAGGATGGGCACAAACTGAACATGGAGCAGGTCCAGTTCCCACTCCGTGTGCTGCTCCTGAGAGCGCTCTGCGGGAGGCCACAGCTGATGGGATTTACAGCCGATGGGATTTACAGCTCCGGAGCCGATCCAGAGGGCAACTGCCACAATCCCTCTGTCAGCTTCAGCCCTTATCAACGCTTCATTTCAAATCTGTCCATGCCCTCTCCCCTCATGGAGGGACCGGGGCTGTTGGGGACAACAGTGGAATCCTTGCCACATGGAATATGTTTATGGAAGAAAACCTTTTTCCTTCTGACAATCTTTCCTTTTAAGTGTCCGACCTCCCTTACACCCAGGCACTCCAGGTTACAATTACATCAGGCAGATACCACTCTTCAATCACACTGCTGTACTTCCAACATGCTTTCATTACACAACAGGGATAATGGCATTTTATTATCTTAAAACTTTAAATTAAAAGCAACTTTATATTAACCAAGATGTCTACCCTTAGCACCTACCTGATATGCTTTCCGTATTTACTCATATGCTGCCAAAGAAGTTATTTTTCTGTACAGTCTCACTACCCATGTGAAGCACTCAAAAAAAAAAAAAAAAAAAAAAAACAAACAAAAAAAACAACCCCAACAACCTCAAAGTTGTTCACCAAAAGGCACTGAAACTCCCTGTCCTTACTGTTTCAAGTCAGAGTTCAGGACATAATTTGATTAGGTTAAGATTTAGGACTGTTAACATGGAATCTGCAGTACACATCAGAATTCTCCAATATAACATTACCTTCTTCCCTACGGATAATGAACAGATGCTTAGGGCTAATAATCTTGTTTTGTATCACCATTTGAGGTTTTCTGCTACAGTCGCTGTTACACCAATTTGTTTAGAAATCCATTTTTTAGTATCTAAAACACATTTCAGCAGCTGATGAATTCATTCTAAAGCACATTTAAAGTATCTAAAGCACATTTCACCAGCCCAAGAACCAGGTTTTACATTTTGTAAAGGGGAAAAGCTTCCAAAGAGCACTTCACAGTCCAAAGATTAAGATATTTCCCCAAGTCTAATTAGGTACTAAATCATAGGTCTGCTACCAATCACAGACTATTTAGAGAGGAGAGAGAAGATGCATCTTGTGCTATTTTCTCCTTCCCTTCATCAACAATTCCTTCCTGGAAACAAAGAACCACCTTACTCCTCCAAGTTTTCTTGAAACTGATTCTTTCTTACAACAAATCAAAGTTTAGTAGAGGAATATTATGGCTAGAATTTTTTTTTTTTGTGTGTGTGTGTGTGTGTTCCTAACTACATCTTTTGGAAAAAAAGATTAAAAATCATTCTGTCCCAAGTAAATATACTACAGCAGGCTTCTACGCTAATTTCCCCCTCCTCTTTATATCTCCCATAGAGAAAACAGATTTACATCTTAGAAAGTTATTCACACCAACAGAAGTCAGCGATTTCAATATTTAGACAAGGTTAACACAACCAGAAATTGCCTGCTGTTAAGACAAATCATAAGTGAAGACTGGTAGAGTTTATGCAAAATTTTATGAGGTTGCTACACTATAAAGTCTCTTAGATCATTCTCCTGTTTGTAATTAGTCCAAAATAAAGAGATCTCATTTTAATTATTAATGACTGTAGTGAAAGCAGCCTAGATTTCTTGATCCACACAACATTAAGAGAAAAGTCTAGCCAAATGACTGCCTACTTAGATCACTTTAATTTATGCCTCAGACCAAGTGACAGAGTTCCAGAAAGAACAGGCTTTTGAGTTAGGCACTCTTCTTGAAGCAGGAGATAAGCATTAGAGGCTGTTCCAAAGAGACAACTTTATTATAAGACAACCATTGCTTTGTCAAAGACCTAGTCCTTAATAAAGGGATTGGGGGAGGGCAACAGAAACAAGGGAGAGGACAAGAATGAGAACAGGAAGAAAGTTAAAAAATGTAAAGGAGAAAAATATAGCCAAGGCCAAAGGTTAAAAAAAAGAAAGAAAATACCTCCAAAGCTGCAGCTAGTTTTACAAATTCCATAATGTTTAAGTATATTTTCATTTCACGACTGGATTCACACTGCTTACACTGCTTAGGGATAAGAACTTTTTGCTTGAATTCTAGCGCTCACTAAAATGACAACTCCACTAGAAAGTGCTGTTGATAGCATTTGTCCTGGCATACAGCTGCCAGTATGTCAATAAAAATGTGTGCACAGCAGGCTGAGGAGGACTTCCTAAAGCAGGATGTTTTATCAGCAGAAGATGTATAGATAAGTGCAGTTATGCATATTCTCACAGCATTTATATCACACTAAGGGAAACTAACAACCCCTTTTAAAAAAAAAAAAAAAGAGAGGTGCTTTAAGGCAATGTTCCCAGTGCTCCATCACATCATTTCCATATTGCACAGATTACATTCCTGGCTCCTCTGTTGCACTTCCATAATCTGTACTTCCACATGACAATTTTTGCTTTGTCAGTTCAATCCTTGACACCTGAATGCTGAGGATTTTGGATGGTGAAATGAGCATCAAGTGATTGGATGGCAATGCAAACCTGGAATAATCAATAATGACTGCATAACTTCCAGGTGCAGAAAAATAAGTTCCAGTAATTGTCAGTTAAATTCACCATATCTCAAAGACATCCAAGCTCCACAAGCTGCTTTGTGCGTGGAAAATGGATAATCATCATGTTCCACTTGCAACACCCTGCTGCAATCAGTCAGCAGAAAATGATTTGGGATCTGGAAAGCCTGGGGTGAAAACTGTCGCTACCTGGGCATGCGAGGTCTTCAACGCATATCTTGCTGCACAAGCTACTAGCACTGGGCAATGCTTGGCAAAAATAAAAGCATGTGAAAGGATGATCATCCACATCAGGGTAACATTTACAGCAACGATACGTATCACGTTTTTAATTCTACTTTTTTTGCTCTACTATATTGCTGCTGATTATGAAAACTGAAACTGCTATTCTTCCCTAGTTACACAAGTCCTGATGGACCTCTGAAGAGGGAGACGCATGACAATTTGCACCACGAACTTTATGACAAGGAGAATGCCGGGTCATTTGTCCCTGATCAGTCTATTCCACTGGCAAGACTGAATTGCCAGATGTGCTCCTCAAGGATCCCTGGCTTTAAATTTAGACGACATGCTCGGAGACCACCACGGAAAGATTGAATTGCCTCTCAAAACAACATAGACCAACAGCAGGGAACACACTAAAGAATGCCAACAACGTGGATATTACAGAACCAAACATTTCTATTGCTATTACAATATGCTGTATTTTATCTGATACTTGCCATAGCATTATCTGATAAAAAGTGCAAGAGAATAAGAAGTATAGGGATACTATTTGCCGATTTGGAGAAGCATCTTATGAGAGCAACTTCCAGAGCACAATCAGATGCCACACAACTGAAAGAAGTTTTAAAAAAGGTGCACTTGCATATTACGCCATAGTCATAGTAGTTCTTTGTGCTTTTGTGAACAAACAGGACTTGCTTTGTAGATTCATTTTAGTTACTTATTAATTAGAGGACAGAGCTACTAAGTAATATGAGGAAAAGGATGGATGGTCCTATTTGTTTTGGAAGTTTAAATACACAGTGATTTTCACCAAGAAAAGCTTAATATATGTGGCAGTGAAGAGAAAAGAGCCTATCTGGTTTTAGTACATAAAGGCAAGACATAGTTGTTAAGACAAGCTACACAACAATGTAGAATACTTTATACTCTGTCACTATGGAAATACAAACTATGGTTTGTACTCTGGGAATTGGAGTAAGAGACTATAGTTCCAGCCTGGGATGAATTACTTACAAAGAACAAAACAGTGACTGACAAAATTTAAGTCTTAAAGTTTTATTCCACATTGCTTTCTAGTCTGAATTCGTTGCCCGAGAACTGTAATGCTGATTTTATACTGATGTGTTTTAGTCTATCCTCACTTTGATACTTATGTTTTTTAGTCTATCTTCATAGATCCATTTCCACAGGTATCTGCTTGCAACCACCTCAGTAAAAGTTTCTGCTTTTCCTCACCTCTTTTTCCTGAAGATCAAGGCCAGTGTTTCCACAGGTATGTGGATGGTGTGACTCAAAGTGCAAGACTTCATATAAACAGCCATTCACAACTAGATACACAAACTTAGCACATAGGAAACGATAAGGAGCAAAGTCTGAAGACTTCCTATGAAGACCACCAGAGCTAAGTAGAGACCTTCTTTGTTTCACTGGTGTCAACAGCTTCACATATCACAAGTACTTCAGGAAGAATATCAAAGAACAGCATTCCATAGTTGAGACCAGTGGGATGGGATTTGTCTGGGTCCTCAGCAGATGCCATGCCAATTTAAACATTGTTAATTTATTATAAGCAGCAGTGATCCAAGCAGATATATTATTCATAAGAAAATCAAAGGCCCAAGGAAGAGGACAACATATGATTACTTGTTTCAGGTCACTTTGCAGAGATGATTGCACCATGGGAGAACTGTGCCAGCCAAGACACTCTACAAACTGGTAAGAGAGCCAGACTAAAAAGCAACCAGGTTTATGCTTAAAAACGGACACTGCAAGTTCAAGTAGTTATTTTATATTTAGAGCATGAGATGGACTTACCTACCACAAGACCATTTATAATGTCACATTTATGCTCAGTTGACAGATCATTCACCTAAGGTCAGATAGGCTGAATGCAAGTTACTGGGTTTTATGAAAGGATCCTTTGCCATCTTTGTACATGCTCAAGTGCTACTCGAAAGGCAACACACATTAAGTCTTCTTGAACTTGGCCACTGCACTAACATTGCAAAACTACAACCATCGTCACAGCTATCTAGCCTCAGTCAGACCCTGGGCTTATAGAGTCAGTGCTCAACAACCTACATTGAATTTACAATGCATAACTCTAATATTACTTCCTAAATCTATGTCATTACAAAGAATGAATTAAAGGCCAGTCAGATGATCACTGAAACCAGCAGCAATGGAAAGAAGAAAAAGAGAAGGAAGGAGGAAGAAGGGGAAAAGATAGAAAGGGAAGTTAAGCTGTTCCAGGTGGAATGAATGAAAAAAGCAGAGGGGTGTACACGCATGTGAGTAATTGCAGCATAGCCTCTAAACACAAAACATCTACAGACAGACTTGTTCAGAGCTTGCTTTACGCCTGACTGTGTTGGTTCAACCTCACCTATAAATTGACACGAGCAAGTTAAGCAGCTGTAGGCCCACATGATTTGGTTCAACTTGATACCACCACATTAATTTAACTAAAGTGGTATAAACAGCAGGTTTAGAATCACACCCTGTTAAACTTTGGCCAAGCAGCAATTACTACCTGGGACCATGTTCCATCACCAGCATTTAAAAAAAGACAGTTACTGACAACAGATTAAAATGCTCTCTGGAGCAAAGACCAAAGCACAGACCTTCCTTCTCCAGACATGCACCCTGTTTGAGAGACATGTAGCATTCCGCCATATAAGCATAAGTGAAATTAATGAAGAAGGTAAACGATATCCTACAACCAGCCTCACACAGCCTAGGTGGTGTTACACATAGGTGGATGCTCTCATTGTCCGATTATCTGTATTAAAGGAGTAGAAGCTGCTACCTGAAATGGAGCAACCCCTACTTTGAGTCTGACAAGGCTCAGTTCCTAAAGAGGTTTCAAGGGTGTGAATTCCAAGCAGAATCAGACATTTGTACTCTGATCCTCTCACCTGGAGGACAGATGCTTATGTCCTCACCTTTCACGTGTGCCAGCTTAGATAGTTCTCCAGCTTACACCGATTACCATTCTAAGGCACTGGCTGTTTCTTTTAAAGAAGTAGCAAGTATAGCTACTTAACTCAGGGGTGACCATCTTGCTTCCAGGAGTAAGTGTTGTGCTTACTGAGCATCATAATATCATAATGCTGAGTATCATAATATCTTTGTGCTTCCATTTGTGAATCTAGCTATAGATACTAGGCCATGAACAAATTAAGAGTGTCAAACAATGCCAAAAGACAAACACTTAGGATAATTAATCCCCCAGTAAACATTTACATCCAATTTAGTGTTGAAAAGAATACAAATCTACCCAGTACAAACCAAACTTATGCTGCAGCCAAATGCCCCTTCCAAGCCTATAAGAAATTTGCCAAACAAGGCAGGACATTTTTTCCATGAAAACCAATTAAGTATAAAGCAGATATTGTAATACCATTCAGCTCTCAAATACCCGACAAGCTGGGTTTTAGAAAGGTACAGACTGGACTTTCCATGGTTAAGATAAACACAAACAGTAATCTTGGGATTCTAAATATATTGTTTATTTATAGTTAAATGTTAACATCTGAACAGAAATCTGCAAACATGCAGGGATAATCTTTCAGTGATGTTTCTGTTTAAACTGAAGTCCACAGTAGCCACATGTTCCAGTCTTTGTATCTTTGTCCTGCAAAAATATAAAAATACAACAGCTGCTAGTTTCACTTTATAAAACTTTCAGAAATTACAAATCTTCTCTTATTTATATGTGCCATCTTAAAACAGATCAATATAGCTGAAGTACAGAGTTCAATCTTATTTGAAACACTGGAAGTAAGAACGATGGTATGAGGTTTGTGCTCGATTTCTGTATCCTATGCAGTTTCCCTTCTGCCAGCCTTTTAACTACTAGGCCTAATCTCAACAATATAATTTTAAAGTCAAGCCAAGTGATATCTCTTCAGCAATAAAGGATCTTCTTACCGAACTGGACATCTTAAGTCAGTTCAGTCATATCTGTTCCAGTGTTCTGAAAAGATAATTTCACAATTATTTTAATACAGAATAGGATTTGGCATTTCCAAGTTATATTAAGACAAGGATTTTGGCCAGTAATGTAAGTTGACAGAGTTAGTTGCAGGAAGGAGGAAATTTCAGTAGGATTCTAGGGGAAATTCTAAAAGACAGTGTTTTATAGAAAAGTAGCAGTTACTACCGTATAAAATTTTTTTCTTCTCTCCAAAAGATACTTTTTTTTTTTTTTTAATTTAGAAGTGTGACTAACTGCGAGCTGTTGTTGTAGTCCTCCTTAACATGAAAATAGCCAAGAGTTACATAAACACTAAGGATCTTCTGTTATTTAACAACATGACTATTTGCAGTCATGAAATGAAGTAAACTCATGGTTCCCTTTCCTTGATACAGGATTAGAAGTAAAAAATCCAGACTACCCTCCATCCCCAAAAGCCTGGATTTTAATTATGAGGGCTAGGGGAAACAAGCTGGTCTAATACCATTCTCTCTTTGCAGACATTAGCTTTCAAGAACTAAACCACAGACATCTTGTAATTTGATTGTTGACACAAAAAGATCTCAAAATTCACAAAAACTAAAGCATTCCTCAAGAAGAGTGTGGCACAGGTCAAACGAATCAACATAAATGCAACTTAATCAACAGTGTGCTACGCAAGTTAACTGAAGAACACAAGCTTCCTAAGTTTTATAAATTAGAACCTCCAAGCATTTGACTTTATGATGATTCATTTGACATTATTCCAAGTGCTTGCTTTGTTCAAATTAGAAGTGCTTGTGATTATAGCTAGGAGTCACAACAACACTGACACTAAAGGACATCAGCTCTCCCCCGCCATTCTTTTGGGTATGAAGCAAATGTCAAAGTTTAAGTGAGCAAGCAAAGATTTTAAGACATCTGCAGTCAGGGTCTGCCCAAGAACAATACCTAAGCAACAGGTCATTGTTGATTCCACCAAGGTCATATGACAGTAGCCTCAATATTCTTACTCTCTAGAATAAGAGTACACTGGAAACTATCACTGCTATCAGGGTAAATACAGAGATAAGATGATATTTATTCTTCACTGATTCTCTGACTAAGATAGAAACTTTAAATCTTCAGAACTACCAAGGTTCCCAAAGACTGAAAGAGCTTTGTTTTGTTTTTCTTGAACACGCAGGATTCAAAATAAATTGCATATTCCTAAGAATATTGCAAATGTATTCTCAATCTACATGGTGGCATGTAAATAATTAGAGTAAGTTTCTCCAAACACAGCAGGCCTATTATTTTTTGCTCACAAGGCACTGCTTGTTCATATTAATTTGTAGTTAATTTTTTTTTCCCAAAAAAAAAAAAAAAAGATTGTCCCATCAAACCGATCAAAATCAAGAGCAAGAAATACCTCATAACTTCAAATGGAAACGCTCCAGCTCTTCTGAATAAAAATCCTAATTTTATATTAAGCACCAAATAAGATTAACACCTCGGGTGGTTAATCCTTTTACTTTGTTAAACTAACCTGCCAAGAAGTAGAGGGTCTTACAAACAAGCAAAGCATGCCATACACAGATCAAAAGATATTACCAAGTTTATGTATACTTTAGGATGTCCCAAAGCTCCACCACCACCATCGCATGATATCACTCTGCTTTCAACTTCACTCACAGGCTGCTCTGCTATCAAATCAATTGCAAAATTCTTGTTCACCTGTAAGAGAAAAAAGGAAGCTTTCAGATACCTTCCCCACTCAAACAGAAAGCAAGTGCTGTTTACCATCTCTCCAAGCAGTTCCACTACAGCCACTTTGAGAAGTTCCTGCATATGTTTCCTCCCACCTCCTCCACCAACTCTTAAGGCTGTGCTATAAGCCAGATCAGTGAACTAAGCACGTTGACTCTGCAAAAAGTAATCCCCTTCCCCTGATACACAGGCCATATCAGTGCTCAGGTTTACAAAGTGACCTAAGCAGAATCAGCAGAGAGGTCAGCAGGAACAAGCAGCCAAGAACAGAAGATATTTAACTGACACTGCCTCTGTATTGTGCTTTAGCGACTACATGATAAAATTGCAAAAGACTCACTGCTGATAAACTCAAAAATAATGGTGGGACAAGTAAGGTCAGGAGTGAGTTAAAACAACTGCTGGTAATTTAGAGCCTCTCACCACACACCTTATTCTATCACTGCATAGGAGTCTTAGGAAAACACGAACATGGTGCGTAACAACAATCAGAAAGGCAAATTGTTCAGCATTAGAAAAAAACCAAAAACCTCTAAATGCCACCATGCCACTCTGTAAATCCATCTCATACACACTTCCTGAATATGCACATCCCTGGTAAGTATGGCTTTTTTCCTAGAGCGTGTCTACGTGGCCTGGCAAACATATCCACCTCTAGACAGGCCTGCGACACAGCAGCTTGCGCCTCAGCAGGACCGACAGCACCCAGCCACAGCGCTTTCCTCCCTCATCCACGCCAGCCTCTTCCAACCCAGTCTGCACCAGCACCGAGCAGACAACCATCCCTACCCCTCAGACAAACCTGCTCCAGGAGGGGCCAGCTTTTTCAAAGGCAATGTTATCACGCAAGAATATAAAATAATATGCACACCCAAAGAAGGCACTATCGATATACTGCTCTGTGTATAAGGTTCATAAGCATGCTGGTATTTGAAGGAAGATGAGATTCTTAGGAACAAGATACCTAAGTGTCCATTAAATGAATCCCCGAGAACTACAATGGTATTTTTACACAGTTCTAGTATACAACAACTTAGGACCTTTCACCAAGCCTCCAACTAAGTCTCCCCAAAATCTGCATTTTTGGTACAGCAGTGGAAAAGTCAGTTTTGCCAACAACTGCATTTTCTTTATCCAAAGATGATAGCTAAATAAATTTAATGTAAAATTAACTTTTGGTATTGAAGCAAATTAGCAACATCAAGAACTTCACTGCCTGGGGCCTGTGTCTGCAAGTCATATGTAATCTTTGCCAACCTGCAAGGATTTTTACTGCTGCTTTTAATAATGCTCAAAATGTTGCATCCTTCATTTCAGGCTAAAGGAGGAGGGAGATAGCACCATGATGCCCCTCCACTTCAAGATCAGAAGCGGAACTCCATTCTTCCCAACATTTCTTAACCACAAAGGTATTTGTGGGGAGAGAGGGGAAGCAAGAACCTCTCATCCACTGTACAGCTACGACTTGTCTGTGGTTCAGCCTACTAAACAAGAGAATCTAGGAACTTGCAAGGAAAACATGCCAGAAAAAAAAAACAGAGACTGAGAAAAACTGTGAGGAAGAAAAGAAGTTGTTTCAGTCACATCATGTCCCTTCATTTAAAGCACAGCAGTAGCTAGCGGGAAGGGACCATTTCCCTCAGCACATCCAAACGCACCTTGCCCAACGCGTAATTCAATGAGCAATTTTTTTCCTGGCCATAGTGCCAGTTTGACAATCCCATTGCTGCTTCTTTCCACCTACTTGTCTGTGCCAGCACATGGTCTGGGAGGCACAGAGATAAAACCAAACTTGGAATTGACCCAGGTCCAAAGATCCAGAGGGAAGGCAGAAGGTTGTATTTAAACAGGACCAGCGCTGAGGTCAGTTCTCCTCGCAGCTTCAGCTGCTGCACCAGCCCAACGGAAAGCGTAGAGCCGAAGCAGGAACGGCAGCGTCGAATTAGGTCCTGTGGCACCTTAGGGACTGTACAAGGGCAGGATGACCCTAGTTGGACTGCAGCAGATGACCAGTTGCCATGCTTGCCTGGTTCTGCACAACCAGTGCAGAGAACAGTGATTTTAGCTAAAACACATGGACTTCATTAGCAGTTAGGCTGGCAGAATTGAGGGGTACAATAGCCACATAGTCTGGGCTGTGCCCCCAGGCCTGGCCACCACCCGGAGAGGCCACCTGCAGCACCCAGACGTCCTCACTGAAGGCACCTGCACCCAGAGGCTACGTCCCCACAGAAGAAAGCTGCCGCGGCTGGACCAGGCCGATCACAAGGCACACTCGACCACCCGGAGCGTACTGAAGGTGAAGAGAAGAAGCGACCGAGAACATACAGTCACCCACTTTGCAGGCTAGCTTTAGCTTCAGAAACAAGACAACACTCAGACTACAGACACAGCTGTGAAACCCTAATACTAGCAGCTGAAGCACATTGGGGAATAATGGCAAAGCCCCTAGAGAGAGATCCCATTAATAAGCACAGATGAGGATCGTTTCAGTATTTAACATGTAGGTTTTGCTCCAATTTCACAATTAAAACCTAGCATTAAACCTCGCTCAGCAGATTTAAAGATTGTCTTTTGCTGGAGAAGGAGAAACTGGGTTGAACTGAAAACCCTGGGTGTTCCTCACCACAGAGAGTCTGAAATCAGCTGCTGGCAAAGGCACATCAGAGGGACCAGTGCCCTGTGGAGAATTAGGCTTAAGGAGCATTTCCTACGAAGTTACAGAAGTAGCACAGAAACAGGCATTGCATTTAGGAAAGACCTACTTTGCCACTATCCTCCCAGAAGTAAACTACTTCAGCATTTTAAGTGACATTTTCATTTAACTGTTTCCCATGTAGAATCCCCATTTTTGCCACACAGCATGAATTGAATTGCATCTGTGATACAGTGAGGTAAACTCAATGTGGAAACTCAGAAATCAGCATAATTAGTTCAGATTAATTTAGGAAGGGAATAATTACACACAACTACATTAGAAGTCTACCGCACCATATATTTAAGGCCTCTACTATACATAGACATTTATAGCATTAACACTAATGCACTAATCAGACACTCAGGCATTAAGGAAGACAGTTTAGCTGAAACAATCTCTGCTTCTCTCCAAAAGGCCAGCAGATCCCTCATGAAGCTGTGCTGCTCGATCATTAGAGAGAATTCAGCGCTAAAGGACTTAGAATTTCACACACCCACTCTATTGATAAGCAGCAGCAGCAACAGGCCCACAAAATAACTTCACAGTAGCACACTTGGCTGATGCTAGTGTTACTAGACTTTGCCTTTGAGGCTTTGTTATTTCAGAATACTCTAAATTTTAGTTTTATTTGTCACATCACTGTTTCAGCAAAAGCTTCCCAGGCTCTGGAAGTGAAGTGGCCTCATTAAAAACTCAGTTTGCGTAAAGATCAAGATTTTAACTAAGCAGAAGCAAATTAAGCTTCAAAACACACATTTAAACAGATACATAGATGCACAGTTCAGCAGACCATTTAATTATGTGATTTTTCTGAACTCAAATGGCACTAAAAACATGCTTAAGTTTTCTTAAAACATATGCTTAAAACAAAAAGTGGTCCAAGTTTAAGATGCTCAAATACCTACAACTTCCACAGCCTAAATGTAAGTAAGCACTTAAGAGGCATAGGGCAAGTCTTGAATTTTTCCAAATTTGCCAAAAGTAGGGAGGTACACAGAAGCTACTATAAGCTGTCCTAAAAGAAGACTTTTCACCATAGTGAAAAACACACCAAAACCCAAAATTAAAACCAGTTTGGTTTTGGTAGGGGGTTTTTTTGTTGTTTGGTTGGTTTTGGGGTTTGGTTGGTTTGTTGGTTGTTTTTTTTTAATGACAATCAAGTTGAGGACATCAATATCAGGTATTAAAAAACCCCAGAAACCACCCCCTCTCCCGTGAGTAAAAGTAGAATGAGTTACCTCCTTTTGACGTCCAACAAATCTAACTCTTCTATAATCCTTTTCTTCATATACCTAAAGTATAAAATAAACTTGGTCTTATTTAAAAAGCAATAACCATAAACAAAGAACACAAAGGCTTACAGCACTATCAAGACTAAATGGTTTAAATAGTTTCCTCAGTTTCAAGTATTGTCATCATCTTACAAGTATGTACTGCACAGAAAAAGTAGTTTCTGTTTCTCTCACACAGGAAAATAAATTTTAGGTTGGAAAATAGAAAAGAAGGAGGGGGAGTATTAATCCAGTAAACAGAAGCCTTAGCAATGACCATAGAGACGAACACAAGATTTATTACTTACAATGCTGTTCCTCGATCCCACACTGCCATCTGGAAGGTGAACTAAACTAGGAAATTCAAGTTCCATGTTTTTTTGTTTTTTTTACATTCGAGTCAAGTAACCACAGCGAGGACCTTCCACCACATCTCCCTCTCTCTCTCTCCCATCTCCACAAGATACTACGCAAGCCTCCCCAGCTCGCACGCTCGCTTTTTTACACGAAAGAACAGGGAAAATGGATTAACGAGGCACTGACACACGGATACCTGCCAGCTCCTCAGCTGGGTCAAACCCTGGGTTCAGACCACAACGCCTGGTCACGCCTAATGACCCTCTTCCTAATTAACAAGCCTCTTTTTTTCCGACACCGCACGTACCTTTGCGCCTACGCGCCACGCAAGAGCGTTCGTTTCCACACCGCCTCGCAAACGAAGCGGCACACCGGCGTGCCGCTCGCAGCCCCGGCAGCGGTTTCCCCGCAGCCACCGGCAGGGCGGTCGAGGCGGCCCGGACGCTTCCACCCTCCCCGGGCAGCACCGACCCCCGGGCTTTCCCTCCTCCCGCCGCGGCCCCACGCTCTCACCTGCCCCGTGTGCGTGACCAGCTCGCCGGTACCGGAGGCCCGCACGCCGTAAGACCGAACGGCCGCCGCCGCAACCGGGCGGAACGACGGCAGGAGGAGGCGGAAGGTCGCGCCGGGCGCCGCCATCTTGAGGCGGCCACGTGACACGTCCTCCCACTCTGCGGCGGGCGCAGGCGCAGCCCCTTCGCCCGCCCTTCGCCGCGCATGCGCGGCGCCGCCGCCTGAGGCGGGGAGCTGAGCGGCCGGCTGCGGCGGGAAGAGGGGAGCGGCGGCGGTGCCGGTCAGTGCCCGGTGCTTTCCGTTCGGGGTTTGGGGGTGATCGGGTCGGGTGTCCTTACCGGTTCGCTGTCCCCGTAGGGCTCGAAGCATGCTGTCCCTCCTGACCAGGGTCGCCGGCGGGTCGCTCCGCTCGCTGGGCCGCTCGCCCTTCTCTTCCCTGGCCCCGTGGTGGGGGGCGGCGGTGAGGCGGGCCCCGCCGCTGTGGTGCGGGGCGGCCGCCCCCCGCGCCTCGCTGCTCGCCCTCTCGCCGCCGCCCGGGTTGCTGCTGCTGCCGCCGCCGCCGGTCCTCTTCGCGGGGCTGAAGACGAAAACCTCCTTGAAGAGGCGGTGCAAGGACTGCTTCATCGTCCGGCGGCGGGGCCGGCTCTACGTCCTCTGCAAGACCAACCCCCGGCACAAGCAGCGAAAGCTGTAGCCCCGCCGCCGCCGGGAGCCTCTCCCGGCTGGGAGGGGCGGCTGCGGGGCCCCGGAGGGGCGGCGTTCGCCCGTCGGGCCTCGGAGCCCTGCCTTCTGCCTCCCCGCCGCTGGGACCGCTGCCCCTTCCCCGGGTGACCTCCGGGAGCTGACCGCTGGGGACGCGAATCCCAAAATGGTGTCGGTGAGGGTGTTTCGTCTTAGCGCTGACGTAGAGCGAGTCAAGTTCTTGGCGGCCCTTGCCGTGAACTTCGGACCGTGGATGGGGAGGACTGGAGTGGGAAGCCACAACTTTCAGGACCTCCCGTCGTCTTAGCCGTGAAGCCTTAAAATCGCCTCGCTGTTCGGTTAATAAGGGCAAAGCTGAGTCATTGGGACTCTGAGATCCATTTGTGTTTCATTAAAGCAAAATGAAAATAAACGCTGCCGATTGTGCATTATTACAATATACAACGAATCTTTCTTAAAAAAAAAAAAAAGCCTAAACATGCAAAGCTGTGACAACAGAACCAATAGTTGCAAGCTCAGGTGTGCCCCTCTCAAGGGGCAAATTAATATGAAATATGTTGCATTGAAAGGTAATATTCTAGCTTTTGGCTTGGCTCATAGGTGAGATAAAAATTTCTTTTAACTATTGAGTTGCGCAGACATAATCCCACGTAGCTTCAGTAATGCCAATGTAAATAACCCTTGCTGCTTATCACGGTGGGTTTTGAGGGGAGATGGTGGTATTTTAATTAGTATAAAGTAATCCACACTTTTTAAAGTCTTAGCGTCTAAAGTTATCATTTAATGGTATATTGACCATTCACAGTGTATTCAGAAGTGTTCTTAGCCTCATCTTCCTTCAGAGAAGTCTCCTCTGATATTTCTGGTGTACCTACTATTCTGCAGGTACCTACTATTTCTAAGGTTTCCCAAACCTTAACCCAAATAAAAAGGCAATACCTAGGAATCATTCCCTTTTGGGTGGAGTTTGTAAACCATTTTGTGTAGGTGTCTACAGCAAAGAAGATAAAAATAGTAATTTCAGATTCCAGCTAATTTGCCTTAAGTTTCTGCAAAGCTTCAGGCTCACTCACATAAATCAGGGAGGCTTTAGAATTACTCCCCCCCTTTTTTTTTTAATGCAGATTTTCCTCTGTCCCTTGAAATAGCTCTCTCCTAATAGAGGTGTGGGGAGAATGACTGGGAACACTAATGCCTCAGAGGTCATGTAGTCAAGCATACTGTTGAATGCAAACTCTAATGGACTGGTACCCATGGATTACAATTAGACAGCCAAAATTGCTACAATCCCCAAAGGTGTTCCTCATGCTTGTGAATATCGTGATGCTTGAGGCAGGAGTGTTCAATCTTGTGAACTGCAAGTTCTCAACAGAAGGTACCAAACTAAACTTTTGGACAGCTATCAAGTTTATGCTACAAGTTTGCCAGAGTACTGTGAGAGAGTGTCCCCAACTTAGAAGAGGTGAAATTGGTTGAGCACTGTGTTTCAGGTTGCTGTAACATTGGATAGTATGATGACTTGAAGACCTTTTCTGCCCAGTTATAATCCCACAACTTTAAAATTTCAGTAACTTTTATAATTACATCTTTTTTTACTAGGTGCTTGGTGGACAATGAGAAGCTAAGCCTGGAAAGCTGTGGCTAAGCAACCCAGAGGCAATAGTTACTGACTGCTTCCCATGTGTTGGGCAGTTTGTCTTTTCACTCATGTGTCTCATCACCGGAAATGTGGGTCTGGAGAGAGAGAAGGAGGTTAGTTAATAACATACACACCCATCTTAGGGGACACCAAACAAGTTCACGGCAATGAAGGGAGAGAGAAATGGCTAGCTTCATCTAACTAAAGAGAGACAGACTGATTCAAAATGTAAAAGCCTCCTCAAAGCCAAAGAACCTTGAAGTAGTGGAAAACTTGCTGTGCTTTCAGAAGGTTTGGTTGAAATGTAGGCACTCACAAATAAGAGCTGCTGCTTTCTAAATACTTGTAGCTTGTGCATGTAAATAAAATGTAAGCAGAGAAAGTCCTTGGAAAAGTTTTACACCTTTAACACGGTTTGCAGTTAAGCAGTCTAAGCAACTGAAGAGTTTAAAAGCTCTGATTCTCAGATCAGAGTTAATGGTACACGTTTCTAGGTGTGTGCTGTGTGTTTTGTTCTGGCAGAAGACTTGTATGCTGTGAAGCCCTCCCCGTCATACCTTGTGAGTGTACCTATTGGTACACCTTTAAGGTAAGTGGTGTATGTATGTCCAGAAAACCCAGTGATTTCCAGGCCCACCCACTTTCCTGGAGGATGATGAGGACTGTGCAAGGACTGAGCTGTGGCTTGAATGAGTTGGCCATCAGGTGAAGTGAGGGTATGCAGGGTTTTTTTTTTAGGAAAGCTGATTGGCAGCTGGTCTTATTGCCTCCCAAACAGTTCATCTAGCCCCTTGGTTCTGTCAGAAAAAAGGGCAGCTCTCTGGTACAAGACAAATTGTGCTGGCGGGTTGCTGGGGAGGTGTTCAAACCAGGGCTCGCTTGCCAAAGAGCAACTTCAGATGGTGAAGAGAGAGACCTGCCAGTACGAGTTGCCAGGGTGAGGAGCAGCAGTTGATCTCTGGACAGACTTTTTGAATGCAGTAGTGTGGGGGACTTGCGGACAAATTTGCTCATGCCAGGCTGGTGCCTGTTAAATACAGTCTACACTCAGAAACAGGGAGTGAAATTTAGGGATAGGATTACTGTGCAGCAGAGGGGGGCACAAATTACTATGTTTTCATCTCCCCTTTTAACCTAAGACTTAAGTTTTTATATAGTGCTGACTCAGCAGCCTATTTCAACAACTTATTAGAAAAAATTGTTTCACAATTAAAGCCATTGAATTTAGTGCTGCTAGTCAAAAACTTGAGAGGTGAAGTAATTTGAATTCAAATGTTTAATATGTCTGTAAATTATTCATGTGTCGTGATCTGAACGATGCATGTTTTGTGCTACCTGGGGTGGAGCGTTCAGAAGAATGGAGGATTCACGGCCATCACTGAAACAGCATATTTGGTTGTGCTAATAGATTTTGGAAAGAGGATTATAGGATTAGAAACTAGAAGGCTCTGAAATGTAATTGTACTCTGCCATTGACTTGCTGTATAATCTTGAAAAAATAATTTTGCCTTTGTCTCAGTTTCTCCATCTGTTAGGCAGGAGTGCTGAGTCTCACACTTCTAAGTACATTTTTTTAGTTGATGTCCACAAACTGTTACAGAGGGAGGTGTTCTAAAAAAAATCAGATTCTATAGCTTTCTGTAATTTGGATGATGTGAGGAAGGTGACTAGAGCTGGTGGCGATGCATGCTTTTTTTAAGTTTGTTTACAACAACTACAAAATGAGAAGCTGATATAATGTCAAGCCAGTAGCCTAGTGGTTGGTAGCTAAGAGTTCACATCCTTCATTACAGACTTTCTGAATGTTGTGCTACATAAACAACTGTTTTCAAAGGATAGGGTACACAACTGCTACTTCAGCTACCCAGGCCAAAAATTTAGTCCTGGAATGCTAAAAAAGCCAATCTGTATTAGTTCCATAATTGCATGCATTTTCTTTTTTATTTCTCCCCCCTCCATGGATGTTGTGTGGGCAGAAGGTGAAAGGGAGGGGAATGATAAGGAGAGCACAGCTAGAATGTAAAATGGTTTTGGGGGGGAAATAGGACCCAATAACACAGGAAGAAGAATCCATACACTGAAAACTGAAATAAGACTCGGGCTCCAGTTATATTTTCAGCTTCTGGTTTCCTGCTGGTTTTGTGTCTAGCTTACCCCTTCCAGAATTCCTTCATTCTTTAAATCCCCACAGTGGAGTAGGACCGTGACAACTGATGTTTCCTGTGACTGTCTCCATCATACACGTACGAAAATCATTTGCAGTTGTGAGTGACTGAACTTGTTTAAGTCCTCAGAACTGTTCTAGGGAATGAGACTGTCAGATTCCTGATACGCAACAGGTAGAGATGTATTTAGGTCAACTGGAGGATAAATCTTGGAGCTCATGTATATTAATGATTGTCAGACTTTGTCTGTGGTTGTGTGTATGGTAATTATGGTATTGGTTGCTGAATTCAGGACAATAGCTCCTCAATGATGACAGGTGAGGGAGAAGTCTTTGGGGACTGTAGTACTGAGGGAGCTGTGTCTGCTCGGATCGAGGCGGTACATGCTGAAGTTAGGTGACTGACAGGTGACTTTTCCAGATTCTGACACCACCAAAGTCAGTTTCCCAGGCTCAGTTAAAATAATAGCTATTTTTTGGTTCTGTAGACACCATGTTGCTTTTCCAGTTATTTTATCTTACCCTGTATGTAAGCAACAAAAAATAAAAATAAGCACAAGAAAGAGGAAACCTTAAGAGCAATTGCTAATGCCTTTGCAAAGTATTAACAATCAAAAGCTTTCCTTTATTTGTAGAGGTGAAGTAGATGGCTCTTCTGTAATATCCATGAGTCCTTGACTAGGCAAAGGAGAATTAAAAGTTGGAAGTATTATTTCACAAGAGAAATAAAATGAAAACATAAATACTCTTAAGGAAAAAGAAAGTGAGAAGCAGGCTGCTTTCTCTTACTTGTTTAACAGTGCAATTGGACACAACGTGCTGTTGCAGGCACTGTTCACAATATCTTCTCTGTAACGCCAAGGTCTCTCTGTGGTTTCAGCGAGCCCCATGCACCTGATATTAGAGAGGTTTCATTACCAAAGCTAGTTTACGTGTATCTGCAGTGTCACCATATTCTAAAGTTCTGAATCAGCGAGGGTGGACATAACCTTGACATACACTGCTGAAAACTGTCAGATGACTTTTAAGGTGCAAATTAAGGATACAGTAGTCCTATTCAGTTTAATAAGGTTGGTCATACCTTTAAATACTGGCATTCATTCCATTGCAGCTCATCAGATTATTAACTTGGAGCTTGAAATTCGTACCAGCAGCTTAAATTGAGGGGAGCTGAATGTTAGTGCCAGAGGCGGAGAAGGGGCTGGGTTCTTTCCGACTAGCTGGGACGGTTTAACTCACCGCATCTATGAGGGGTCGTGCCCTCACCGGTCTGGTCTCCTCTGCTCTGCAGGACTGAATTTGTCTTCCTGTAGGAGTAGCTGAACTGCCCACGAAGCTGTTATTGAACTGTCACACTTTACAGCTCAGTTTATTTAGGTAAGTGGTGGTGTTTTACTTCTATACCTCTGGGAGATAAACTGCAGCAGTTTTGTTATTGCTCCGTATCCCACTTGTAGTGGAGGCAGCAATTTTTATAAGAGCTTCATCACAGTGAAGACATTGAACCTGATCTAAAAATGATGAAAGTGGGTATGGGGAGAATATTGGCACCCAAGATAAAGCTGTCACTTGCTGGAGTTATCCACCTGCCTCCAGAAATGGAAAATTCACCATTTCACCTAGAAGCTTGTGCATCAGACTTTGAAATCCATTGTCTGTAAATGTGAATACAGTGTTGAAAAAGAGCAGTATTTTTCAAGAAGCCACCTGTTTTTATGTGGCAAGTTGTGCAAAATAAAAGAAAAGTGAACTTTGTGAAGTTGTTTGATCTAAAAATACGTTGATTCCATTTAGTGGTTGAAAGTAAGCAAAGGAACAGGCAGGGAATGATGTAAGCCTCTCTGTTGCACAGGATTGAAGTTTGGTAACGGACAGTGCCTAAATGAGGAAAAGGCTGGGAACAAGCAGTCTCAGAGTCTATACGGTTTAAAAGGGGACTCATCACTATGAAGAAAATAACCTAGGAAGCTATTCTTTATAAAAGCGGTGACTGAGATATCTAAAATAGGTCGCTTTCATAGGAAGTTCAGGCTTTAGATAAGAACGATTGCATGTAGATTGTGCGCCAAGTACTTTGGTTTTCTTTGAATGCTCATCCTGCTATTAAATAACAAGTTGGTTTTAAGAAAGTTGTCTGGTCATTCATCCTGGTCACCGATTGCATAGTCACAAAAAGGGAACTTATTTGATGTATTTAAGTGAATGACAATACAGTAAATATGAAATGGTGAACCAGGGCTCAATCTGAAGGCCAAAGAATTCTGTCTTACCAGAGGTAAAGGCATGAAACCTAAAACAGGGCTGCAGCCAGAGATCACGTAGTGGATAGGCGAGCAGCCAGTCATGCAACTACGGGTCTGTTCCAAAATACTGTCGCTTCACTGTTAAAAAGGTGAGCTTGTTTGCTTTAATTTGCAGTTACTGAATTTTGCCGTGCCTTTCATTGTTAGGGTCCTGTATTTTTTTTCCTCAGAAGGTACAGAGTCACTAAATTTGTGTCACCCTTTAGTCTTTTGATGAGCTAATCAGATTAATCATTTTAGGTTTCTCACTATAAAATAATTTTTCTAGCCTTTGGATATTTCTATTTCCTGTACCCTCCCCGCATTTCTTTCTGAAAATACAAACACAGTAACTGTAGACAGAATCAGCCTTAGTGATGCTGAACACTGAAGCTAAAATGCTCCTGAATTTTGCACTCACCAATCTTCTGCTTCCTTCATCTGCAGATAGCATTATTGCTACAGCTTTCCGTGGAGTTCATGTTTGTTGTCAGTTTTCTGTGGCCAGTAAAGGCTTTACACTGCTTAACACTTCACAGCTTTCTGTTCTGCAGGTGTAGCTGCAATGCTTGCTTGCTAGATGTACGACTTTGCATTTGAATGTAACAAAACAAAATTGTTTTGAGTAGGTTCAGTGTGTTGAGCAGCATAAAATTTTCCCCATGACTTCATTATCATTATTACTACTTTGCTGATTTTTATTACCCTGAATTTATCAGTGGTTGATCTATATCACTCCCAAATCGCTAAAAAATCCACGGGGTATCTATCACTTGTCCTAATACCCCTGAAACCACAGTGAAAGACATTCAAATTTCATGATGGTTCCCATTTGCAGTTATGTTTTGACATCTGTTACTCAAGCAGTTGTTAATTCATATATATATATAGATTAGGATTTTTTTTTAGAATTTTGAAACTTAAGACATCTCACGAGTCAGTTCGAATCACTGTGGTTTTAATCCTGGATCTTGTTCACTTGATCATCTGGCCTGCATGCATGATGGACAGCTTCCAGGATAGTTTCTTTCCTCAGAGAAAACCCAGAAAATGTTCAGTGTCTAGACTAGTTGAGCTTATTCTCATATACAGCGTGGCTGGTTCCTCCAGCCCATCCTGGGCCTCCGGTACTACTTCAGCTCGCCTTGATGTCTCACATTACTTCATACCGTGGTCTTCTGCATGCAGCATACATCCTCAGCATCATCCAACAGAAGCACAAACATGGAAGGCTGCAAATCACCCATCTCATCATCTTGGGCACATAGTAAGGAAATGCTATTTTTGTAAGGATTTGTAACGTGTGATGTTCAAAGAGGGGTTAGGAGGGAAAATAGGCAAGGAAAGACGAGGAGATTGTGGTGGAAGATCCTTTCTGGTGAGTTTTGGGTGCATCCCTTGATGCTGCTTGAAAAAGTGAAGAGCAAAACTAAAAGCATCCCACATTAAGGC
Organism: Aquila chrysaetos chrysaetos; assembly: GCF_900496995.4. Classification (NCBI taxonomy): domain Eukaryota; kingdom Metazoa; phylum Chordata; class Aves; order Accipitriformes; family Accipitridae; genus Aquila; species Aquila chrysaetos. Next base: position 70,668,271 of record NC_044007.1, read on the forward strand.
TCACAGTGAGAGGTGGTGTAGTTGGGTGCTAAGCATGAATCAGACAATGACTGTGTATGGCATGAGCAGCAGGTCGGAGAGCTGTGGTGGTAGAGCTAGTGGTAGGGGCCAAGGTAGAGATCATTGGTGTTAAGGCCTGTGAAATGTTCAGCATTTGGAGTCTCCTTAAGCATTATGTAGTTGTAGTGTCTCCAGGCACTTCAAAAGATGCTGCCTGTGAATAGTATGGTCACAACTAGCTCTAGGCCAGTTTGTTGGGAGAATGGTGATCACTGGAAAAAGTTGTAAGGGCAATATACATACATAAACTCCGACTCCCTGCTATTCTGGCAACTACTGCATATAATTATTTAAATAAATTCATTGCGTTCTGCATTGAAAACTAAATGTCTTTTGCTAACACCACTCTGAAAGATAGTGTAGAATTTCCCTCCTCTTCTGAATCTTCTTCTAACTCCAGCTCTACATTTATTCGGGACTTGTTTATACTTATGCCAACATTATCTTTTATGTTAAATAGCACTTCTGTTCCTGGGGAATTTACGTGCTTGATATTTATTTCTAGGCAGCTATCATGTGCTTTCTCAATCTTTGTTTTCCTAAGCTAAACAAGTAATTTTAGTCTTTTCTCATGAAGCAGACTTTCTGCTCCTCTCATCATCCTAATAGCCCTTTTGTGTAAGTTTTGAATTTGTGAGATAAGGTTTGTAAGGAGAGGTAATATATTTTATTAGATCACTGATGTAGTTAGAAAGAAATAGGAAAGCTTTTGGGTATACAAGTCATTCTCGCGTATGCCCAAAGCTTACCAGCTTTTTTTCCAACTATCTCAATTTTCTAATAAAAGATATTGCCTCTGCCTACAAGCATTTCCTCTCATACATTCTTAGACATTATTGGCTACACCATACACCTTTTGAGTTAATCTTTCCTGAAATATTTTATACAATCTTGTCCTCCCAAATATTTCTGGGTTTGCCAATATGACAGATGAATATCTACCTCTGTGTTTCCTGGAAACACACCTCACCCTAGGTATTTTAGGATTGCCTTTGAACAAGTTGTGGGCCAGCTTATATTAGTGCTGCAGCATCTTTACTTGAGATACCAGTATGCACAGGTTTTTGTCCTACAAGTAGCCAGCAGCCTACTTTCCTTCATTCAGTTCATGGGTGTTTTTATTATTATATTTTCCCCCATGTTGCTTTCCTATTGCTACCTTGCCTGCACATTTGACTGAACATCCCACTTTTTGTGATAGGTCAGAAGGGACACGCAACTAGCTTCTTAATAAATGTTTGGGGTTTTGGCATACCCATCCAATACCTCACTTTTAGTCACTTCCTTACCAACCTTAAATTCATTAGATAATCCTCCTTTTCTCTGTTTTAATTAACTTCATAAATGAACTGTCACGTTTTTTTGAAGTCCTGATAGATCTACTGTATTTTCCTTTTTAGAAAAAGTCAAAGAAAGATGCTTTCATTTGACATGATGTACACATGCTACATTGTGTTTCATTTAATCCTGTTTTCTGTTTATTTTCACATCATTACTTTTGTTCCATATCAAAACCCTTTTACACTGTGGAATTTAGCTTACAAGCTTGTGGTACTTACTTTCAACTGCTGCTGTTTCAGTGTTTTAAAAAAAGTATGAAATCAATAGGCCAAAAATATCCTGAGCCAGCTCTTTAAAGTCTCCTTGTAAGTTATCTGGACCAGCTGCTGTAATGTATTTATGCCTAGGTACACACTAATTGTTGTCTGTCATCAAGTGGTTTGAAGGCGTAAGGCTACCAAAAGATTGAACAACAGCTTATGTTTTGGGTTTGGTTTTTTTTTGTTTGAAACAGCAAATAAGAGCAAAAGCTATTTTGCTGTCTTTCCTCCCACACCGCCCCCAAGTGTAGACATATATAAGGGGTCATGTTTTCACAAGTGAAAACAGCGTGCCTTTAAAATGCTAGCCAATGTGTACGCAATTCCTCATGAGGACAAGAAGAGTTTAGTTTCAACACATACTACCAGGGGTGTCTAAAACTGCAGGTGTTTCTTAGCCACCCAACCCATACACCATAGAAGTCTCTGTGCTTACACAAGGGTTTTTGTATCCTTCAAGTAGTATGTATGACACAGTAAAAAGAACCTTTCATTACCTTTCAAAAGGTACATGTATGTGAATTTGGATACTGAAATACATTAATATTTGAAAAGAAATATTGCACACTATTTTGTTTTTAAAGATTTTAGAATTTCGGTAAAATAGCACCAACCTGACCTAAACCCCACTGAAGTAAGTGGGAAGAAGCTGAGTGACTTCGAGGAGTAAGATGCCATATATATGTTCTCTCCAGAGCACACCCTGTCAGAGGTCCCTCCCCAGAAGAGGGGTTAAGGTGGGAGCTGGGATGTGTGAAAACTGTCCAGTGAGTCACGCCTGTGCAAAACAGCTGACCTAAGGGCTTGGAGAGTCCCTCAAGGGCACACAAGCTGAGTTTCTAATACAATTTGAAGTGAAGAGGGTTTCCTTGCCAAAGTCTTCTTATTCTCAGCTCCAAATAATAGATGATCCTACCAAAATTATATAAAAATGAGATGTCTTATAAAGATGAATGGCATGCTTTGTAGGATATCAAGTGTACTCCTCTTAAACAGTCTATTTTTAGTGATTTCTTAAGAAATGTTATGCATGTTTGTATATGTGAAGGTTTGACTGGACTCACCAATCTTCCTTTTTTTTTTAATAAACCAGCATAAAGTAGAATTTATTTACATAATGCAATGATCCATGAAGGTTACCATAACATCAAGGGACCATATTAACCGCTTGAATGGAATTCATTAGAAATTAACTACCACTTAAATTAATTTTCCCACATTCACAAGGCTGTAATGGTGGAAAAAGGAACCGTCCATCAGCATGTACTGACAGGAGAGCTGTCACTGCTTTTATTTATAGGTGAATACATTAACCCATGAAGCAGCCTTTTCAGACCAAATCTTGAGCTTCTGTACAAATAAGCTCCTTCAGAAGACTTTTCTTTTAATAACTAATCCAGCCTCAGTTCAACAGGAACACATACTGCCTAACACTTTTGCCACTGGCTATATATATTGTAGCCTTTTCATAAGAACAGTTGAAAAATTTACTCCTAAAACCCCCCAAACTTCACACTGTACGCAGTTTATTTTCAATGGACAATATTATTGATTAGATCTAGTTATAGCGATATTATGTTATCGGTATTGGTAAAACTGCACAAACAAAAGTTTGTCCATTGATTTTTCTTCTTTTGTAGTTTGTTACATTGTTTGAATTTTTTAACTGTCTTACAAATGAATATATGTGCAAGTCTCCAAACCGTAGGGTGAAAGTGAACGAGACTTGGACCCGTCTGTGATCTAGGTGTGCTTTGGGCAAATTTACTGTAGTACATTGTGATAATCAATCTGAATAAGCTACAACGGGAAGGAGCTTTGTGGCACCTGGTAGACTACCATAGTTGTGACAAACCAATACAGCGTTAGAGGGGGGTGTCTTTTATCTATGTAAACCTCATAGCTGAAATGCTCTTAGCACGATTTCCTGTACGGTTTAATCCAAACAATTTTTTTCATGAATAATTATAGCTCAGAGCTAAAAGCTGGCCCTTACCAATTGATAAAATTTTTTATTTTCTTTTTAACAGAGAAAGTTCAGTAAAAAAATGATAGCATTGTTAGCTTTTAAGAAACGCCCCCTATCTATGACCGTTAATACTAAAATAACTAAATAAAATCAATTATACATGTTTTTCTGTTGGATGCTACCATATGGAATAAACAGTGGTGACACAACAACATCAAATGAGCCTGTGTGCCAGCAGTATTGCTCGCTGAAGTGGTTCACTCTCATTGCTGTCCAGAAAGAGGAAATACAGAAGTTACAGTGAATCTCATAGCGTTGTGAACGCTTTCTCTTACGTTCCTCCATGGTTTCCATACCAGTGTCAAAGGAAGCTTCACCACACAGTTTCTCATAGGAGGAATTTGGAGGGCCAGTGGCCTTCTCAGGTATTTCTGTGAGTTTATTGCTGTGTTCAGACACTTGGCCAGCATAGCAAATAGAAGAGCTTTTCCTGGGTTAGCCACAAGTCCCTATATTCAAAAGGAACTAAAGGCTGTCCTGGTACTCCAGTGATAAAATTGCATGCTGTTATCTTTTATGTTGTCCCCTCTGAAAATTCTTTCCAACAGCTTCTCAGATGTTACATGCTCAGGGCTAAAAATATAAACTCAGTAAGTGAAGAGAAAATATTTTACAAGCCTTGGCCCCCAATAATATATGTAGTTTTCCATTTCAATTATTTAAATATGGCTATACTATGCTATTCAACTATGCTGAATTAAAAACTCAGAGTCAGTATTACCCAAAAAGACTATCGTTGCGGTTGTTTCAGTCTCAGCCTGATGTCACACAACTTCACAGAGAATTTGTTCGTGTTCACTTTTCTTATTTTTTATAGTTATACTTTAACTAGTTAAAGTGAAAATCCCTAAGTGCTTCTACCAATGGCTTGGGATGCTATTTATTTAGAATATAGGCAAGTGATTCTCTGATGTTCTCATGGCAGCCTAAGGAAAGCTTGTAGCTGCGAACAGACTAGCCGCTCTCCTTCAAAAGTAGCAACTGTCACCAGTACAACATATGATTTATTTATTATTTAATGGATTTAGAGCATTTAAAATCCTTACAAACACTATTTTGTCTAATTCTTCCACATTTTATGTGGCACTGCCTTTTAGTTTGTCTGATTTGTATACACTAATGTACACACATAATGTATAATGTGAATGAGTCAAACTAGAAAATTACGCTATTCTACTTAGTTCTCATCAGGGACTATGGTTAATTTGGTTAATTGATACAATATTAACTAAGTAATGACTCTCACTTCTGTCAACATTTTTACATTTGTTAAATTCCCCTGCCTGATTCTGCTTTTCTGCTTTATTTCCTTTTAAAATTTAAACATCTTAAGAAAAGGCTCTTCTCAATTAATGCATTTCATGATTGAGGAACACTGAAATTAACTTTTAGCCAATTAAATTTTTACGAGTATTTGCTATTGTCGACAGTAGTAAAAACTTCTGTTTCAGCCACATCAATAATTAATTTAGAAGCACATGCCTGAAATACTTCCACACATGCAAAGGAGTTGTTACTCTCCCACAGCTTCCCTCACAGTCATCCTGGTGACTCCCTTGGCACTAGTACGCCATTATTTTGTTGGCAGCATTTTGATTTCTGCATGGTTATGATTAACCTGTACAATGTGTTCCTCTTAATGCAAAGCTGTTTTCTTATCCCTTCAATTCTACAAACTGGAAAAAGCATATAGCCGGAGGCCACACAGAATAATACCAGTGTCAAGCTTTAAAAAACATATTTGTTTTGTGTCCTCTAAGGACAAATGATAGACATGTAAAAATGTTTTCTCTGTTTCTCTTTCAGGGAATACTTACTTTAGAATTAACTTCTGTCACAGAAAACATAATTTGAAGCATCTACTATATATTATTTCTGAACATTTCTGCTATAAAGAGGGAAAATAGTACATTGTGTATGACATGTGTGATTACAAGGTTATAGAAACTCTTTATGTTTCTCTTGTTGTTATGGTTTCTCCTTAGAAAGCTTGTCACTGGAAACAGAAGAGCGTCCTTCCTTCAAAAGAGGCAAGTATATAATACTATTAAGCAGTGCAGTGTAATGAATGTAATTAATTGCTTTATAATACTTTAAATTCCTACACCTCTGAAGCACTCAGTGCTCTTCATCCGATCCAGCCATGTATCACTTTTGAAATACTTCAAAGGAGAAAAGAGATTTTTATGATACATCCTTAAGTGTTCTGATGATTACACATGCTGTAACCTATTTCTTCATAAATGCATTCCGTCTTTAATTTTGTCCTCTTCAAGATACAATCATCCTGGTGTCCTTTTATTCATAAAGATTGTTCCTTTACATACTTTCTCTGTCTTACCTATTTGTTAATTCTTTTTCTCTGTGATATCAAGCATACTTCATTTCATGCTTCATTGTCCAGGTTTTAGTTTCAGCTCCAGTATATTAAATATTCCCACCCTTTTGCTCCATATTTTATAGTCGACAGTACAGAAGCGTTAAAAGCCTTTCTCAAGCAAAGAGAAAGATGAGTGTCCTTAATGTGGAATTCTCTTCCTTCGGAAACTTGATTGACCCCAAATCTTATGACTCCACAGTCAAGAAACATAAAACTCATTCAAGGCAAAAAGTATCTCAGCAACACTTCTCTGAAGTTAAAATATTAGAAATTTTCACTTTTCTCCCTATTTCCCACCCTTTCCTCTTGAAATAAAAACAAAATCTATACATTAAAATGAAAAAAAAAAAAAATGAGAGGGGGCCAAGCATCCCGAGATCCCGCCGACGGGAAAGAGAGGCCCAGGCAGCCTGCACAAGGTCTGCCAGCACTCCAGAAAGGAGCTGTTGATTGCCAAATGTGGTGGGAGCCCTTCTTTCCCGTCGCCTGGTCCTGCCCCTGGAGTGTGGAGAGGTGCCATCTCCTCTGCATGGAGCCCTGAGGGAGAGGGGAGGAGAGGACCTGTACATTTGACTCCTGCATCCAGATCGTTTATAAAAACATTAAAGAGCACTGGCCCTAAAAGTGAGTCCTGGGGAACCCCACTGGTGACTGGCCGCCAACCTGACGGTAACCCCATTTACTAGAAGTCTTTGAGCCTGACCCATCAGCCAATTGTTCACCTAAGGTATTATGGACTTGTCTAGCTGTGTGCTGGACATTTTGACCAGCAGGATACTGTGAGAGACAGTAGCAAAAGCTTTACTAACATCCAAAAAACCCCACATTGACTGGCTTGCCTTGGTTGACTAGATGGGTGACCTTGTCATAAAATGGAATTAAGTTAGTTAAGCAGGACTTTCCCCTTGTGAACCCGTGCTGGCTATGACCAATGACTGCATTGTCTCTCGCATGTTTTTCAGTAACTCCCAGAATGACCTTCTCCATAATTTTACCTGGCACTGAAGTGAGACTGACAGGCCGGTAATTACCAGGGTCTTCCTTCTTACCCGTCTTGACAATGGAGACAACATTTGCCAGATTCCAGTCAATGGGAACCTCTGCAGACTCCCAAGACCATTGAAAAATAATGGAGAAAGGTCCCGTGATAACATCGGCCAGCTTTTTCAATACCCTGGGACAAATCCCTTTGGGCACCATAGACCTAGGTGTATCCAGCTGGAGCAGCAAGTCTCAAAAAGTTGAGAGTCGTCTGGGAGTTTATCATCCCCCCAAGTCACGGTCTTCCAGCACAGGGCTCCAGGGTCCCAGGGCCCACCATCAGTGTTAAAGACAGAGGCAAAGTGGCATTGAACATCTCTGCTTTGTCTACATCCCTATTTGTGGGGTGACCGACCTCATCAAGCAACGGACCAATGTTATCTCTGAATCTCCTTTTGCTGTTAACATATTTATAAAAGCCCTTCTGTTGTCTTTCACAGTACTGGCCAGCTTGAACTCTAATCAAGCCTTGGCTGCAGGAATTTTCTCCCTACCGTGGCAAACAGCATCTCTGTAGTGCTGCCATGTCGCCTGTCCTTGCTTCCAGTATCCATAGGCTTGCCTTTTGCGCCTAAGTTGTAGAAGAAGATCCCTGCTCAGCCAAGCCGGCCTTCTGTCCCGCTTGCTTGCCTACCCACACTTTAGAATGGCCCGCTCCTGCGCTTTTAAGGAACGGCTCTAAAAAAGTGACCAGCATTCGTGGAGCCCAATACCTTCAAAAGCAGGTTCCCAGTTCCTCCAGCAGCCCAAAGTCTGCTTTTCCCATGTCCAGAGTCAAAGTTCTCCTGGCAGTTTTTCTCCTGTCGCCAGTGACTTGAAACTCAACTACTTAGTGATGACTGTGACCAAGGCAGCCACCAATCACCACTTTGCCCATGAGACCCTCTCTGTTTACAAACAACAAATCTAGGAGGGCACCTTTCCTAGTCAGCTCCCTTAGTACCTGCACCAAGAAGTTACCTTCAAGGTGCTTCAGCAATTTCCTGGACCTGTTTGCGCCTGCTGTATGGTATTCCCAGTTAACGCCTGGGCAGTTCAAATCGCCCATAAGGAGGGACGAGGGCAGGTGATCTAGAGATACCCCTTAATTCCTTACAGAATAACTCATCAGTGGCGTCGTCCTGGCTGGGTGGTCGATAGTAGGCTCCCACAACAACATCCGCTTTGCTTGCTTTCCCCTTCATCCTTACCCAGAGGCTCTTAACCATGTCGTCACCAACCAAAAGCGCCATACAACCCAACCCCTCCCTGACATCCAGCGCAGCCCCCCCTGCCTCGCCTGCCCTACCTATCCCTCCTGCAGAGCCTATCACCGTCCATCAGAGCACACCAGTCACAGGACTCATCCCACCAGGTTTCGCTTATGCCAATGCTGTCGTCGTAGCTCTGGGACTGGGCCAAAGCTTCGAGCTCCTCCTGTTTATTCCTCATGCTGCCTGTTCGTTAGTATTGAGACTTGAAGATGTACATCTCTTTAGAGCAAAAATATTACATTCAGGTTGGCCTAAGTGAGCCCGGGTCACTAAGCCTGACCTAGGCTTGGTCAATATTACTCGTCAAGACAGAGTCCTGGAGTGTACCAAAATGATGCAAACCCTCTGTTAAGTTCATTGCAATGTGTCTGTACCTCCTCCCTTTGGGAATGGCAGGAAATTTTGAAAACCACAGATAAAATGTACCAAAGCATAGTATCACCTATGTGCTGAAAATGTAAAGCGATCATTTCAGATCATTGAAAGGATGCTCTAAACTTTTGTAAAAAATTGGGTACTTAGAGGTCGAGGCAAGAAAATACTGCATTTTTGCATGGCGTTTCCTATGCAAACATCTTTCTTTTTAGAAACTTCAATTCAGATCTCTTAACAGACTAACGTCTTTGGAACCAAGAAATTCCTAGTGTTCAATGGCTTTTCTGGTGACAATTGTACTCCATTTCAAAAAGTATTATCAAATTATTGATGTTAGGGCCTAAAAAACCCCAGAATGTAAGGCACCGCCAAAGCGCGCGGGTGGGCATGGAAACGGAAAGTTTCTAGAAAGAGCCTCCTACTCAAAGGCAGAGAGCGGGTGGTGTGACAGGAGTGCAGACGCAGTTGCCCAAGTGCCAAATAAGAGAGGACACAAGCTTTTTTATTCTCATAGTTGTTTATTGTCCAGTCAAGAAGGTGCAGAGGCTGGGCTGCCGGCAGGGAGCTGGCCGGATGCTCCTGCGACGGTGTTGGCACCATGTGTGGCGAAGGAGCCTGGGTGGCCGGGGTGCAGCCAGGTGATCCCTGTGGCAGGTGCACCCACTGCCTTCGATGGCTCTCATTGAGGTGGATCCACCTCCATGGGCTCCACGTTGTCCTTTGGTGGGCTGTCACGCCTGGGCCTCCCACCGTGCCTCAGCAGATAGGTACGCCGGGGCCCCACGCTGTTCCCCGACGTGCCCACTGCTGCGCACTGGACGATGATGGTTGCGTGAGTGAGGGCCATCGCTATCCTGGCTCGAAGAGGGATGTTGTTCCTCCTTCTTCTCCACCGATTGTCCTTCCTCAGGCTCCTGGGAGGTGCCTTCCTCTTTGACGGTCGCAGGAACCGTCTGCGTGCTGTCCCACGCCAAGGTGGGCAGCCGCCCGCGTCGCTGCCGCGGCTGCTCCCCGTCAGGCAGACACGCTTGGGCTGCAGGGCGTTTGGTGGTGTGCCTACAGCCAAGCGCTGCATGGCGTCGATCAGCGGTTGGAGGCTGACGACGCTGGTGGCGGGAGGGGTGATGGCGTTCCTCCTCCGCCTCCTGCGCTGCCTCTGCTTCCTCCTGCTGGGACGCGCCTTCCTCCTCCGCGGTGGCGTGGAGGGGCTCTGTGGCGTCCCACGCCGAGGTGGGCAGCCGCCCGCCTCGCTGCCGCCGCCGCCGCCCGTCAGGCAGACTCGCTTGGGCTGCACGGCGTCCGGCGGCGGGCCTACAGCCAAGCGCTGCATGGCGTCGATCAGCGGATCGAGGCCGACGGCGCCGGCGGCGCGAGGGGCGATGGCGTTCCTCCTCGTGGGAGGTGCCCGACTCCTCCGCGGTGGCGGGGAGAGGCTCTGTGGCGTCCCACGCCGAGGTGGGCAGCCGTGCGCCTCGCTGCTCCGGCTCCTCTTCCTTCCAAGCATGCTTGGCGTCTGAGGGCCGGGAAGCTCGGCCATCTGTGGGCCGGCTGCGGGGCCCCTGCTTATATAGGGCCGGTGACATCAGTAGGCCACTGTGATGGCGACTGTGACGGTGGCTGATGCGTGTGGCCCATTATGATGCGTTTGGGCGCGGTGGCCTGTGGCCCCAAAGATGCCCAAATATGGGAGGAGGAGGAGGAGGAGGAGGGTGGTGGGGGCTGAGGGAAGGCAGGACAGCTCCCACACGCGGGGCAGCTGCTAGGGTCGGTGTGCCTCAGGTCGGTGGTGGGGCTGATGCTGGGGATCGTCTGAAGTCATGGCCTGGGTGGTAGCGGGACAAGCCACCTTCCGCAAGGTTGTGGGTATCCCTTGCCACCCGGGGAAGGCAGGAGAGCTGATGGGGATGCCCCTTGCCACCTGGGGAAGGCAGGAGAGCTGATGGGGATGTCCCTTGCCACCCGGGGAAGGCAGCAGCTCGATGGAAGCCAGGCCCTCTCCTCCCCTCTCGCTCGGGCCTTGGTGCGGAAGAGGTGGCAGCTCTTCACGAGGGGCGGTGGTGGGGATGGGGAAGAAGGGCCCAGGCAACCCCTGAGGGCAGAAGAACAGTTTAGTGGTGGGAGATGCTGCAGGTGAGCCTGTGGGAAGTCCACGGAGTTTGTTTTCAGTTAAACAGGACTCTCCCCTTGAGAGCCCATGTTGGCTATGACCAATGACTGCATTGCCTCTCAAGTGTTTGTCAGTAACTCCCAGAATGACCTCCATAACTTTACCTCCCACTGAAGTGAGACCGATAGTTTGGAAACGAGAATTTCCTAGGGTTCGGTGCCTTTAATTATGACAATTTTACTCCATTTAAAAGACTAGTGACGCGTTTGGGCGTGGTGGGCCTGTGGCCCGAAAGACGCCCAAATATGGGAGGAGGAGGAGGAGGAGGAGGGTGGTGGGGGCTGAGGGCCCCTTCCCTGGGTCTCGCTTACCCCTGCCGTGTTGCCTGCCCGAGAGAAAGAATGGGGATAATTGTACTCCATTTAAAAGACTGTTACCAAATTATTAATCTCTGAAGGGCAGGTTTTTTAACTTTTTTTTTTATATCCTTAATTTGCTGGCTCAGTTGTGATAGTGGACCTGATCACAGAAAAGGATTTCCAGGACCTGAGGAATTCCTGCTAAAAGGGTGGCATATTGGAAAGGTCTCTGCAAACCCTGTGGCTTATTATAGCAGAGCCCTTGGAGACTGAGGAGGTGCTCATAAAATAGTCACGGTTCAGGCTGTCCAGCACTTTCTTTTGTCAAAGTCTATAATGGCCAAACAACAAATGATCCTGGTAAGTCAATTAGAGAAGATCTTGTAAGCAGCACAGATCATCAAAATAATTGTGGTGCAAGAAAGTACAGGTTTGGACTTCATGGATCACATTCCCCAAACTGGATCCATGCTGCAGTGCAATGACTTCTCTATGATCTATAAAAATCATGCCGAGAAGTCATATGTGGCACCCAGTCGGCTCTTGAAGGCTGGCCTTCAACTGCAGAGTGAGCACAGCCCACCTTCCTGGGAGAAGGAGCATGCAGTTTCCTGAGGACTTGGTCAGGAACATGAGGTGCCCTGGGCTGAAGATCCACGGTTGGTACGCAGAGATTTACGAGTGAGCACCCAAGAAATCACCTCCAAGGGTTTGGCCTGAGAGGGAAGTAGTCCCTTCAGGTAGTCCTGGTCACCTTGAGTCACTGGGGAACCAAAAGCCAGCAGGGAGAGTCCTTCTTCGAAGAGTCTTCTTCACAGGACTCCAGTGGGGTAACTACAGCAATAGCTTGGCCGGGTGGATCTCATCAAAGTGTGTGGCAGAGGGCCCAGTAGCAGCCTCAGCTGTTGTGCAGGATAATTCTCTTTCCAAAATGGAGGGAAACTGAGCCCTGGTTTGTGCTTTCCTTCCTTTGCCTGGAAGATGAAGTCTCTGCGTTTGTTATCAGAGCGTCTGGAGGCAGTCAGCCGGCAACAGCATGCAGGGCAAACTGGTCTTCCCCCTTCAGACAGCTCTCATAATTTCCTACAGCCTCTTCCAGCCGTTGCTGGCATCCTTGTGTCAGTAGGGCAGGCATCCACGGGCCAATGCCTTCCTGCATATTTTGGGAGCCAAGCGCTCCTCTGCGCTGGCCCTCGCTGAGGAGCCGCCGAGAGGAACAGCATAGCATCCCTCTGCAGTGGTGGGATCTGCATGGACCTGCCTGAGCTAAAGGCAGCTGAGAGGGGAGCTTCTGAGGGCAATACTGCGGAGAAGGAGTGGGGCAGAGGTGAGACTTCTTTTGTTGTTTGCAGAACAGAATGCTTTCTGTAGCTGTAGATCCCTATTCCCTCTCTCGTATCTGTTTTATGATGTGCCGGCATTTCTCCAGAGCGGAGGATAAAATACACACAGGATGCTTTTGTCTGTTTTGTCCCCTTTGCCTGTTCCATAACATCTTTTTTCCCTACAATTAAATTATCCTCAACTTTCCCTCTTCAGTTGCAAAGCATCCTGCAGATTTTCTGCCTGGAGTGGAATTGCAAGAAATTTCTGAACGTATTTGACACAGATGTATTTTAAATAAATGCAAAATTCCAGCAGTTATTATTGAAATACTGTCTAAGTCTTGGGTTCAGCTGGGTTTTGGAGAACATACTGGAAAGTGATGACAAAGAGCAGTTAAACAAAGAAAGAAATACCAAGAATCCCAACAAGTAATGACTTAAAAATAGAGAAAAGGTGATAGTAACAGAAGTGAAGCTAAAATTAACAGCAGCATTAAAAACCTAAAGTAAAATAGTTTTAATACAGCAGAATAAAAAAAGCAAACCAACCAGCTGTATAGATCTTAGTTGTCAGTTGAAATGCTTCGAACAAGACTGTGGAAAATGGAGATTTTATCTTTATTTTCCCTTGTGAACTAATTGCTTCAGAATTAAAAGAAGATATTATCGTACTGATGGTACTAGGATAGAACAGAAAGAACCACGTGTGTTCTCCCTGATCACGATCCCATAGTAGTAATTAAAAACGAAGAGGAAAGGAAAGATTTTTCTGTCTATAATAGTTGGCCTCATTAACATATCAGCTACTCCTTCTTTGATTTAATGGAATATCAAACAGGTTGTGCTCCCACTTACAGTCATTAGGCTTGAAGTGCTGATTGCTGCATATTCGAGGCCTCCGGCTTCTGTGGCACCGTCACGAGGAATACCCACAGGTGTCTTTCTTACTGTTCAACAGTCGCGTTTGAAGGTGCATTAAAAATCTGATTAATTTGTCAATGAACAAAGCTGATTTCTGGGCAGGTTCAAAGAATTTTATTTATATATATATATATATACACACACACACACACACATGCATGTATACACTTTTAAAAATTCCTAGGTCAGAACTTCTCCGTATAATATATTAATGATTTAAAGCCACACTTACACTTTTTAGCACACTTTCTTTCCTGTACACATGCTGGAAAATTCTTATGAATAAAAAAACAGGAATTTATTTAGGTTGACAATGGCTTTCCATTATTTTGGGACAGCAACTAAGAAACTGAAGTAATTTGTTACTTATAATTATGGCTGCTCTTAGAAAAATAGAATTTATCAATGGGATTTCTTCACGGATCAAATGTTTTGTACAGGCCACACCACTGTCTGCTGTGCAGACATTTTAGTTTACTTTGACAGGAAATATATCACCCATTTTAGTGACAAAATGAGAGTTACTTCCCCTTAGTAAAGGCGCTGTGAGCCTTGTTATGATGTTTCTGTGGTTTGTAAAATGAACTAAATGGTATGCTTTACTGTTTCTGCTTGGGCCACCACGCTAAGTTGTGGCACAGAGTTTACAGCAGTGAGTGTCACAGGTAAATGCCTACTGACGAGCATCATCTGTCGGTGGCTCTAAAAATACCCCTTCCTTTGGAGGCACAGCAGTCTCTGTTGGGGAGCCATGGAGTGCAGAACCCTAAAATACCTTGGGCCATAACTCATGCAACTGTTGAATGCACCAGCAACAGAAAATTGTGGAAGTGCTTGGGTGGTGTTTTCATTTGGCTTTTATGTGATTGCAGCGTGGCAATTAGTAATTTTAGAGAATAAACAAGATGACAACTGCTTTGCAGCAGAAGGCAGAAAGAAAGAACTCATCAGTGCTGCCATACTCCCACTCCTGTTGTCCCATTCACATTATCTCAGTCACACACCATAATTGGAAGTTAAGGCAGCAGCTCTTTTTTACACAGAATAAAGATATACAAATAACAAGCATTAAATAAGAAACATCACACCACATCAAGATTAACAAAAGTAATAATGCTGACCTTGCTAGCACTCAAGTCTTTTCAACCGCGAATAATCTTCCATCCTGACAGGGAAGAGCAAGACATCTAATCCTCTAGCATGTTCATGATAGAAGAATTGCCACTCCTTCCCAATTAATCATTACGTGAGACAGTTCCCTTATACTTGAAAAGATTATTCCTTAGCCCTTTGCCAGCTAAGGTTCCCCTTGTACAGAGAAGAGCCAGCTAGAGGTCTCTTAACTGTGCTCCGGCGATAACCCTTGCATTTCAGATCTAGCATGTTGTATTTGTCTAGGCCCAAACGCCCCTTAAATGGCTGTCGGGTGCCTTTGCCCCAGAATCTTAAACAAAGGCATATCTAAATATTTTTGAGGTTTTCTACAGATCACAACTAATGTCTGTTTGCAGTTTTTGTAAACGCACTTTGGGTAGAGCTTTAGCATGGTATGAAGATTAATGACCCTTAAGAGGAATCCTGCAGGTTTCATTTGTATTCTCTGTGCTATGTTTTCACACTTTCAGAGAGCAGTGCTGAACTTCTGAACCACTTTGTCAACCTTGTTAATTTGACAGTGATTTACATCCCTCTCAATTCATACTGGAATATCTTCAGCTGTAGCTATTTGTTAGTTATTCCACTCAGGAGGGGAAATTTTGGACTCATTGCTACAGCACAAGGTCTCAGCACACCCAACTGGGTAAATGACCTTGACTAAAAGCACCCATTTTTTCAGCCCATGTTAGTATCTGAGTGTGTGTATAATAGAAGTCAGGTACATTGTGTATTCTGCTTCCATTTCTCACTCAGGACCTGAGTCTCTAAAATCTTTCTCCTCTTCCCTGAAAAGAGAAGAAATGGGATCCTCCTTCCTAAAGAAGTGAATATGTACAGGCAGATGAGACAGTCAACAGTGTTTATATCTATATTCATGTCATTTTTGTATAATGACTAGAAAAAAAGTTGGGAGTTCAAGGTTACGCCTCATGAAATTCTTGCAAAGGCTGACGCAATTACACCTGTGGTTAAAATTATTCAGTGTACTCTGACAGTGTACACAAACAACGTTCAGCACCTCAATTCTGCAAAGTTGTACTTGCCCTTACTGGGAGATACTGACAGCGTCTCTGGAAGGACTGGCTTCTAACCCAGCAAGCGGCAAACATCTGCAACTGCTGCAAACTTTGCTGAACTGTGTTTCATATTGGAGAAAAGGCTAAAGCAGGGGCTGACTGCCTCATAGGGCACCATCGATTTTACAGAAGCGATGTTTGAGGAAATTTCTATTGTTAGGCTTATCAACATACTTTTGAGACCATGGAGCACTAGAATGCAGATGCTGTCAGCTGGAGGGTGGTCTCAATATTGTACCTCCTTAAACTTAGTGATTATCTCTTCCTTTTTTACATATATTGAAAAAGTAGATCTCTCCCTCCAAGATCAGATTAGCTGTCCTTAGGGTACCATTACATTCTATTTTTTTAGGCAAGGATGAGCAAGCTCAGCTCCACTTTCCAATGCATCTTGTGGCCACATGACTCTAGTTAGTACTTTGTTAAGAGCAGACAAAAAGCCTTGAGCAAGGCAAAATGTATCGACTTTGTCTCAGCAGTGCATTAATTCTGCTAACTGTTTTTTGCTTGGTTTGGAACATGGGCCAAGTGATATGGATAATATCTGTCTGTGAAGGACTATAAAAATATACTCTTAGCCTCAGCATTGGACAGGAGGGTTCAAGTTCAATTGTTTATTCGTAGTTGAGTATAAATGCTTCTCAATTGCTGCTTCCTAATACACAGTGTTTTTTCTTTCCCTTAAAATGACACTGTACTCTCCCCATAGTATTGTTGTGATAAGTGATGTACATTGTACTTCTCTGAACAAAAATGTATAATGATAATTTGCACCCAAATTTGTAAGAAATCCAGTCGTTCCACGTAGGCATCTTATTATTTACAGTTCCATCAATATTGAGGTAACCTGTGTTATGGACAATATATCCATTTGATTATGTATTGTCATTTACAATCACCATTTGAGATCAACAGACTGTAATCAATTCTTTTACTACTGTTATATTGATTTAGTTTGATATTAACCTTTTTACCAGAAATTGTGTCTAGCTGTTGCTACAAACAGCTAACTCATCTTCAAAATGTTTGGAATGCAGCACCCCCTCCCCCGAAGTTTATCACATCATCTGCTGCTTTAGGATGAAGTAGCCAAACCCTGTCATATCTTTAGCATGCTTTTATTCTAAGCAATCTGAAGCTTGTTAGATGATGTGATCGACTACAATATTGAAAACCTTCTGAGAAATTCTACTGTTACTCCAGATATGATCAAGCTCTTTCACATTTTTATCCTTAATCCAGTGTATCTAAATGCTTTTTTTTTTTTTTTTCCCACTTTAAGGGACTATCGAAGTATACACTTTCCCTTTCTGCATACTTTGACAGGTGGTAGAACACCTAGAGAGGCCCAAGCTGTGGGTGATAAGGATTTAGGCATTTCAGTTTCCATCTATAGGAATTTATGGCACCTAGAGGCCTGTAGACTTCCATGAAGTTTGTCCTTAGAAATTAGTGTGTCCTACACACTTACAAAGGTTTATGAGGACAAAAACTGAGGATACATCTGGGTGAAATAATTTTATGAACTTCATTATTATATGTATATCTAAGGCAAACTACATGTATACCTAGGGCGTTTTTTGGATGTCTAAGTTGCTGGTATAGATCTACCACCAAGACCGGTAAAGAAAGGTGATATGTCTTAACAGACCAGCTGAAATGATTGGAGACAACTGACATATTCTATCTCAAACCCTCTAGCCTGGTCTGACGAGAAGCAACAAAGTCCCAACAAACTCCAGGTGAGACACAATTGCTGTTCTGCTATGGTGCCTCCACTGGAAGTGTCCAGTGGTGGTACTGGCTTCGGGATCTTCCCCTCTTCTCTCACTTGCCATATGCTGTCCTGCCATCTCCTTATTGCCGTGCTAGCCCAGCTGGTTTTGCTTATGGTACGTGAGCTCCCTTTGACGGGGAAAGATCAACAGGAAGCTTTTAAGAGGCAGCAAGAGTCCATATTTCTAAGTCTGTATTTTAAGACTGAGAATGATAAATGCAGTCATTTTATTATGTTGACAGTTTCCCCACAAAAGAAAATAAAATAACTTCTGAATTTTATATTTTTTCCGCTTGAATTTTCACAACAGTGAAATTCTACTACTGAGACTGTCAGTTAAAAATTCAAAGTGTGGTTCACAAAAATGCTATGTGAACCAAGAATAAGGCAAGGAGCTCCGGGTTGGATAAAGGCATCACCTTTGCAAGGTAATAATTTTTATTCTTGGTAGGAAGTTGCTTTGTTTTAACATTTTTTGAAAGTTTTTTAAAGTTACATAATAAGAATGAAGTATTTGTTTAAAGGAAACTGCTTTCCATGTACTCTACTGTCTGTTGTATTTCTCTAGAACAAGCATTGCTTTTAGTATTCAGCTATTTACATTTCTGTGAGAGTTAAGGTTATTAGCACTAGTGATAATTATATGAATTGTAACAGAAAAGTAATTTTTCATGAAATACACATTGCTTTCCTGGATTGTAATTTTTTTAATTCAATTAATTTTCTAAGTGGAAATTATAAATATTCCTACAGATCTTTTTCTTTATTCACTGGAGGTGACTTGCACATAAAAAGCTTACTTACATTATTTTTTAAATCATTATAATTTAAAAGAACTAAGTCTTTAATAAACACTTCTCCCTTTAAAAGAAAAAAAACCAACAAAAGCATTAGTTGCTTCATGTGATTAAATATTTCAAAACCGTACATGTATATGAAGTTGCTTGCACTTACAGTTTATGCTTTAGCAAACTTTGCAGGAAAAGGAGAACAGAGGAGACTGCAAGTTTGTTTTTATTTTAAACATTATGCTCTTTTGTATTAATCTTAATCAAGCATTACACAAAATCAATGACAATTTGAATTAAGAAATTGGATAGCAGAAGAAAATCTCTGTAAGGGCCCTTTTCATCAATAGGAATCTGAAGGCATTTTCTAGTAGGCAAGAATGGCATAGTTGTTGTCTTGTCGGTTTTTTATGTATTTTTAATTTATGAGAGAAAGAATCCTAGTTTCAGAGAGACTGCAAAACAGCATAAGCACTGATCACCAGGAACTGTGGATCCAGTTTTGAAATTCAACTACCAAACCAAAAATACTCATAACTTGAGAAAGCTTCTCTGCATCCTTTCAAGGAGAAGTGAAAGACACATCCACGAGCAGAAAAAGAACAGGACTTCCAATATACCAAATCATCATTACTATTATTTTAATGCATTGCATCAGCACAGGCCAGGTATAGATCTAGTGTTAAAAATGGTAGTAACACTGTAGAAAAGGCAGAATTGTTCAGCAAATACTTCTTACCTGTCCTAACAGGTACAGCATCCCAGCCTGCCCGTGGTTAGCTTGGAGATCCCTACAATGTGTCCTTCTTCAAGCTCCTCCCTATTTCTCCCACTAGCCCTATGAATCTTTTTTTTTTTTTTTTTTTTTTGAGTGTAGGTTGACATCCCACTAGAATAGGAAGAACAAACTTGCACAAAATTTTGGTTTACAGCCTCCTGGGCCAGAGAGGGAACTGAATGCAGCTTCGACGTGCTGGTGAATGCTCTACTTGCCAGATTAAAAAAAAAAGTCTGTAACCGAGTGATGTTTTTTCTTAAATGTGGCTTCTTTTTGTCTGGCTGTGTTTTAAATGGATGCAGCTATATTTTTGGCTACCAAATCCAGTCTGTAGAGAGGCCCCGAGACTACAGCTGATCAACCTCCCATGTGGCATGGGCTGAGAAGCAGATCATTTCGCAGTCGAGCTCAAGCATGAGCATAAACAAGCAGAGCTGGAGCAGAAAAGTCCCTCCCGCTCGGAGAATCGGCAGAACTAAGACTCTTTGCTCCTCAAAATTTTCAAGGTCAAAGAGGGGGGTAGCTAGGAAGTTTAATTGCTTCGGGAATGAAGGACAGCTGAGCAGAGGTTTATGGGATTGCAGCTTGGCTTGTCGTCTGTTTAGCACCTCTTCCAGTCTTTTCTCCAACTTGTGTGTGTGACCCAAACCAGCTAAGCTACAGTCGCTCGACTAACCTCGTTACACCGACTAGTTTGCAGTATGACTGCTGTAGTCAACAGAGAAAGCAATGCCCCTCTATAAAATAGGAATAATGATTCTCTTTTCCCTTCTAAATGTTTTGAAACATACAGATGAAAGACTTACACAACAAGCAAGTTCCTATTTTAAAACAAGCCTGCAATATTGTTTGCCTGCAAAGAAACAAAGGTTACATGTTTCAAAAGTTTGCACAGTAAGTACTTACAAGCTGCACATTGTTTTTCATTACCAATGATTTGTTTTCTTGCAGAACAAATTCTTCTAAAATATTAAACATAGTCAAAGTGACTAATGCATTTTTTTAATCTAAGAATTGCTCAATTAAAAATTTACAAGGCACGCAATTTTGATTTCTGCCGACAATAGTCAAAACTTGTGTATAAAGATTAATTACTTATAAAGTAAAACACATCTTTTAAAAACTGACATTAAATTTGCATCTGCACTGTATGTTGGATTTTATTCTACTCTCTTTAAGCAAAGGTCTTCTGGTGGACTTTTGATAGAGTTTTAAACTACTGATGGAAATGCATTGTATGAATAGAGTAGTGCTTGAAACAGCTAAAACCAAGAAGCAAACCATATTTTGTACTTTTGGTTGTGATGCATTCATTCTACCCTATGGATATCCTACTTAACAATATAAAAAATATACTGCCTTTTTAATTACATTATTTTATTGTGAATTATCATCTTACGTCAAAAGGTATTCATATTTCATATAAAATTAAACAACTTTGTTAAAATCTTTTTTAAAAATAGTTGTGCTTTTTAAACTATGTTATAACATTTTGTACTGACTCTACATAATTGAGGTTTCTAATGACAGAAAAATATATATTTCTTTTACTATACCAAGACTGCCCTCTAGAGTCTCATTGGGCCAAATTAATCTCTGGTGTAAATCCTCTCCAGATTAGCTTTGAAATGTACACATCTTTACGGACCCCATTATGCAGTGCTCCGATTTGCATGATACAATGCTTGCTTGAAAAAGTAGGCAATACAATTTCAAGACAAAGATGGGAATTTTTTAAAATTACTATGGGCTCTGATAACTCATTACAAAAAATTACTTGTAGCCTCTTTACTGCACACATTTTGCATTCCAATTGAGTTGTAAAATATTAGGAAAATGATGAAAAAGATAATAGTTTTAACCTCTTCTTAAAACCACACAAGAGATGTGTATGTCTATAAAAGATGACAGGGGGAATGCATGCAGGCAGCATAACTGAATTAGGCTGGTACTTGCTCTTTCTTTACAAGTGTTAAAAAGCAGCACTTCTCCCCTCTGAGGGTTGGATTAAGCTTCCACCGAAGCCAATGGCAAACCTTGAGTAATCAAGGAAACAGAATTATTGCACTGATTGCCAGAAGCATTTGTATTCTGTTGTTAAATTAATAATGGGTATCTGGTTCAATAAACAGTTGTATTTCCCATTACATTGTAGCTGCAGTGCTGCTTCTTATTACTTACCAATATATTATGCAAAAAAGGCAGGGGAAGGAGGATGAATGTGAAGTAAACAGACTCACACAATATGGTTTTAAAATATAAGACGCGATGAAATGAACTCTTAGCACACGCTTTAAACCATGCACCACCTTATATCATTGAAAGACAGACTCATTTTCAAATTAAAAGAATGTAATTCTTAATTACAACTCTGTAATTTAAATCAAAGAATATAATAAAAAATAAGTGGGGGATTTTTCCTCCCTCAAAGAACAGAATTTTCACTTTTTTTCCTGTTTCCCAGCTCCCAGTAGGAATGGCTCATTCAAATCAGGTTGCACTTTGCATTTATTATATATTTGGAGGCAGAACTGGGATAAATAGCCCCAGCAAGCTAACTGATATTGGCTTCACTTAGATAAAGCCCAAAAGATTTGGCCCTACATTGATATTTACAGCAGTTGCACATGAGACTGAAACATGGCTTATTGAATTATTTACTGCAATCTGCATTTATTCAATAAAATTTTTCTTTATTCTGATCTTTCTGTAGGAAGTAACAAAAAAATCAATTTGGATCTCAATGAATGGTGCAGAACTCATAACTGATTGTTTTTCACTATAATTTTGTTGAGAATAAGCTCCAGTGACTTCATCATTCCGTATTATATGGTCCCAAGTTCTACTAATGTAAATGCACCTGTATCTGCCTTAGCAGGGAGATCCGAGACAATTCTCTCGTGAGCAGCAGTGCACAGTTATTCTTGGTCGCTGTGACTGCCACATGAAGAGTTACAGGCAGTCATTTTGGATATCTAGGACCAATTTCACATACTGAGGGCAGGGCATGCAGGAGAAACACTATACACACAGAATAAACAAGAATCTTTACTTTGTTTAGGTAGCTGGCATGCAAGCTGGGAAATATTTCGTTAGTATAACAATGCAAAAATTTACAAACATTATGTTACACGTTATAGATCTAAATTGACAAAAGCACCTACCAAATAAACTATGTTTCTTGCATCTAAAAGAAATGTTTGGAGTTTAATCTGAAGGCCACTGTGGAAATCTTTCCATTGACGTGAGTTGGCTTCTTACCTGGTCCTTCTTATCCTCTGTATACTTGAGATGGCAGGAATCAATTCCGACCATCTCCTAAACACATCTACACAATCTAATGATCACAGGACACTGGATAAAGAATACAAAAGCCTCATACATCTCCCTGCTGTTCCAGGAAACCAGTTTTGATATCACTTTCTTCTGTACTTCCTTTGGCAATAATGGGAAAATATTCTACATTTCTCAGTATCTCTTTTAAACTGGAATAGGTTTCCTATTATTCTTTATAGTTTGGATCCTCTTTTTCTGCCTATGCCTTGGAAATACTTGCAGTCATTCCCAACATAAAGATATGCTTTTATCTTTTAGGCAGTATTGATTTTTTTAATCTTCTAATTTTGTTGCCTTCGAGCTGATAATTTTTCACTATTAGGCTGCTTTTTCACTAAAGCAGAAACACAGCAAAAAAGAGGCATTTTAAGAAAAAAAGCTCACTATTGATTTTGTTGAAAGTCTTATCAAACATTTTTCCCCACCTAGCCTTATTACAACCATGATTTCGCAAATAATGGATAGTTCATTGGATTTGGATGCTAAACGAAAGAGTTGTTAGATTTGCACTGTTTAGAAAGATAAGAGGTATTTTATATAACCACCTGCTGTAATACATGCATGAAGGATGTGAGCTAGAGTTTGTACTCGACTGAAGAGCATCCTAACCATTAGCCTACAGTTCACTTCGAGGCACTTTGACGCTTTCCGAGTGTCCCCAGTTAGAGCAAGTTTCACTTTGCCTGAAATCACTGGGATGGAGTAAGCTTGTGAGAATGACTCCACTGCTTGGTGAGGGTGATTGCCTGCATAGTGGAACTATATATAGTGTTCATAGCATTCTCACCTGCTTTTAAAAATGTTTGATTATGCTAGAAAAGGAAAGAGAAGAAATCAAGAATTCGTCCTTTCTCCTGTCTCTGCGCCTTGCACTGGCACTAATGCAAACAGGTGACTAGCCGGTTCCAGCTGCAACCTTCCAAAACCAGCGATCAAATTTTGGGCAGATCAGCTTGCAGGAAAGGATCAGCTCTGCACGTGCAAAGGAGTGGAAGGGAACGCATGGCGTACGGCTGAGGTGGAGGGAGGTGCAGTAGCCCTGAGAGATGGCGGTTTTAGTAGAATAGTGCCTGAAATATTTTGAGCAGAATCAATAGTCTGTGGTTGGTATAAGAGGAGTTCTAGTTCCTGCTCTTCTTCTCCTTCGTATTTGCCCACAGACGGTTTTCTAATCCCATATTTCAGTACTGAAATAAGTAACTTGCCTTTTAAAGTGCCAATGACTGAGATGTCCTCAGAGACATGCTTGGACTACATTAATGATTTAACTAGAAAGTTCAGCTAGAAATTAAACTACAAATGTGGTATCCATGGAGAAACAACACCAAAACAGCTTTCAAATGGGAAAATCACACATTCCCCCATGTTATAATTGCTTCCCCATATTCTTTTCAATACTAACATCTTCAGATTATCTATTTCTTCAAGAAGGGGATATATGAAGAGGAAGATAACTTGAACATAAGCCGTAGAATCTCAATTAATTATTCTATCAAAACTTTCTTTCTTCTACTTATTTTTTTCCTTCCACAGTACCTTTCATTTAACCAAACATGTTTCTTTTTAAAACTTGGTATTACCAAATTCATCCTCCCCCTCTAACATCTATTGCACATACAAGAACTGCATTGTCTCTTTTGGAAGGAAACTGCCACTCAGTGTTGTGTGATTGACCGATAAATTCCACTCCGTCTCTGATTATTGTTTTAACTTTTTAAAAGAATTATATTTCTAATCCTAAATCCCAAGAGTGTGAGAGAGGAAGAATCATAGCATATGAGATGTCTAAACATATCATCATATTTAAGCTGGTAGACAAGAACACTAGGTTTGTGTGTGTCCATGTGTGGGTGTATTCATTTCAACAGACGTCCACAGAGCTAAATTAAGAAAGAAAAGGGTCTATGCTTTTTTTTTCCCTAGACTCTCAATTTCTTGCCCTTGCTACATAACACTGATGTCAGGTAAGGATTAAAGTTATGGTGTTTCTTCTATAATGCAGAGCAACAATGCTCTAGTTAATCTAAAGTCATTTCTGAATTTGAGATGAATTCTTCACACATGACTGCTAAGGGCACAACACCATCCCGACTGCTGTCCCAAAGAGAAAACCAAAATACAAACTGAAATTTTGTCCCTGTGTGGTGGATGAGCCTTGCACAGGAGGTGCACGTAGAAGCCGTATCTCTGGAGACAATGACATGTGCTGCATTGCTCTGACTTCCCTGTGAGTCTGCACCAGTGGTCTTGGAATTAAGCCAGATCTCAGAGTGATTAAAGCTTATACATTTGAAATTAATTTTGCAAAAGCAGCTTAAAATAGCCACTTAGAAACTCTCTAGGTTCTGAGATATTTTGTCGAGCTGGCGCGGTCTCATTCTGAATTTATACAATCTCCCCAGTAAATTTTGAAATCTCTTCAGAACTTCCTTCAAACTTTCTTTAAGGATCTTTCTGAATTCTTCCCTGTAATTAGGGTAATCCAGATAACAGATATAATTTACCCCTTGCATTTCTTGTTCCATTATTCTTTGGATCCCAGAGGATGCACTGGTTACCCTCCTCAGTAGTCCTTCACAGCCAATATTGACTTTATAGCCCCACAATTTCTCACAATACCTTCACTGCGGGAAAGGCAAACACAGAGTCCTACAAATAATCCTGAGTCTGTAGTTCGTTCTGGTGCCTTTCCACAGCCTGTCACACTACATGTGTCACGGCTCTAGCTATAAAAGATACAGAACTGCGTCGTCAGCCACAACTGGCCCTGAAATTCCTACTTTCTACCAAATGTATGTCTGTACTAAGTGTCTCCATCTGACATTACACTTGTGCTCCCTAGTCCAGTCTTAACTTCGTAGCCAATTTTTTCTTCAGCTGGAACAAACAATTCTACTACAAATAACTCCAAAGGTAAAGAAATACATTCATAAGCTGCAGTGGCAGAAAGCATGGCAGAGACTGCATGCCTTTGGTAATAAATGCACTTTTTTAAGCCTTATTCCCACGCTGGAAAAAAATATCTACTTTTGTCCCTTGATAATCGCAGGTGCTTATACTCCTAGAAACACAGAGGAAGGTGCGTATAAATGCTGTTCTGTAGCCATCACTCTGTTCCTGTAGCTGAAAAAGATCTTAAATGTGGTTCACTGGAACATAGGACTAGGACCTCCCTTGAGTCCTGGCCCTTGATATCACAAACAACTGTATCCTAAAACTGATTTAATAAATGTATTTGGTTTCATTTCAAAGTTAGGTCTTTTTAACAGCAATGACTTCTCTGGAAGAACTAGGATAATGCTTAGGAACCTTCTTCTAATTTCAGGTCTAAATGCATTTATAATCTTTTTATGTCTATTTCTTCTTATGCCAACATTGCCTTTTAATTTAAATAGTTATTTCCCCTCACTGTGTTTACACCCTTGATATATTTATAGCTTGCACTCATAATCTCCGCACTACAATCTACTTAGATAAACAAGTCAGCCTTCTGCAATGTCCTTTCCATAAAGATGGGTTCTCTGTTTTTCTAGTCTTCTTAGTAGCCTCTCTGTGCACCTGATGCAGTTTCAGTTCATTGCTTCTGGGCATGGGTGAGAAGAATCACCCGCAGTACGCTAGGTAAAGCCTTGCAATGTCAACATGCAACATCCACATGTAATGTCACTAGCCCTTCTCCATCTCTACTGCCTGTCCCTGTAGTATTCCAGAATTCCTCAGTACTGATGGAGCTTTCGACTTCGTGCCAGTGTCATCAGAATAACTCCGACAAAATTGTGGTGTTCAATCATGAAAATATTAGATACAGTTAACTCCAAAATCATGAGCCTAACTAGTAACTTTTCAGCCTTTTATTTCAACCTGCCGCTTTCAGCACTACCCGTTCCAGTCTTTGCTCACCTATATTCCTTGCTTCCTACCTCCCTTACATTTTCACCAATAACTCCCATTTTCTCTCTCAATTTTGCTTGAGGTTTCCCACATGGCACTTCTTCAGGTCCACTGATGCAAATCAAACTGACAAAATCTACTCCCTCTGTTTGTTTGTATATCAATCGCAAGAGGTCAGTCCCACAAGACTTTGTTTTGATTCGTTCTTATTGCACTTCATATCATTTTCTCTTTTCTTTCTATATTTTTTCATCTGTTCTAAAAAGAAATTCTTATAGAGTATAATATACCCTTGAGATGAGGTTTCCAGGATTGCAATTGGTTTAGGTTACATTTTTTTCATTCTGTAAAACAGGCACTACATTCACTATTTTTTAATCATATTCTCAGTCATCCCAACACCAGTTCATACCCCAATATCCTTCTCCTCATCTGATTGCAAGACTGTTGAAAAATCTCTCTTGTGATGCTTTAACTGGAGATTCCTATGCCAGTTCTTTGAGATTATTTGATCTCCCCCAGCTTGAATGCAATAACATTTCTTGAGTGTTACTCCTGTCTCAGTTGAAGCTATTTACGTTTCAATAACTGTATTAACATTTTCCATCTTCCTTTTGCTCCCACTAAAACATCACATTATTTGAAACTGAATCTAAGTATTCACTTAGTTTTGAGGCTAAACTGAAAATGCCTTCCATCTAGAGGTTAAACAGTCACTGTGTAGCAGCTTTACTTCTCCTTTAGTCTTTTGTTTTACTGTTCTTTGCAAGGTCTACTTCATGTTGAGTCTCTGCTTGTTCTTAACATCCTTCTTGAAATGACTATTCATCCAATTAGCTCTGGAGTCCTTTCCCATGATTTTTTTCCCATTTGTTTGAGACAAATTTTAATAACATCAGCACCTTGGGTTTGATGTTGGAGGCCCTGAGACTTCATTCTACCTGGATTCACTATCCAGTTCCCTTTGTTTATTCAGGTTTACCTTCTTACTTTGCTACAGGTCTGTTGATATTTAGCCTTATATTTAGCTAAAACTGAATTGACTTGTGATCACTAAACTAAGTTTTCTTTCTGTTTTCAATTTCACTTAAACGTCCTTATCACTAACTAAAATGAAGCCTAAAATGGTATCATCTCCTGTTTTAGCAGTGACACTTTGGTGGAGGAGACTGTTTGCTTCCATGTAACATGGAATATCTGTATCATACCATACTTATTACTGTTTATTTAGCTATTTCTGCAGTTTTGTTGTTTATCTTCTGCAAAACTGTTCAAACCTCTGCTTCATCTCACGTCTATATCACATGTTCTTGTTCCTGACAGAAATCACCACTGTTCTGATGCACCAGGATTTACACTGTAGCAGATGTGCATAGATACTGTGGTTGAGTAAGAAAATCTTATTAAAATGTAAGTACATTTTAATTTACTGTTATTACAATATAAGCACGTTTAATTTACAAATGTAACCAGTAACTTTTTTTAAAAGATTCCCACTTCATCTGCGTAGGAACAACTGAGCTCCTCTTCAACTTTCTCACCGATATCAACCTCAGAAATGTTAAAACTATGGGGGACTATGCAATGATCATGTTGTTCCCTCTCCACCTCTAACATAAGGTGCTGAAATTTGATCCGCTTAACACTCTTCCAAAGTGTTTCCTGTCTAACAACAGAATATTTTTAAGGAATCCATAAATTTTGGATGTGAAGATGGAGAATCCATTGCTTCCTATGGTAATTTGGATTTGCCTGTTTTTAACTTCCATTTTTTATTACATGATTATACACTGGATTTTACAAAATCCTTTATTATTGGATATTTTCTCCCTTTAATCATACTGCCTTCATATCACTTCTCAGTCTTCTTTTTAATAAACTGAGCCCTTGAAATTTCATATTTTACAGTATTTTTTCCTGCTCTTGAATTCGATTGTTTCCTCCAGTTTCCCCACACCCTTTCAAAAATATCGACGGCATGAGTGGAGATAATCATTTGGTATAAGTCTTAGTGCTACTTCCATTTCTAGTGCAGCTTGCTCTTCTTTTATTAATTTATACTGAACAGCCTTATTAGCTGTTTTTTTTCTTGGAAGATTCATAGGAGATTAGAAAGTCATTACCACTATTGGCATGTGTGCAAGCAGGGAGCACTAGAGTTGTCAGCATGCCCAGATAAAAAGAGTGATATTATTTGAGCCTTGTCCCCCAACAAAATGCAAAATATCAGTCACAAACAGTGCCGGTGTGCTGTGCCTCCAGGCTGATCCAGACTCTGAGATTTATTTTCAAAATGGTGTGTGCACACGCACACGTGTAATTTCACGCACATGCACAGACGCTACTGCTGCCTTGGGGAAAGAAGGAGCAGAGTGGGAGTGGGGGGTAAATCAGGGGGGATTGTCTCTCTCTGTTGTGCAATCTGAGAGTAAAGTTAGGAATTAAATTTAGGAATTTGACACTGCAACACCCTGCTGCTTGGCTGCACAACTGACTATCACATTCTTGGAAGAGAAACATTAATGTGGTCCCTGATAGGTGACTCACCTGAATGAAGGAAAAATACTGTGACAGTAACAGCTAGTGAGTGTGAGTCAAAATTAATATTGCAAGATGAGTTGTCTACTTTCTTGAATTTATAATTGCTTAGCAATGAAAATATGAGATTATAATTGTCAGATACTCTGCTTTTCCTGGCTTGGTCTTGCAATAATTTTCAGCGCTCACAGTTCGTTTGAAATTGAAATTCAGGAATTGCAAAACTCAAATGGCAATGGAGTTTTAAACTGTCCTGTTACTAAAACTATATAAACTGTGATTTTAAGAAAGCTCAATAAAAAGAACATTACTTCTGGATGCACAAGTTTCTATCAAATAGGAACTTTTTTAAAAAAACAATTACCATTTTATCAGAAGATAGCATTCTGGGCCTTTCTAGTAGGTTTAACAGGGTAAAATTATCAATATACGCAATAGCATTTAAACCCTTCTGCAAGAAAACTTTGTTTGCCGCATGTATTTTTTAATTGACCTGAGGTTTTTGTTTCAAAGATCACAAGCTCTATACACTTTTTAGTACTTAAAACACTGTGTTGGCATGTTCTGGACACTACAGAAAGCTATCGCCACATTGAAAATGCTTAATCATAAACAAAAACCTTAACCCTGCCTAACCCCTTCAAGTGGAAACGCTGCCTAGCAGGAGGGGTCATCGCAAGAGCTGTGTGTCACTTACTTACCAGTACATGTACTGGTGCTGGTACTCAAAATAGGGCAGAATGATTTTCACTGGCCCTCTCTAAGGGCTTCATATTAGTCTCTAAATGCACCCACGCAGCCTCAAGTTTTTCAGGGTGAAAGAGGTGAAGTTCTGTGAAAAGCCTTTTGAAGTTTGGGTAGGATATCGCTCTTTTAACCGTTAAGTGATGTGCGGCACCTTCTTCATTCTGCAGCTGTTGGAAAATCTCAGAAACAATAATGTTTTTGTCCGCTGCACTTTTCTATGTTTTCAAAGCAGCAACATGACTTACCTTATGTTTAACTGCAAAGTATAAGTGCAGTCTGTAACAAATAAATGTAAGCGGTGTAGGCTGGAGCCCTGGGACACATATTACTTATACATATCTTGTTGGTAACAGAACATAAATACTTCACTAAAGTCTCCATTTGTAATTTGTGCTGAACGTTTCTGAACATATGAAATATGAATTATATTTTGTAATGGCCCTTTGTGTTGAGGTCTAGCGGGAAAATATTGTTCTCCATGAGACAAAGTAAATTGCAATGATTCCTGAAGGGACTTGACTTTTGTACAAGAAAATACATTTAATCTGACATAGTTACTCTAATGATCTCTCATGTTATCTTTTATTGAACACAAAATGAGGTACAGCCATCAAAGTTTAGCATGCTACCGAGTGCACCATCATTAGATTACCAATGTGGGGCTAAAGGGAATTTACTTCGCTCTACACAGATTTAGGGACTCACAAGTTTAGTAGAAAGGTCTGTACCACCTGCTATTTAAAGGAGGAAGGCTTGCAAAATGTAGTTTTAGAAACGTACACTCGAAAGAAGTTAGAAACAATCATTCTCTCTTCACATATATGAGGCACCAAAGGATCTCTTAAGAACAGAGGGCTAAGAGGGGAACTCTCGCTGTCTTCAAGCACCTACTGGGACGTTACGGAGAAGGCAGAGCCAGGCTCTTCTTGGAAGTGGACAGCAAAAGGACTGAGCGAGCAGCTGTGTGGTGCTTAGCTGCCAGCTGAGGTTAAACCACGACAGTCTTTTTTGGCGCCCAATGTGGGGCTCAAAGGTTTCGAGATAACGACAGCTTTGATTGGAATGTCCCAGACTGAATTTATAGCTGTTATTGCTGTTTAGCCTTTTAATTCTGTTTTTTAATATAAATATAATACTCTGGAGAATATTAAGGAAAGACAGAAACCTTTCTATTTACATTGCAGTCAGTTTCCATTATAAAGCTGTATGTATACTTCTTTGTAATATTGTCTTTGACTATTTATTTTAGTTCAATGTTTTTATTTCTTAATCTGAAGGCAAAAGTGGGGAGTATTGCATATTTAAAAAAGAAATTAGAACATGGTATCCTGGTCATTTTTCAATGAAGTTCATTTAAAAGCTTGACAAATCTATATGTTTCTTGAAGGAATTTGACTCATAAAATTGGTCATTAATAATTTTCTGAACTTTTAATATAAATTACAATTACAGCTTTCTTTCATATTTCCTCCCAATTTCCCATGCCAACGGCATGCAGAAGAGGTTCTAGTTAAACAAAGAGTATAGTGTTGTTTAGTTATAGACAATTTCAAGCCCCACTGTGCCGCTACTGAAATGTTACTTGGACTTTTGTGTCTGCATTCCGGAAAGATGAATCTGAGCTGGATCAGGTGCATGCTGGGTTGTTTCAGGAAGCATAAAACCAACACAGGTTGGTTTTATGCTTAATCATAAACAGGCCTATAAGCTGGCGAATGATCCCTGCCTCTTAGGCCAAGTAACACAGTCTCTGCAGACTGTTCCTCTCCACGTGCCGTAGCACTTGGAGCCTTATCCGCCTTGGTACGTATCCCAGGGTCCCTTTTGCTTGCTCACCAGCACACTTGGGCACATCATTGTCGAGGTTTCAGCTGGGATAGAGTTAATTGTCTTCCTAGTAGCTGGTACAGTGCTGTGGTTTTGAGTTAATTTTAACTATCCAGCAGTAGCAAAAGAAATCCCAGTAACCATTTCAAATGCATTTCTATCAGGTGACAGAATTTGGAAATGTCAAAGAATAGTCAGAAGGGTAACACTTAGGGGCTTTGTTTTAAAGGCAGAAGAGAAATACTTACAAAATTCTTGAGTTCATGTCCTTATTTTTAACATTATCTGAAGACAACATTAAAAAATAGTGTCTACTGATCTTAAACATTAAATCAGCAGCTCTGTATAATTTTCACATATATTTTCAATGCACTGCCCGGAGAGCAATAGCTGACACTATTTTAATAATTTTAACTACTGAAACTGTAACGGAAATGCTGTGAACAGAGGGAAAACCACTGTTGTGTGGTTATTTTCAAAGGGAAAGTGTAAAGAATAAATACAGGCTAGTAAGTCTGATGTTGGTACCAGGCACAATAACACAGCCATTGGTGTGGGAGTATTTTTATCTGCATCACTTTGGTCAGCAGCACTGCGCAGTTATGCCAACATGAACTCAACTTTCTTCACTTTGTAAAGGTTTTCCACCATAGGATGGTCAAAGCCCACCAGCAATCAAACAAAATACCCTGAAACAAAGCAACCTGGAAGGAGCCAGTGGCTCTACTATGGTTTTGGAAAAGAAATCTGGCCGGGGGGGGTCTCAGTGACCCTGCACAAGTGCGTGTTGTGCACTGTGTGTTGCTGAAGCACTGGTTAACCATGGCTGGTGGTTGGTCCGTGGAGGAGTAGCGACAACATAAAGCAAATTATATACCACAATAAGCGAAAAGATTTCATCTGCAGGTTAATAAAAAATTCTTTGTTTTTTTAACCTATATTAAACTACTAGAAACCAATGCTTCTGATCTAAAATGTCACAGGCATGGGGAACTTTGTTACAGAACACAGTTGGGTCCCCAGCTATTTGGTAATATCTGACATTTCTACAAAGGTTCTATGCTTTTCCCCCTCTGAATGCTAATAACTGGCCGCATGGTAGCTCTTCCTACAAAGGGAAGGATTTTGGCTGTGAACACTTTCAAAGATGCTCCTCTTTCAAACAGGCAAAAGACAATGAAAAGTGATGCACTGGGGTGCCATATTTAAATTTTACCCATTTCTTCAGCTGTGATGCTTATATATAAAATCTGCTTTCAAAAATAATGAGATGAATACTGTTCTGTTGCAATATTTCCACTTGTTATTTTTTTAATTTGAGCTAAAATAAATGTTAAGCTGGCTTAAAACCATGATGAAGTTATTGGAGGTAGTGGGAAATGCTTTCTTTTATGGTGGAAAACTTAATATTTTACAGAATGGTTAGAGTACAGAAATAACAAAAATAAGGACAACAACTGTAAGAATTTTATCCTAGTGCTGCCGCTGGTACCAGGGTTACTCTAGGCAGACACCTTTTGTGCACTCTGCCTGGTGAGTTATGCTTTTGAACCCAAAAGTTTTGACCATCACTTTTCCTTAGTACTAACAGAAACTTTAAAACAATATTACAAGTATTATCAGAAGCAGAATTTGTCTCAAGAAACCCATCTGATTTGTTCAACAAGATATTCACAATGTCTACCCGCACTGTAATCAAATTGGGCATGTGGCTTATGGGGTTCAGTTCAACTACAGCAATGCTCAACAGAGTAAGAATTTGTTTATCCTTAGTGATAAATATGTATTCTGACCCTCTGTTGTCTAGCAAAACACAGAGAGGATGGATAACATTGCATGTAAATGCCTAATGACAAATGCCAGGATTAATGTGACTAAGCCTGGCGGTGAGATAGACCTACTTGCTGCATATTCTGCTAATGGATCAAAAGAAGAATTGTACTTGCACAACGAGTTGCAGCAGAGGTTAATGCATCTTGTAGAGAAAGGGAAGATCAGAATCTCCTAACAACAGCTCATACAAAAAAATTCCCTCTTTGACTCTTCCTAGGACAATTATATCTACAATCTAATTGTTGGGGTTTGCTTTAGTTCAAAATATAACATGACTGTCTACATTGTGTGCAAGCAGTTCGTCGTTCAACAGAAATATCACTCATTTTATTAATTGTATCTCATAAAAATCAATTGTAACTGTACCTGTGCATGTAAAGTTACCGCAAAGTTTTTGGTTTATGATTTGACTTGTTTATAGGTAGCCTTCAAATGCTATGTGTGAAAGAGGTAGGCTTTTTTTTTTTTTTTCATTTGTATTTGCTAAAGAGTGATTCCTCGATCCTTTAGTATAAATGAATATTCAAATTTTTTCAGCCTAACTTTTTATTCAGGAGATGATCCATCTCAGTGAGAGAGAACATTTGTTACATTTAAAATTTATTGCCACGTTCTTTGTGGGAAATGCAGCCCTGCTAAGAACAAACCATTCTGAGCACCGTGCCAGATCTTTCTGCCTTTTCTTACCCCTCCCCATGCAGAAAGCGGCTGTGAAAGCATGGCATCCTACCATGGCCACGTGCAGTGGTCGCAGGAGGGTCAGACAGCCCGCATCACCTTCTGAAAGGAGAAAAAGGCCAAAGGTCTGTGAGGATGGGGATGAACTCTGCAGGGATGGGGATGCTAGCGTGAGTTTGGGGACTTTTGCTGACCCTGAGCGTGCCCACCATGGGGGGCACTCTCTCATAAAAGCGGCTCTGACGATGACCTTCTATGAGTTTTTCGTATCACTTGACCTCAGCCAGAGGGAGGACTCATCTGGAAAGCTGGCAGCCTCCTGGTGGGGAAGGTCTGTCTGCCTGAAGGGAGAGGACCTCGCAGGGTGTACTGCGGGGATACGCTGTATTTCCAAATGTGGGACTGCCCCCCCTAGACGGTAGCCTGGCTTCATGAACCAGCTAACAGAGCAAGACAGAGATGGGTAGGCTGAGATGCCATGGCTCTGAGACTCAGCCCTACGTGACCTAGACACTTTGGGTTATGGCAGTTCAATTTCCCCTCTTTGTCCCTTAGAGTACTGCATCTTTCTGGCCTAATACCTCTGACTTTCCCAGACTAAAACTTTTCAGTCAATGCTGATGTTAACTGCTCTTTATTTGGTCACTTCTACTCTGTTCCAGCCAGACCCTCCTCTATCATGGCATCTGCCAGCCAGTCAAGTTTACTGCTGGCATTTGCTGGCACAAGTGTACTTCAGCATTTTCCCATGACAAATGCCGCTGTTGCAGGGCTGCACGGGAGCTCGTACGGCTGAAGAAAGATCGCATTGTCTTGTGGTTTGATAACGCTTTCATACTGCCGGAGCCCTCTAACAGGCAGCATCTGCCTTCTCCACAGCTGACTAATGGAGCTCTGCTCTCCAGAGGAGTGCCAGCTATTGCTTTCCGTTTCTTCAGTCTCTTTCAAACCGCACATACCTAAACCCCAGCTAGCAGAGGGGGTGGGGGAAAGAGCCCCACGTCAGGTTATTGAGGTTGCTAATCACAGTACAATGGAAATAGTTCTGCAAGCCCCAGTGCTAGCAGTTTGGTACACCGCTTCCCTGTACAGAGCAGGATGCACAAACGGCTGCACTTAGGCAGCGTTACGAAAATTAATCCTGGAAGGAGACCCAGTGTCATTGCTCACAGTATCCACAACAGCTCCCAAATACTCAGCATTTACAGAAAGATTGTCCAGTTGCTACCACTGAATATTCCCCTTTCACAGCATCCACACTTTGATCTGATCTCTTACATTGCATGAACACGCGTTTCTCCTCACAGGTGAGGAAGGCTGTGCAACGAGACCTTCTGCTCATAAGAACATCTGCAGAGTTTCAGACCAAAGGCCCATTTCACTCTGTATTGTGCCTCTAACTGTGGCCATGAATGGATGCTTAGAGAGAAAGCATCAAAGAAAACCATGGGGTAGTATCTCCCTGCAGTATCTCACCCCAGCTTCCAACAATTTGCAGAACAAGGCTATTTAATCTCTTCTTGTATAGAAATCATTCCTTACTTCAGATCCCGTTCCTGTCACTGTTCTCTGCTCATTTTCTACTTTTACAATATCCTTTTTTTATGAGGAAGAGGGCCAGGACTGCATACAATATCCCTGGGCACACCAGTGTTTTTTATAATGACATGATAATGCTTTCTATGTTGTTCTCTATTTCTGTCCCAACAGTTCCTACCATTCTACTTGCTGTTTGATAACAGCTAAGTACTGAGCAGATGTTTCCAGAAATCTTCCACAAAATCCTTTTCTCACTAATACATATTCAAAAAATAAGCAACAAACCCCCCAAGCAAAACAGAAGTTATTTGTGTCTAATTACAAAGGTGTAAATTTTCTCTTTCTCCAAAGAATAAAAGGAAAGTGTTGCACAGCACAGTCCTTAAAATACAAATGAGTTAACATTCTTTCTGCAATATTTTTTCTGGCCATTCACTAAGGTTGGATGAATTCATTATATCCATCTACCAACCTCTAAGTCCTGAGCATTCAAGCTGTCATCCTAGATGTTCCATGTGCACTGTCCTCTGTGTGCTTCCTGCTCACACTGTGAACTTACTGAAGTGAAACAGTCCAATTAAGCAAGAAAGGCTCTTAGCTGCCCTGCACATGTATTATTAGGGGTGTTGGTATTAACTTCATACTTATGATTTTCCATTAAAGAAGTACTCAAAACCTTTTCTTGGGAACTCCAACATTTCTGATGTTTGCAAGAGACCTTCTTTATAACTGAGTAATTGAGATAGGGAAGATGCTTTTGAAATAAGTTAATGTAATTAGATCCAGTTTCGACTGGCTATGAAATATTGAGAAATTACCAGTCACTGGCTTTGAATAACTTAATAGTATCAAGGTAACTATATATATATATATAAAAATATGTAAAAATATCTTGTTACTCAAAGGAGCATGACTGGGAAAACAGCGGAGGTTCATCCTTGTAACTCCAGGTGACTTTAGAGCATCCCCTGTCCCTCCCTCTGCATTTTGCTGATGTCATGGCAGGTGGGTTGAGAGGTAGTCTTGAAACTCAAATGAAGATGACAGCTTTCATCAGGGTTTTCAGGCTCAGCTTGACTAAACAGTCTGAAAAATCATGCAGCATCTGCAGGAGCCCTGGTAAGCAGAGGACAAACACAAAATAGCTGCATAAAACAGATGAGATGTTCCTCATGATATGTTTGTCTGGTCCTTAAGGAGAAGGGGAAGTAATTGCTCAACTCTGTCAACTAGATGTGTAAAGTGCCACATTAGATATAAGTTAGTAAGTTTAATACAGTTAGGGATACAAGATATCTTGACAGGGTATTCCACCTCCACTGGCATAGACTTCAGACACAAAGAGATTGCTGTGATCGTGGTTTTCTACTCCATGTGAAGAACAAGGCAGAGGACCAGCTCTTAAGATTGCAACACTCTGCAATTCTTTGGCAACGAGACACGCAAAACCGATGAGCCTCTGTGCCTGCCTCTTGGACTCAGCTTAGATTGGTCTGTCAGCATGGACAGTTCAAGTGAGTGCTTGGCCAAGATTTCCAGCACAATATAACTCCTTGTCCATCCCAGCGATTGTGTGAGATTTATCCAGTATGAGCTTTTGAAGAGCTCAGCCGGAGAAGATGGTGACCATACAGTCTGTGGCATTGAATTCATTTTATGAGACCTTGAGACATGACTGATGACTCTTTTTGGAAAGAAGAGGTCTCACTCCTTCCTCCATCACAACATCTCATTTTTCTAAAACACCAACCACTCTTGCTTGCTGTCTGGATGTTTTGCCAATTAAAAAAGACAAAAAGAATATACTTACTCTACCTTCTGTTAAACAGCAGCACCTAATGAAATGTTATATATGTTTTGCTGCATACTTCCATTTGTCTCTTTGCAAGGTCCAGCCAAAGCAAATCCATATTTCTGCCTAGACAAATAAGACTGTTCTGGACTAGAAATGCTTTCCAGAACAGGTTGTTTCACATAGAAAGTATTAGGACCTCCATCTACAGTATACAAAGGGGAAGCAAGCAGTAATAACTTCAGCAAAGTATTTAAGAAGAAAAAAAAGCCTCTTATGGTAGGCTTGGGCCAAGAGTCTAAAAAGGTCAATATTAAAAATTTATAAGATCTACTTGGGAGCCATAAGGAAATACTGAAGGCCTCTGAGCATCACGTAACTTCCCAGAATAGCTGTCTCAGTACTTAGGTAATGTTTGGGTCCAAATTAACAAAATCAAGGGGTGTGTGTTACAGGGATTTGAGCTAACATATTTAACTTTGCAAGTAAACAGGAGAGGAACACTCAAAAGTCACAGAAGGCTGGAAGGTGGTATACCACACTTTAGTGTTCTTTTTCTGACCTCCAGGTTGAATTTCTGCGTACCTTACTGTCATTATGTCCATATTATATAGAAGTGTGAACAGATCCGAAGAGAAGCCGGCCCAGGAGACCTGTTTTTTCTTGAGGCCTAAACCCCAATGCAGAGACACCATAGTCCAGGTTTGGGCACCTGGAGGTATGAGGCCATGTGAGAATCTCAGCCTTAACTTTAAACAAATACATTTCTATGCCTCATGCTGTGGGCAATGAATTAAATGTGTCCTCAGTTCACCCTAAAGTTTCCAAAACTAGCATGTAGCTAAACCCCAGATTCTTCTTGCATCCAGCCCTTTACTTTTGAAGCCAAAGTCACCATTTCTAATCAAGCTAACTCATTATTTGGGATTTCTGTTGCTAATGCCACAAAAAACAGGTTAGGGCTTGGTAACGAGCCTTTAGGAGTTGAGCAGAAACGTTCCCCAAAACAACAGCAGCAACAGCAGAAGGACCCAAAGCAGTTCCACAAAAGTAAGTGGGATGGTGGAGGTCAAATACTTGACTTGTCCCTTTCTCCTCCTGTACCAGGCTGTTCCTAGAAGTGGGATCACATGAAGCAGTTTTACCCGTGGAACTCAGGGCACCTTCTCAGACATCTCGAATGGACTCTGCTACAGTATTCAGGGTGAGGATTCACAGTGTCACTGACTGCAATTACTGTTAGAGCTCTGAAATTTAAACAACAACAAAAAAAAAAACCCTCACTGAAATGTCAATTTTATGTTTGTGACTCCATTCAAGATCAATAATAGTTTAATAAAGGCAAAGCAAACTCAGATTGCCACTCAAGAAAATGATAAACTTCTAAAACTTCCTTAATTTCTTTTTTTTCCTGAAAGTCATTGTTTCCATTTATTTGACTGGCAAAATATTCTTGTCAGAACTCTACTACTTTTGCCAAACTTTTCACTTTAAATGCAATTTTTTTTTGACCAAAATCATATTGAAAGATTTCAGCCAGCTCTACTATTTTCTTTTTATGTCTCTGATGGTGCTTATTTGCTCTAATTACATTGCTCTAGGCATTGTACACACTCATAAATAACAGTCCTTTCCCCATGTCTGCTCTCCAGCTTCTTCTGTGCCCCCCCCCCCGATGATCACCCCTGTGATGAGCACAACAAGGCAACCTACCAAGACTATCTAGCATTCTCATCCAATGAGACCGGGTGATGAGAGAAGCAAAATATCCAAGCTTCTCCTCACCATTCAGCTTCCAACAAGCAAATAGAGTTCTTGGAAACCTTAAAAGAAGGGATGAAAAATATACCTAGGGAAAACTTGGTAGCAAGAATCTCTAGGGTTTTTTCCAAAGTAAAGAATGACTTCATAAAACATAGAATGCATGAAGCCAACTCCGCTCTTTGGAAGAGAAGGATTAAAAACTCGCTCAGGCTTGATGCAGCCTAGCAGAGAGAAAGAATTGTTAAGAAAACCACACCATGATAATCACAGCCACCGCACAGAGGACTGGACCCAGAAGACCTAAGAAGTAAAGCTGAAATTAAGGTTTCAAGACTCACCAGTCCCTGTGGAGGCCAGACACCAACCCATATCAATATTGGGTGACCCTCCGTTAAATTGTTTGTCACCCACTGCTAAATTGTTTAAGGTATGGCTAGGTTTTATGACAATGTTGGAATGGTGTCTGCTGCTGGAGAGGCCAGCAAGGCCCAGAGCCTTTGTCCTTTGTTGATGATCTCCATCTTGATCTTCCATCTAAGGAGGGGGCATGGTTTTACTGGGAATGCGTAGGTCAGGGAAACAAACAAAACTGCTGGACAAGGAAACCAGGAGGATTTATCTGCAAAGAGGTGTTACCTCAAAGGAGAGAGTAGCCCTCAGCAATTCTAAAGACTACATTTGGACTGTGAACAAAACAGTCTGTATTTGGAGAAAAAAAATAAGAAGCAGAAGTTGCAGAAGAATTGCTTACTCATAGTTTTATTACTATTCTTTATACACTTTTATTCAGAGACGTTAGACAAAGCAGCATGTTCTAGCCTGCAGTATTATGAATAAACAAATGATTTCTGATGAACTGAGCAATCTCTTTATAAGGTAGGGAAGACTGAAGGAAAATTCTCCCAGCTGAAGGAAATAGCAGAATTAGGGAAACTTGATGTGAATTTTAGAAGCTTTCTGAGTCCTGAGAGGCCTTTCAGAGATAAAAACAAATTGCCTTGGTATACAATATGCACTTTATTAAATTCAGATGACTGGAGGGACAAAATCTGGGGTTTGATACCTGCATTCACCCAAAGAAATGTCTTAGAAAAGGGACAGCAGCCAACTTTAAAGGAAACAAAGTAAAACCAGCCATCCTATATATGTAAAATCCTCATGAGCTTGCCAAAAAAAAAAAGAAAAGACGCATTTTCCTTTGCATTTGTTTAGTTGGAAGCAAATTCCCTAAGCATAGCTTGCAAATGTGAAATGGTTAAGAACTCCATTATCATTCATGCTTCAGCAACTTCATTATGTACACAGGCCCAGTCTTTTACAGGCTAAAAGAGCAATCCTGATCCATGCTGCATGCCATCTATAACGTAGCCTTGCTGAAATACCCATACCACTAACATCTGTCTTGTGCAATGTTAAGAGAAAAAAAAAAGGGGGGGGGAAGATTCCCATAGATAAAATGCACATGAGGATGACAAAAAAGGAAAATACAGAAACCTATGACAGACAAATTTTATTAATGGCTCGACCATATGCATCCAGGGCATAATTAACTATTCACAGGTGAAATTAGCAGATAGGAGTGTCTGTTGTGAGCAAATTGAATAGACCCTGATTATATCAATAGTTTTCAACCAGTGTCCCCTGGTTATCAAACTATCAAATAAATTTGTCCACTCTCCTCTTTTCTGGGAGGAGTGGGTTAGGAGGGAGGGAGAACTTTAATTATCCGGCCACGGTATATGGCAGGTCATTAATAAAACCTAGTTATCTGGCTGCAGGTTTTATAGTTTTACTGTTATCTATCTTTTATCTAAATAAACATTTGGAAAATGTCCTTAAAATTACTGGAGATACTTTGCCCCTTCTCCACCAGATATTTGAAAATGAAACTTTGCTGGATTTTACTATACAATACATGGCGTCACCTCAAAGACTCCCACTTTCTTCCTCCTACCACTATAATGGAATTATAGAGTTTGGCGGTACATACATTGATGGATCTAACCAACCTGCAAATGCAGATAAGGGTAAAATCACTTGATGGGTTAGTTCTCCTTAATGTATATTTACTCAGCCTTTATGTTATGTATGCATTTTTTACTTTCATGCCACATATATCAATGACAAATGTAAGAATTGAAAAGCCGGTAATAACATAAAAGAACAGCATTTTTTTTCTCTGTGGTGCAATTGCCAGAGACAGTATCTTTTCATTTAAATAAAGAATAGTAGGAAATTAACATTTTTGGGGTCCCGGTCCTGATTCTGTTCCAGGTAAATCCAATTTCTAAACTCAAACCCACTTCTACAACACAGTTTTCCAATATCAAAAGTCTAACATTTCATTTGCACTGTACTTTTCAACGAGTATTATAATGATGCTTCTTATAAAGGAATATGAATGTTTATTTTATATACATTTATACAAGCTCAGTATGGAAATGGCCTATGTAAAAACGTTTCTTTTGAGGATAACCAGTTTATAGATAAACTATGCCATCTGACAATTTTCAATATTTTCTCTTCTGTCTACAGGATACAATATATATTTTCCGATTTTTAATATCACCTATTTCCTTTTCCTATTGACCTTCAGAAATGTGAAAATCATAAAATTCTGTTAATTAAGAAAAATCTTGGTTATCCAATAACTTAAGAGGGGTTATATATTCCAGGTTTGCGGGGGTTTTTTGCATATATGATCTTTCATAATTCTGGGAACATTTTTCTACAGCTTTTAAGTTCCAAAACAAAAACAAAACAACAAAAAAAAGAATCTAAATCAAATCGCAGGTTGGTGAAAGCAACTTAATTCCCACTTTCAAAAACCGTAGGCCTCAAGCACTTATATTGCAGGTTTCATTAGTAGAATTATTAATTCTGATGAGTACTCTCCATGTGACCAGGAGTAAACTGACATAATGCACGCTATTGGGATGGGAAATGAAAGCTGATGTACTGAAGTCCCTTTAGAAGTAAATTGGGATTACAGAAACCCTCTTTGTTAATCCTTTACTAGATCGAAAAGGAAAAATGGTAGTGAGACCTTTTTATGATTTTACATTTACAGCACTACAATTCCTTTCAATACAATAGGATTACTCCTGATTTAAAGAGTAAAAACATTGACAAAAGAGTGAAACGTCTCTCTTCCTGATAAATCTCTGTAGTAGCAAGAGCCTGTGTTCACAGCAAGTCCAACTGGTCTTGGTGGGAGTAGAAGGGGGGTCTACTGGGAGGAGTCACGCTCCTTTTTTGGAGCGGAACTTGGTAGAGGGTTTATATACCTCTTCCAGCTGGCATATGATGGTTCATATTTAACATCTAAACTACAGGCAAATATAAGTAATAAATACATCGGAATTAATGTAGTTTCACTGAAGTCAAAGGAACTGTCAACTTGTTGAAGGCTTAGCCTTTGAGGAGTTTTTTATCTACATAGTATAGAAATGCAGAAATTTGAAAAAGTACACGACTGTCACAAAAGAAAAGGGAAAAACATCCACCGGTAAAGAAATAATGCATTATTTACAATTTCTAAAGATTAATTTTCTGGTCAGATGTAGTAATCTTGGAATTCTTTGTTGGCTGAGGTAAGTTAATCACATCCCTTCACTTTTTGAAAGATATCAATCTGAAACACATCTTTAAATAGTGATTATATCAGGGAATTCACCCTTATATCAGTTTTACTAATTATATCTTGGCATTACTTTTATATTTTCTGTATTTACTGTATATTATAAGCAAAGAATTTCTTCCTTTGCAATTACAGTTGCTCCATTTTCCATACATTGTGCTTTGGTGGTGATATAATTAAAAAGTGGTGCTTTGCACAGGCAGTATTGCACATGGTGAAAAATGGTAGCTATTTCCACACTTCACAGATCCAGCTGCTATGAGCATTAAAAATTACTTAAAATACAAATTTATCGCATTGTGATTACAATGGATTGTGTTGTTATATATTAATTGAATTGTAAATTGCTGCTTTAAATTAAAACACAGCTTATTAGGAATGGCAAGAGAATAATAAGGGATGAAGTAATGTTTCATGTAATTGCCAAAATAAAATAAAAAATCTGAAGAGAGAGAGGAAAAAAGTATGTTCCAGACAACTACCTCTGGTGAAAAATTGCCCTGGAGCTATTGATGGACTGAATGTTTCAGTTTCTTCAGTGAATAACTAAGTCTCAGACCTTAAGGAACTTTTTGTAGCAAAATAATAATATTAGCAATAATAATAAGCCTGAAGATGAACTATCTGCAGATAAAACACCATTATTGCAAACATGATATTTTCCCTTATAAGTTCCATCTCTATAAGAAAACAGAACCACTGGCTGGCAGTTACAATTATGTAGGCAGTGAGGAAGATTATAGTAAAGTGAGGGGAAAATACCAGCAGATGTAAAAGAAAACACTTTCAGGATGACGTATCCTCTGCAAGTGATGTCATCCAAGAAGAGGATGACGAAGAAAAGTGTCCAAAGAAGAGCAACGAAGGTGGTGAGGGGCCTGGAGCACAAGTCTTATGAGGAGCGGCTGGGGGAACTGGGGTTGTTTAGTCTGGAGAAGAGGAAGCTGAGGGGAGACCTTATCGCTCTCTACAGCCACCTGAAAGGGGGTTGTAGTGAGGGGGGTGCTGGTCTCTTCTGTCAGGTGGCTGGAGATGGGACAAGAGGAAATGGCCTCAAGTTGTGCCAGGGGAGGTTTAGATTGGATGTTAGGAAAAATTCCTTCACCAAAAG
Source organism: Aquila chrysaetos chrysaetos (assembly GCF_900496995.4). NCBI lineage: Eukaryota > Metazoa > Chordata > Aves > Accipitriformes > Accipitridae > Aquila > Aquila chrysaetos. The sequence goes on from NC_044007.1 coordinate 70,711,995, forward strand.
GGTTGTCAAGAATTGGAACAGGCTGCCGAGGGAAGTGGTTGAGTCACCATCCCTGGAGGTATTTAATAGACGTGTAGACGTGGCGCTTAGGGACACGGTTTAGTGGTGGACTTGGCAGTGTTAGGTTTATGGTTGGACTTGATGATCTTAAAGGTCTTTTCAAACCTAAATGATTCTATGATTCTATCATTCTATATAGACTCTGTAAACATTAAAAAAAGGTGGGCCTAAGTTAGTAAAATTCAGGAACAGTGTCAATAAATGAAGTTCCTTTTTATTAGGAAACGTAAAAATGGGCAACTAGACTAAACCCAAATACGATGTATTTCTATACAACTCTAAGGAAAGTGAGGGAGATGAACCAGTATTGCCAGATTTTAAACAAGCTGGTAGAAGAAATATCAGTAGGCTGTGGTAATTAGTTGGATGCAGATCAAGCTAGCTTGTGAAGGAGTGGCTTTCTAGGTTTAAAGAGTAGAGTTAAATAAGGCAAAGTCATTAAATATATAATTAAATATCATATATGTAAGGATTTGAATTCCTGTCTAAAAACCATATAATATTGGGACTATATTTCAGACAACCTACCAGGATGTTCATTAAAGGTGATGTGTTATGGAAGATTAGGGAAGTTTTTAAAGAGAGAAAACTTGGAAATAATGGATGAGTTCACTTACCCCTCTGCAAACTGGATGAATTGTGCACAGTGGCATGATGTGTACTGAATTTTGGACACAAAGGGATGATTGGTTCTTGGTGCAGTTAGTCAGAGAATGCACAAGACAAAAAAATAGTAACCATAATATATTCAAATGCAACTTCTTCACTGGGGAGTGAAGAAGCCCCAGAATTTCAGTATATAAAAATGAAGAGGCTTTTGAAAAGGAATTTAAAACAAGCTTCTGAAAGAGAAATATTTGCAAGAGGCAGGTATATTTTTTTGAAGACATCATGTTAGAAATCTGGTGTGAAAAGGAATCACTTTTCTGGTGTAAAAAGGAAAATATCACATAACTTAAATACCATTAACAAAAAGCTAAAGCTAGTGGGGCTACCAACCTAGTGATTGTACATGAGGATGTCCAAGCAAGAGCCATTCTTTAGCAGATTGTCTTCTAGAATGACTATTCGGACAAAAGCTGAGAAGAGACAATGAAGAAAGGTTTTATATGTATATACACATATATATGCATATATTTAGATAGTAAAAGCGTTATCTACAAATAACAGAAAGGCAACAACTTACAGATCAGTTTTGCTTGAAGGAGAAAGGACAAGGGAGATGAGAAGACTTGGCCATGTCACCTGATGTGCCAGACTTTAACTCTGTATTTTGAGCAGTGAATGGATCAAAATGTGCTGGTTTGTTTTCAGTGCCCTTCCCTGACGTGTCTGGGATGAGCAGTGAGCTGAGCTGCTGCTGGTCACCATCCAGTTCCTCAGCCATACCTAGGAGCGTGTTGCTTGGTGAGCTGCCAGCACAGGTCAGATAGACATGGACTACTTCTACCGCTGCACACCAACCTAGAGCATCTGCCACAGGCAAAGTCAGAGTATTTGCTATTCCAGGCAGGTCTGCATCTGAGTTGCCATGCCCAGAGTGTCTCATGGTCAGAGGCCAAAAAGCCTTGAGCAAAGGTAGAGGAAAAGGTCTCATGTTTCCTGACTATGCCGTACCTAATGCCAGTCCTGGGTCTGCAGCTGCCTCTACATGAGGAAGCAGCAAATGATCCTTTTGTCCCTGACTAAAATGACATGTATATTGTGACCTTGATGGGTCATGTCCTAGAACCTACCTGGGAAGCCAGCCTTCTGTCGATGCGGGAAGCCACCAGAGTATGTGCAAATTTCTCAGGACTGGGTGTGGAAGGTGGCAAAAAGTGAGCGGAATGGAAAAGTGGGGACAAAATATAAGGGGAGTGTTGGGAGCACAGTGTCATGAACACTTACTTCAGTTCCGTCACTAAACTTCCATCACTCTAGCTACAAATGACGCTAACAGTATGTGTGTGGCGTTGTATTCCTAGCAAGCATGGGCAATCTCACTGTACCAAGGGGCTGTAGAAATGTCCAGCTACAGAAGTTTCTCAGAGCTGACTTTTGCTTGAGAAGCATTTATGCATTCCTCAGTGCTGTAGTCACACTTCCCAGTAGTGTCTACCCGCAAGCCAGCCTGAAGCACAATCGGTTGGTACGTGGACTCATAGAAACGTAGTATCAAAGAATGGTTTGGGTTGGATGGGGCTTTTAAAGATCATCTAGTCCACACGCATGGGCAGGGACATATTTCACCGGATGAGGTTGCTCAAAGCCCCATCCAACCTGACTTTGAACACTTCCAGTGAAGAGGCATCCCCAACTTTTCTGGGCAACCTCTTCCATTGTCTCACCACCCTCATCATAAACATTTCTTCCTTATGTCCAGTCTAAATCTGAAACCCTCTTTCAGTTGAAAACCGTTGCCCCTTGTCCTGTCACTATAGCAAGTGTCTTGTGCTCAGCTGTCAGTGAGCAGGGCATGGATGCTTTTGGGCCTGAAGAGCCTACCATTCCCTTTGCGTGTGGGTGGTGCTTGGCAGGGACCCACAAGTTGACATGGGCATGGGACGTCTTCCAGACTGCCAGGACCTTGTTCTCCCCAGATTCAGGCTGCCAAAGGCTTCCCACTGTTAGGTAGCTCGTGTCTGCCAACACAGCTGTGTTTGTCCCATCTCAATAAGTGTAAAAAAATAAGACATTCAAGTGAAGGTAAGCCCCTATTGCCTGCTAGAGAGTCTTTCTTCAGATCCCCTTAGAGTGTTGAAATACAGTCAGTAGGGCTGTTATGAGGTGATACCCTTTAATATGTCATTGCTCATCACAGGACCTCACTTCTGTGATGACGAAGCCCACTCAGGAATGGCATTTCAACTTTCTTCCTTCCAACAGATTCGAGGCTGCCATGGTGGATGTTTACCTTGGCTGTGAAGCTACTCGCTTGCCTGTTGGGCAGGGTCCTAGGAAGATATAGAGTGGTACAGAGGATACAGAGCGATGACTTTCTCCCTCCAGCCCAAATAAAACAATCCTGCCTCTTCTGTGAAAAGCCATGGTGACTGCTTGTCCATTTCAGCACAGAAATATGGATCCAGATGGCTCCCAACCACTGAACAGCACTCCTTAACACCAGGGTGGGATATTTTTCTTTATTATTGGAGGGATTTCATGACACTCAGTTAATGAGGTAGACCTGCTTTACAAGGAGATTTTTTCACCCTGAAGTGGAGTCTCCTGGATTTCAGAGAAGGTTATCTCTCCATTCAATTTACCATGCTGTAATCTCAGTCAGTCTCCTGCCAGTCAGTAGCTTTTGGAAGACAGAATTAAAGTGATCCAAATAGTGGCAGACTTTATTCTCCAGTTCTGTTTAAACATATTGCTCAGGATTCTGCTAGGACTCCTATGAGAGTCTTTGAAGACTTGCTTTCTGAGTTATCTTTCCATGAAGATGGCTTTTTTAGCAGGCAGTGCCTCAGGACAGCAGGCAAAATCCTTCCTACTGACTCTTCTCACTGACAAATTTTTTTGCCAGAGCTGCTGCTGAGTTTCATTTATGGCGGACGATCAGTGCCCTCCCATGTTTCATAGGTGGATCTGAGATGTCACACACTGCATGTGGAAAAAAGTCTCTCTTTCCACTGACTCAAGAAATAACCATTTATATATCGTCCCATGTCTTTTTCATCATTAGCTAAAACCTCCTAGAGCCCCACATTCTCTGTGTGAGAGGAGTCTAACAGGATAAAAATCTCAGCATATGCAAAGACACTTGACAACGTGGGTTGACCCTGTCTCAGCTCAGCCTGCCTTAGGAAGATCGCGAAGAACAGCTCAACATCAGATGTGTCTGAGGAGGTACTTGCAAAACTACTCATTCATGCATGTTTCAGGCTTTCACAAGGGTGTCTAGGTTTGATGCTGTATTCAATCAATCGGGCTGCCGTTCATCTGAAGACTTTAAAATCCAGTTGCAGATAAAGAAGGGATTATTTGGATTCCCTGTAAAGTGACTGTGCATCTGTTGAAAAAGAAATTTAAAAACCTAATGACAACCCCCCTGCCCTCCCCCCCCCAAAAAAAACCAAACCCGACCAAAATAAAAATCTAAAATAAAAGCTGGTTTTGAAAAGAAAGTTATGCTATCCAAGATGTGGTTGTCCTTATGGATATTCATCAGCTATCCTCCTTCCCCATCCCTCAGAGTCCTTGTATACTAATGAGATTTGCATTTTTTATAGTCTATATATGAGTCTCCTTAAGCACAGGAAGGATTTGAACCTTGGTCCCTTATATTTTGGGTGCTTTAAGATATCTATAATCTAAATCTAAAGGAGGAGAACAGCCCCTTCTTGACAGCGCAAGGCAGATGGAGACCCATAGCCGGAGCGGTTGGCACCTACTGCTACAGAAGGTCTATAAGTGTAAGGGGCCAATATGCATGTCTGTTTTCAACTGTTTTTCACATTCTGCTATATTTGAAGAGGCTTCTCCTATAGCATAAATATATTTCAGGCAGTTGATACGGTAATGGCAGTAATGCGTGAAAAGCACAGGCAATAAAACTATACCTGGACTTACCTCTGATGAGCAATGACCCTAACTCATGCAAGAGTTCGCTCCCTGCGATGCGGAACTCCTACACACCGCAAGACGCAGTGACTCCCGTGAGGATGTTTTTTCTCCTATAACAAGATCTGACCGTAGATACTAAATGCTGTGGTATTCTGTATATGTATATTCTGTGTATGTACTTCATGGAATGGATTGTTTGTTTTTCTGTTTCTCTGATTTTGCAACCCTCTAACCTTTTACTCTTTCTTTTCCATAAACACTGCTTCACTAAACCTATTTGGCTCAAGTATCTTGTGTGATGCATTTTCACATGAAAAACTAGAAAGAAAGGAAGAAAAGATCTAGTTGTTGTTTACTATAGTATATTAAGGGTTTTTTTGTAATATTAGCTATATTTTTTACACTTTTTAGTGTAGAGTAAATATTGGAGATTCTAGTAAAAGGTGATAACATCAACAATTCTGGTCAAGGAATAATTTAAAAAACAGGTAGTGTATGTAAAAAAATGTAGTCGCATTAATGCATTATACAACATAGTAGGCATTTGTGTTCATATTGGGTTTTTTAACATTTGCCTCCCAATCTTTTAAAAGTCAAGTCACCTTTGTTTAGCCCACCTTTCCCCAATAGTTAGTATAAACAGTAAGCCAACTCATTCCTCTTTATTCTTTTTATTCCTTTTCTCTAGTACTGTGTGGGTTTGCAAGCAGAATGATAGGGTATACTTAAAAGATGCTATATCACAGACATTCTAAATAGATGACTGTTTTAAGTTCCCAGATTTCTTCACCAGGATATATATCTAGCACTGTAACCACATGAATCTACAGAATGATGGCCCTGTAGTAGATTTTTAGAAGAGAGCTACTTTTAAGGATAGCACTAGTATTGTCAGAATATGGCTTCATAATTTTAGGGGACTTATATCTGGTTGTAATACTCAAAACCAGGATTCACAGCACTGTGAGATGATCACGGAAAGAAAAAAAAAATAATTTGCCAAACAATATATTTTCCATACTGACATGGTTTAACCCCAGCCAGCAGCTCAGCCCCACGCAGCCGCTTGCTCACCTCCCTCACCAGTGGGGTTGGGGAGAGAATCAGAAGAGTAAAAGTGAGAAAACTCATGGGCTGAGATAAAGACAGTTTAATAGGCAAAGCAAAAGCCGCACACACAAGCAAAGCAAAACAAGGAATTCATTCCCCGCTTCCCACGGGCAGGCAGGAGTTCAGCCATCTCCAGGACAGCAGGGCTCCATCACACCTAATGGTGACCTGGGAAGACAAATGCTGTAAATCTGAATTTCCCCCTCTTCTTTCTTCTTCCCCCAGCTTTCTATGCTGAGCACGACGTCCTATGGTCTGGGATATCCCTGTGGTCAGTCGGGGTCAGCTGTCCCGGCTGTGTCCCCTCCCGACTCCTTGTGCCCCCCCAGCCTGCTCGCTGGTGGGGTGGGGGGAGAAGCAGAAAAGCCCTCGGCTCTGGGTAAGCCCTGCTCAGCAGTAACCAAAACATCCCTGTGTTACCAACACTATTTCCAGCAATCCAAAACATAGCCCCTGATAGCTACTATGAAGAAAATTAACTCTATCCCAGCCAAAACCAGCACAAATACAGATTTAATTATGAGTGCTTTATATAAGGTCCTGGTGAAACCCTCCACAAATTGTTATACACATTTCTGGCCAGTGACTGCAAAAAAAAAAAAGAATAATTTAAATACGAATAGGTGCAAAAAAGGTCAAGAAAGATGGCTAAGTGAGCAGACACTCTAGAGTACCAGAGGAAATATAAAAGAACTTGCCTTGTTTAGCCTAGAAAAATGAAAGGTAAGAGGAGTTAAGACTCTACTGTATAAATTCAGCAGGTGGCTATATGCCACAGAAGGAAATGAGCTATTTAAGAAAAAGATAATGTTAGCAAAGAACAAATTAGTATAAACCAGTCATGAATAAAATTAGACTGGGAATTAGAAAAAGGTTTCTAAGTACCAGAGAAGCAAGGTTCTGGAACAGCCCTCTAATAGGAGTTGTGGAGGGCAAAACACCTATATAATGTTAAAACAGAGTCTGAAATAAGTGTTAATAAGGGTATCTGGTGTAGTTGTCTACAGCGTGGAGAACTCTCTCAGTGACCTGTCAGTTTTCTGCCAGCTTTTCATCCTATGTGGCTAAATTATTTGCTGAAAGGTCAAAGAGGAAGTCTGCGTAGAACTTGGTTCTCCAAGATCAAAGGTCAGCATTGCAAACTTGTTATTTTCCTTTATATTCCACTATGGTTTTAATTTTAAAGGTTCACCTTACAGAGGCTGGAAATATGTAAGAAATCTTCCTTTCTAGGAGACAGGGGGGGAAAGGTGGTTGTTTCTAGCCCTCCTGGCTGCAGAAAAGAGTTAAAAACCTAAGTGTATCTTAAAAGCTTAATAAGACTGGGGCATATAAAACACCTAATATTTTTAGTTAATCTAACAATTTGGGGCTATAAGTTCTCATTCTCATTCTCTGTTGGGATATAACATGTCAGGTATTGCCTACATGAGTAGCGGAACCCCACCACGTGTCTTGTCTAGCTACGGTGATTGCTCTCAGCTACATTTTTGACCCAGTGCTCTCACACCACAGATGATAGACCCTCCGTTGTTTCAGCCTGCCAGCCACTGTTGGAGCTATGCTATGACTTGCAGTAAATCTGTGGAACGACTTACAGCTCTGTGGTAAATTCTTCAACAGAGTCACTCTTGGCATTCTGAGAAAATATCTATTTTTCATAAATAATGTTTCAGGAGATCAAGTATTTAACACATTTTTAGCAATTCCATTTTATGGTTTTGATTCTTTAGTCACCTGGTTTAAAGCACAATCTCATCCCTCAAATACAGGGAAGTGTCAGTGTGTTCCTCTCCCAGTGTGCTCAGGCAGCAAGTCTGAAAAAAAAAATCTCAGCTACCGCACACCTTTGCAGTTCAAACAGGAATCTTCCCAGTTGTTCTCAAAGCTCTGTCATCTCTATGATCCCCATGCCATGCTGTCATCCTTTCAAGAACACTTAAATAAAACTTACCTCCACAGCTCTATCTGTGAAAGTAGCATTCATTCACCTCTGAGTCACAGGGAGAAGATGGTGAAAAAATTACTTTCATGGAAAAGGAATAGGTAAAAATAGAAATAACAGCATTGTTAACTACGTGTTATCAGGACAAATATACAGTAAAGTTTTTTCTCACTCCAGAGTGGGAAAAAGTCTGAGTCATCCTATATTTGTAAATAATACTCAAGAACCCATTAAAGGTATAGCAGTATCTCCGATGACCCAGGACAGCCTGTGTGGATTTTAGCTAAGTTTCCCACGAAAATCAGGCTTCTGGGATCTGCCCGTTCATCAGGTCATCCCTCCTGCCACAGAACACATTACTCCCTCATAACTTCCATTCTGCCGGCCCATTTCAGCCAAAACTGACGCTTGAGAAAGTGGCCCATGCACATCTCTCCTGCTTCTCCAGCCTGCATCCCCAAGATCACCATCACTGTCTTTCCAGGGGCATTTCACAGGACCACGGCAGGTACAGGGAAACATATCACCGGGTTCTGCTCCTCGCCGCAGTCCATGGAAAGGCTCGGCGGGAGAAAGGAAGAAATCCGTTGGTGTCACCCAACACATGGAGGAACTGCCTGTGATGGGTCCTCCTGCGCTGCGGGGAAAACTCCGGTAGCACTTTGGGGGACGTACGCACTCTCTGCTTCTCTTTCTGGCTGAAGGGCGATGTTTCAGGCCAGCTTCATGCAGCTTGGCCGCTTAGTCACACAGCTTTTATCATCACACCATGTATGAATATCCAGCAGAAGACCTCCGACACACACCAAAAGAAGCAGCTCCTCCTCAGAGCCTGGTCCAGAACTTTATAGCTGAAGAACCACATTGCAATGGTGTGACACAGTGTTTTAAATTCAGCTTTCCTTTCGGAGAAAAAAAGCCCAAAATATCCACTATGGTAGTTTTTAGTTTTGAAAAGGAGAGCTGCATAAAAATGGGAAAATGGGAAAAATGGGAAAGCATGCAAAAGGTTAAAATTATCATAAGTGTGTATCTCTTTACTATAATTTTTATATATTATATTACATTATGTTATGTTGTTATGTTATGTCATGTCATGTCATGTCATGTCATGTCATGTCATGTTATGCTATGTTATGCTATGTTATGCTATGTTATGTTATGTTATGTCATGTCATGTCATGTTATGTTATGTTATGTTATAGGCCCCCTATTAGAAAATCAAGGGTATAGTTAAACCATCTATTAAAAAATGGTCCCACCCCTAATCAGAGTGGAAAAACAGTAGAAGAAGGGGACTACTGGTTCTAAACTGGTATCCTTCAAAAACTGGAACTCGCATTCAACCAATCAAATGAAAATGGAACCTCAACTCTGGTCACCAAAACAATGCAGGCCAAAATAGACTGAGGCATAACATTAACAGAAGCTAGATTTAATTAATAATAAATTAATAGCAAATATATAAATAAATAAAAATATTTGAGAATATTTTTAAACTCACCCACAGAAGGGAGCTTATCAGAGAATCAACATTCAATAAGAGCATTAAGAAAATGAAGTCATAACAAGAAAAACAAAACTCTTTGCTTCAGTGTTCACTGCAAAAAAACTTAAAGAAGGTCACAGCGTGGCAACCTTTCTTTTCAGGGAACATGCAAGAGGAGCACCATTAAACTGAAGAAACTTAGGAAAGATTTTTGGCAAATCAATAAAATAACTAGTAAAATGTTGTTAGCAGTAGACAGTACCCACTGCAGAGGTCTAAGAAAATTTAAACATGAAATTGCCAAAACATAACTGTGATATGATAAACTGTGTTTCAATTGGCCTCACTATCAGGGAAATGAAAGCTAACAAATGTGGCATCAGGTTTTAAAAAGGATCCCAGGGTGATCCAAGAAACAACAGCCTGATACCCGTACAAGGAAAATTGTGAGGAATTATACAAAAGGATAGAATCGGCAAGCACGTGGATAAATGCAGTGCAACGTGAAAGGCACAGTCTTTGCAAAGACAAGCCGTGGACCCTGCATTCGGTGGAGTTCTTTGAAGGAGCAAAACCTATGTGGTTAGGGCTATCCTGAGGGACAAGGGGTTAAGATTTCCAAAAAGCTTTTGTCAAAGAAGTCCTCCACCAAAGACTATGAGAGAAACTAACTGATAAGATTTGACGGACTGGACCATTAAGAGAGGTAGCTCAAGGTCCTCAGCAGCACAGACAGCTTTGAATGTTGCAAGCCCGAGTAACTGTCTGCTCCGGATGATATTTTGCCCCATGTACCAAGCAGAGCCCTCGGTTGTCCCCTGTGACTGAACCAGGACTCTTTCTCCTCCCCTCTCCAGAGCAGAGATCTTCCTCTTTCTCCGAACGGTGGGCTCGACAGACCTTTGGACAGCAGAGGAGGATACGGGTGCCACAAAGGTGAAAAAAAAAAAATTATCTTTCCGCTTCCTCCCATCTCTGGCACTGGGCAGAAGAAATTTAGCGGTATCGCTTCCTCCGGTGCCACAGCTGCAGCACGTCTCTGCTGCTGGTACTTTTTGGGATTTGCTCCCAAACGGGTAAGGGAGATCCGTGTCATGCACAAGAGCGAGGTGCAGAGGCTGGCTGGGGGATGACTCTCAGCCGGGCTTTTTTGCTGTCCTCACAAGTCTGCAGGCAAGGCACTGCCAGCTCTGCTGAGGATTAAAGCCAAAACTGACCTGAGCGGCTCTGGTGACGGCAAGTCGCGGGCCAAACTGAGTGCGGTTAGTGCGCTAGCGGCGCTTGATTAATTACATCATAAGAGCAATTTTATAATGACATTATCACACATTAGGTGATGAGCTTTTTTGCAAGGAGCCAGCAAATATATTTAGAACTGTAAAAGGTCTGTTAACAAGCTACAATTTTCTTCCAGAGACATTTACTGTAACTAATTCTGCGAGGCAGATGAACCTTTCCCCTTTTTGCCGCGTTTAAGCGGACGTGCTGAAAAGTGGTGAAGGGGAAATTCGGAAGAAAACACACAAAACCGAATGCGTGCTAGCATCACACGCTTGTCTTATCTCCAGTAGTACTGGAGTTGGAGGGCTGAGAGTCTGTACCAGCCGTGGTGGGGAGGGATGGGAGGGAGACTGGTCCGCGTCCCTCTGCTCTGGGCTGCTGGAGCAGGCTCCTTCTCCAGGGGTACGAGGCTCTGACGAAGGATCTGTCCCTTCCGAGGAGGATTGGTCCTGATGACAAGTGTCTTGCCAACGTGTTAAGGGCTGTAGAGAGGAGCTGTAGGCAGGGAATAATCTCCCTTTCTCTTCCCCTTTCTTTTTCTCATCCTCATTTTGCATGTCACTCCCAATATTCTGCGGGCAGATGGTGTTTCAGCTGATGACCTACATACTAAAGCTGTGATGAAGACCCATCACAGCTTTAGTATGTAGCTAAAGCTAACGGACCCGAAGGCCATTAATTTTGTTTTGCTGCTCACATTGTTTCTATGCGCACTTTCTATCTGGTGAGGCAATATCTCTTCCACCGTAGTCAGCTTTCCAATATTTGCTTTCGCTGGTGCTCTCTGATGGCCAGTGTTCTGAACTGATGCGTACCTGAACAGATAAAATGATTAAATGACATCAAATCATTTGACGAGAAAGCATCCTCCTGATTTGCATGTGATGCAGATCAGCCTTTTTACAGCTTAATGTGTTAGCGTGATAATACTGCAAGAGAAATCATCCGTATATTATTAGGAGAGAGGTGAAGACCACCCAGTCTTTGTAACCAGGGTGTCATGGCACTTATCAGTGCATTCCCACCCTGTGCTCTGCATTCCTTCTTTATCAAGTGTTCATATTTCCGCTGCAAATCAGCAGATGCCACGTAAGGAAAAAAAGCCCCGATGATTTGATACAAGAAAAGACGCCTTTCTTGCACAAAGTGTAACAGTAACCTAAATACTTCTACAGTATAAGTTCTACCTGAGCAGCCAACTCTCTGGTTAAAATATTCATATTCACAAACCAGTTTGCTAATCTTTCTAGTGTGTTTCTGAATTCAAGAATTCTTCTACAATCGCCTACAGAAATGCATTCTAAAATTTAATTGTGTGTTATGAAAAAAACTTTCCTTTGCTCTAAATTCTTTCTGACAACTTAGTTCGGTTGTCACCGGGTTCTCTGGATATGACCAACCAATAATTTTTCCGTGCTGTGCTTTGTTATATCTTCTGTTGTCCAAGCTGAGGATTCCTAGTTTATTTTCGTCTCCCTTTACATGAAAGCTGTTCTAGACCACTGATTCCCCTTGTCACGTTTCTCTGGAGTATTTCTGGGTCTCCTGGATCAGCCCCAGCATGTTTCTGTTGCCATTTTCCAGCTCTTGGGAACCAGTGCTCTTAGGAGTAAGAGGCAGGTGATCTACTTATCTTACATAACGATGGTGAAAAACTTTCTTCTCTATCCATGATCTCGGAGGATTCTAACAGCAACTTTTAAAAATACCCACAGGTTCAGCAAGTCTGGAGCACGTGGCTTCCAGGAGTTGTGCGAGGCGAAACTAAGGAACCCCCTGAGTTATTCTCAGCAGTAACTGGAAGGCAGCTTCCTCCCAGCCCTCCAGCATTCCTAGTATTGTGCCGCTGTTTAAAAATGGGAATCCAGATAGGTCAGTTAACAGGCCTGTTAGTCGGACCTTATCCCAAGGAAAACAAAGGAGTGATTAAAACGGTCCTTTGATAAAGACTTTTAAAAGCAGGCTGCTCTGGATAGATTTGCTTCAGCTCCTGGTGGCCTTCTTGCATCTCCTTGTTGAAAACGATATCGGTAATTTTTAAACCTTAGTTGTTGCTACGTACCATCTTTACGAGTTCTGTTAGATCATCGTAGGTGAGTTAAAAGCACTGTTTAAAACTGTGCTGATTGATGAAGCTGCACAACGTCCCATTCTAGGTATCTTTTCCTATTCAGAATTCATCCAGTTCAAGAACGAGGAGTCAGTTGTGAAATCTGATCACAGCCCCAAATATTCAACGGTGCCTGGGACATGGCTTTGGTTTGGATTCCTCTCTCATGTGAAAAATTGTCTGGGAAGAGCCAGTCTACAGAAAACCGTTTTTGGTAGGAGGACGGCGAGGAGCCTTCAACCGTCAGAGTTGCCAGAAAGACATCGCTCAGCAGTTTGAAACCCGCAGAGGGGACGACAGCCTCCCGAGCTCCAGACTCGGCGCGTGCCGGGGATCTCTCGGTCGCCGTGGCTTTAGCAGCCGCAGTATTCGCACAAGGTAACTCGCTAACCGGTGGTTAAGCCCAGTGGCAGATACTAATAGCAGCAGCCTCTTTCCATTTCTCAAGTCCATTTTAAATTAATAAGAATGTTCCCCTTCTGTTTTTCATCCACAAAGAGACCCCCTTCGCATATTAATTTAATGTTAAATTGATGGATTAAATTATACCAAGCTCAAAATCAATTCTGCACATATTCATTAGAACGGACTAAATCCCTTAGTAAGGATAAAGCACAGAAAATGCATTTAGAGACACTGATAAGTCCAGGTCCATTATATGTCATTTTAAACAAAGAGGAAAAAAAAGCCCCTTTGGAGACGCTCTATCAGCTATTAAACAGAGACATTGCATGCACAGGGAGATTGATGATTAGCATTTCCATTCTCAGAACGGCTCTCCCTGGGCTGATGATAACAAGTAAATGCCTCTTCATGTCTTTGTCACAGTTCACAGAGAAGCAGATGCCTAGACTAAGCTTTTCTCCTTTGTCTTTCCTCTTGTGCAATCAGTTAACAAGTGCAAAAGCACAACACTTTTCACTATTTGCTGGAATTCTTTGATCTCTGATAGGATCAGGTGGCAATTTTACCTCTTCTTCTTTTTTTCCGTACTGGCCATTTCTTTTCTTTAAGCCTCCCTGATTGTAAGCTCATTACATTGCTCACTAGCACTGGAGGTCTCTCATTTGATAAGGTGGGACAGACCGTCTTTCACGTGTCTGCTGGCCAGGAAAACCTTTTCAGTCTACAGAAACCCAAGCCCAAGCTGCACACCTCTCTTCAGCTTTCAGCGTAGCAACATTCAGCTTTAAACCTGAATCCAGGTTTCATAGATGGGTCCTGTTTCTGAAAACGAATTCTCTAAATCTGAATTCTCTCAAACTGAGAATTTCAGAAACTTGCCCACATCTACATTTGCACCTCAGGTCTGTTACCTACTTCAGTTTTACCAAGGTTGGGATTTTCCTGGAGATTTTGGCTCATCCTGCAGTCAATGTCTACCATGAAAGAAACGCTATCCTTTTGATGAATATTAGGCTTGTTTGAGGAAAACGCCTTCACTTTCCAGGTGCCTGTCTTCTGGACAGAAGCAATTACCCAGGCAGGGCAGTCCTGCCTTTCTTCTGCTTGGCAACTAGAAGTTCTCTCCAAGATTCAAAGAAACGGAGAGGAGGAGCAGCACCCCAACGTTCATTAGTGTCCCGAGTTGTGCATTTCTCAGACACGGCCCCTACAGACTGCCCTGCCTTGGGCTGAGCTATGGAGGTGGAGAACGGAGCCGTGTCAGAGCCGATCTGTTCAGCAAGAGTCAATCTCAAAAGCAGGCAGGACTATCTTACACAGAGAAGAGAGCAGGGAAAGAAGGTAAAATAATCCCAAGAAATTGCCTAAGATGGTCCTTTGAGATTTTTAGGTCTTTCTGTTTTGGAGACAATGACTTTTTATCTTTTTTCCTTTTCCTTTTCTTTTTTTTTTTTTAATTTTAAGCTAGATTCACAATATTTGGTCTCATGAAACTGGCAATACTTTACCTCCAGTCCAACTCACTACTCCAGTCCCTGCGACCTCTCCACAGCAGAAGGCTGAGGGTCATTATCATAGTGTAACATATGCTCTCTATTCATTTTTTTAGTTTAACATGCAATGATTTCTAGTACAAAGGGGAAGAAAGGAGACTGTAACTGTGTACAAACTGACTTAATAATGACATTCAAAGGATGAAAATGTTTCTCAAATCCTGCACGTTTTCAGAATATGTGTAAATTCAATGGATTTGATCCCATTTTACAGGTATGGAAGTTCATAGTGATCAATCTTACAGCTCATTCTGCACGAAAATAGATTTGATAGGAAAGGAAAAGCCACAGAGTGTTGTATGCCTTACATCAGATCACATAGTAGTTACAGAGATCTTCCTTTTTATGCATGACATTTTAAATTCATGTGAGGAAAGGCAGAACAGCTTTTTGACTAATGGGCCACTTTTTGGAAAATTGTGTGGTATGCCAAGAATTGGGCAGTATGTGAGGTGAAATATCAAAATTGCTAACTCAGTTTTATGCCTAATCCCTGCTGTGGGAAGTGAAATTGTAACAGATGGTTGCCGTACTCATTACCCCTTCATTCACAATGAGTAATGATTTACCATTAAATCCCACTAAAAAGAACGTATCTATTCACATAACAAGGTTTATTCAGTGTAACCAAAGAATCTGGTCTTTATTTTGTCAAGAGTCTTATATTTCAAATCCATAAAATTGAGCTAATAGTATTCATTTACCTATATGCCCAAGGCTGCAGACAACTTGAATCCAATACATTTTTACCTGTGGTAAATGTAATTGCCTCTCTTTTATATAGTAAGGAAGAACGTATTAAGTATGGTCTTAGGCAACGAGGATCTCTCTTCTAGGCTTGGCTCTAATGTTAATTTGCTATGAAATAAGATGGAAGTCTCCAAACCTGACCTCAGCGAAAGAAAAAGGTGAACTTCTATCTTTTAACTAAAAATGGGAAATTCTAGTTCAAAATACTATTTATGACAAAGGTGGGAAGAGTAGCCTTAGTTCCATAAATAATCCAATAGACCATGGGGTTTCATGGCATGTTTGGTCGTATTGAATTGAAATGTTAATGGAGAAAAAAGCATTCTGATTTTTTCTATTGAGAAAAACTTGTAGTTTCTAATACATAAAGCATATTTTGTATTTTCCAATTTTTTATTTTGAGACCTGGCAAAACTAATCCACACATAATGCGTACTGTGTCACCACAATATTTAATACTTCTATTAATTATTTTTACCAAATGAAATATAGTGGAAAAGCAATTAGTTTTGCTAGAGGGTTAAATTTTGATTTACAAGAAACACCTACTTATGATTTTATGTCTTGCTATAAATATTTCAGTGTTTATTCTAAGTGAGTAAATATAATCTTTTTCTAAACATACAGGCTTTGTTGCTACATTGTAAGGGCTGTTAATCACTTGGAACTGGGCTTGGTTAAACAATTGCTTTTAAAACAGTTTGAGTTGAACAACAAATTTTCTTTCAAAGAAGCAAACTGGAAGCAGACACATCGAGTCTGAAATGGCGTATTTCATCGGAAACTTCAGCACCTGACGACTGGAGAAAGAACTAGAAGAGGGCTGTTCTTTGACCCAAAAAAAAGAAATATATTGTTCGAAAATCTTACAGCTACATTTCACAGGTCTAGTAATTTGGTGTCATGCTCCTATTTTCCTCTTCCTCATACACCATCTTCTGAGATGTACTGCGACAGACACAGAACTGCCTGCTATTTACCTCCCACGTGAAACACATACCACTGTAGAGCACAGGGTGTGAACTTTTGCAAGCAAACCTCAGCTATGAAGGAATTGAAAAGGCAGGAAATGCTCAATGTATAACATCCATCAAGCAATACCTCAGAAGTAAATTTTGATGGAATTTTTCTGAGTTTCAGTGAAGCAAAAACAGGGAAAAGGTGAAGAAGAGAGAAAGGAGGGAAAAGAGAGAATGGAGAGAAGAGAAGAGAAGAGAAAAGAGAAGAGAAGAGAAGAGAAGAGAAGAGAAGAGAAGAGAAGAGAAGAGAAGAGAAGAGAAGAGAAAGAAGAGAAGAGATAACAGAGAAGCTTTTCCTGCCTTACATCCCTGCAGAGTATTACTTAGTGTTAGGATTATTAGGAAGTACCTTGTTCTGGTTTTGATGAGATCTTTTCATTTGAAATTTACTATCTACTTTGTAAACAAGTAAATTGATAAATCACAAAAATGAAGGAAACAACCCCCCCTCCTCCTTCAAACTTGGTGTTTAAAGAGAATGTGTCAGGCCATTTATTTAGGTGCACAGGAAAAGTAGTATTTCATGACCAGCTGTTTCTTCTCAAAGGAATAGGTTGTGCATTTTTAATTTCAGAAATCAGATCAATATTCAATGCGTATGAAGGAGTGTATCTTCTGATTTTCTATTCAAAGGTGATACATTCTGGCTTGCTTCACAAGGGCCCTTAGATGTTGAGCGCTGCAGCATTTAGCTTCCAGGCAGTTTTGCCTAGTGAAGCTCACAGCTGTGAATTAGGCAGAAGCAGGTTCTTCATAGAAAACACAGGGAGACTAAAGTGTCTGGGAATGGGCTTTGCAGAAACCAGCATGCCGAACAAGAAGCTAGAGATGCTGAGGAAGGATATGCTGATAGAAAGGCTGTGGGTTAAGTCCTATTCCTCACGGGATTCTTGATATTTATCTCCATTTGATGTTCATAACCATGGCCTGTCTCCTGAAATTAGGCATTGAGGCTTTCTTCCAAGCATTGATAGTGTAGTCCCTTTTTTCCCAACAAACCAAGAAGCGGCAGAGCTAATACTGCAGAATCTCCTTCTCCTCTGCTCCCTTTTCCCTCCCTCTGTCCCTCCATTTCTGTTTAACCCAGTGTCCCTGTGGTTACATCATCTTCCACGATCAACGTAAGCCAGGTTCAAGCCCCTCTGCACAGGGATACACCTGAGTCCAGATTTCTTGCTTTATGTGGGTCAGGCTAGCACATGGTATGAGCAGAGGATGTCTCACTTGTCAGCCTTGGTGGGACCATGAGCTACACTAAGAAATTTGGCAGTCCCGTGGCTTGGTTAATCGTGCACATCGCTCACGGAATTTCTGGTGATAACAGAATCTGCTATTCAAGCCTGAGCAGGTAATGTGATTTAACCCACCTGTTTTTCACTGTGACCTGAGTTAATTCCAATTACCATTCGTCTACCTAAAGCTAAGAGTAGACATGAATCGTTACAGATATTTAGCTATTGTGATAATTTGATCATGTTTTAAAGCAATAGGTCCCCAGTCACTTGTTAGTGAAAGCAGTGGTTTTTTCTTCGGTTTGTGTTGTGGACTGGAGGAGGGTGGTTGGCTTCCCACATTCAGTTGTCAAACACCAGTAAAATCCTGACTCTTTCTGATATATATCTTGTACAACACCAAGTAATGCTTTCATGTATTTGAGGGGGTTTGGTAGGAAGTTCAGCATTAACACCACTGAAGCAACTGTATTTGCACCCTCTGTTGAAATGCATGCTTCTGCTTTTAGTTCTTAATATAAAGAGAACACCTGCATCTTTCAATTACTTCTGAACAATTTAGGACCGAAAGAAATAAGCATTTCTCTTGTAACTATTCTCCTTTTTAAGCTGTGATTTTCCTGCGGATTTCTCATGTAATCATAATTGCTTGTAATGACACTTATGTCCAGCAATGCCTTGGGCGCATGGTTACCTTGAGACACTGCCAGGAGTTTGACTGGAGTCAGCGGGACTGCTTGCAGTGAGTAGAGCTCTTTGCAAAACTGGTGTCCTAGGTGTGATTTGCGAACACTTATCTTCTTTCTGCTTTGGTTTTAATTTTTTCCTCCTATAATTTATCTAATAATCTGCATGACAAATTGGTCCCATTTCACCAGCTATATGCAAACCAGTCATTGCATCAGAATTGCTATGCGTATTCATAAATAAGAGCTGAAAAACTTGGTCCAACATGTATAATTTTTACAGTAGCAGCAAACAAGCTTCTAAAGAATGAGTATCACATTACTCGGCAAGTCGTCTAAATCAAGATTTGGGAACAAAGCATTAAGCTGCTGCTTTTGAAAACATTAGTCTAACTAAAAATCCTCCAGTCTCATGTAAGCACTTTATACTACTAGAATACAGGAAAATGTGCAGAAAAGTCTTTACACACTCTGATACAATTAGGACTAGGATCTGTTGTGATGATCAGTGAATCCTATTGTAATGTTAGTTCATTTTGTCCTTTGAAATGCTCATCACAGCTTTTTCCCCCTACCCAAACATCCCAATCATGGCTCAAAGCTGGGAAATTCTCTAACAGTAAATATTTTCACCAATATTTTATTTTTACATTGGATTTTTCCATGTTTTATAAGTAACCTAATTCTGCAAGCTGTGGTAGAGGTAATATTCTTCAGGCACATTAGTGCTGAACTCCTTTCCTGACAGTTGGTAGATTGGCACGAATATAAAGTCATTGATATCCACATGTTAGTTTTGCTGATTTTTTTCAGATATTCTAAGGTCTGCTTAACACAGCCATGAACTGGCAGGTTCATGATGCTAGTACTGAAAAGTTCAAATTAATTTTGAACACTAACTATCTCTGAAACCTTCCTCTTTCACTTGTATTTTCAACTACATCAGGCTTCTTGGTATAGATCTCTCTCCTCTAACATCCCAGCAACAGACTCTGCAATGGTTTTGTTTTTACCCACAGGTGTCCAGCATAAAACATGTAAACCATCAAAGGAAAAGGTAGCAAATCCCAGGACTTCCAGCTTCTAGCCAGGTGCCCTAACTGCTAGGTCATGAGACTCCTTCCTGCCATGCAACTTTACCTTCTGGGACACGTGGTGGCCCAGCACCCATGGGAGGGGATTGCTGTGATCCTGGGCTCTGTAGATATATGGGATGAAGGTCTGGGCACAGGGCTAACATGCAGAAATAAGCTTAGACCAGAACAGCATTTCAATCCTAGCCTGATGCAAAAAGTAGTCATCTTTTTCCCCCTGGGACTTGGGTGCTTCAGTCTGTGAATCACTGTTTTCTGAAGGCACTCAGATCAAGAGAGGACCCTTACTTCCATATTTGCTACCATCCTGGTGCTCCGTGACACAAGGCAGCTTCCACGTTTCCAGGACTACAGCAGGCTCCAACACTTTCGCAGTCCCTGGGGCTGTCTCCTCACCAAGTTTGGGGCTGCAGAGCAGACCTTGGATTGCCAACGGTGCTGTCCCTGCTGGGCCCAGGCTCTGAAAACTTGCCCTTCCTTCACCGTGTGGTTTCCCTACTCAAGATGGTCATTCATCTATATCTTCGAGCTGTTTGCTTAAGGCTCCCTTTCTTCTGGCTTTCTCTCGAGCAACTTCCAGCAGCCAAGGTGAAGAAGCAGCAAGGGCTTTCTGCCAATTCTTGCGGTAGCAGCCTCCTTCTTGCAGAACAGATCAGTGATTAGTGAGGAAATAAGTTCCTTCCCCTGCCTGAGACCTTCCAGCTCCACATCTCCTGCCTCTGAGATAAGCACTGCACCCACAGGTCCCTGTGCTATGTGACAAGGAGAACACGCTTGTTTGAGTCAAGAGAGAGAGAGAAGGAAAATGGACCGTGATTTTGTAGCCCGCTAGTTGCGTGGTGACATCTGAGGGAGAAGAGACAGTTTCCAGTTCCTGCTCCAGAGATTATACACGCCATTTAAGCAATGCACATGTAAGTTAGAAAGTTAATTCAGTTATTGCGGCACAAACTGGAACCCAGGACTCACTCTTTCTACACGAATGTCATCATCATTTCTCTGCAGAGCCATGTCTCTCCTTCTGGCTCAGTTAACCCCTGAACAAAGTTATAGAATCATAGACGAGCCCAGGTTGGAAGTGACCTCAGAAGATCATCTGGCCCAACCTCTCATGGGAAAGGGAGCCTAGATGGGATTATCAAGCACTCTGCCCAGTCACATCTTGGAAACCTCTAGCGATGGGGACTCTACCAAGTCCCTCTACTGAAGTCAAGTCACTTCAACAGGAACCAGTTAACGGTAGAGAGGAGAGTTAAATTCATGGAGGAAGAAAAGGGTGAGTGAGGTGTCCCCTGAGCTTCTGGATGAAAGGAGATGCAGCTGTATCTCCCCTTCTAGTCACGCTCTCAAAGAAAGGAGTTACCCAACCCGAAGGACAGTATCTGCTTTACTTGCTTGTTCTCAGGTTTTGAATTTCGAGCATTTCTAAGAGCAGAGTCCCTCTTGCCCTTGCCCTAGAGCACTTTCCAGGGGGAGAAGCTTTCATGCGGTGGGATGTGGCAGGGAGAGGAAGGGAAGGACCGACGCAGGAGCTGAAGGTTGCCCTCACAGCAGGGGCTGAAGGGAGCGGGGTGCTGGCCGGGCACGTCCCAGGGGCAACACAATCTTTCTAGGGACTGGAAGGGCCTGCTTCAAATTTGCTGCAATTCAGAAAGCTACCGGGTTGACTGAAACAAAGACTGGAAGCCACGACTGCTGCTGCAAGGACACGGTGGAAGGGCTTTCTCATTTGTGTATTTCTGGTCTGCTGTAAGAGGGGAGTAGAGAGGAGCTCCCCAGACCGTTGGTGTCTAAATTTCATTTCCTTCCTTGTGTAACAATTCCGTAATACCTTGATCATTGAGGTTTTCTAACATTTCCTGGCAATATTCTAATTCTCTGGCTATTACATAGACCTTCGGCGAGTACCTCAATACTTGGACTGTAACAGGAATAGGATTTGGGATGATTAGACACTGCATTCGAAGAAGCATTAAACCCATCTCCATTTGTGCTGATGTCAGAAGCACAATCTATTAATTTTCTGCTGTGTTTCTTTTCCCATTTCTATGCCTGTGATTTAGATGATGGATTTATGAATCTTAAAAACAGGTTAGAAAACAGCTTATGTTAAAGTAAAGCATACACTATTTCTGAGACTGTGTTTGGTTTCAGATCTCTGATTTTTCATCTTCAACAGCTCGTATGCATTTATTGGCCCACTCTCTCAAGTCCATTTCTGACTGATGCAACTACAAATTTCCAAAAGCAGGATAACCGTCAATTGATTCTGACAGTTCATTTCCTGATTCAATCCTGACTGTAATCATACTGATTTGATGCATCACTTGTTGGCAGGAACATGATTCAGTATTCAATCGTAACGCAACGTTTTGATGAAAAGTTCTCCATACAGTAAAATATAATTGTAGTACAATGCATTTAACTGCCCATTGCTGTTGCAAGCATGTTTTGTCTTAGGATTTCTCCCAGGAAAACTACTTAGTCAGACATACTGAATTATAATAACTGCTGCTAAATCAGGACAGAGTTAAAATCATTGTCACTTAATGTGGATTAATTTAACCAGTGCTAATGCATGTAAAAAATAATTAACCAGAGGTTCAATATGTATAAACTGTATGCTTTAGCCTTTACAACAGAAGCAGCTAAGTAAAGATAAATCCTGTGAAGTTCACTCATTGTTCGATAGACCTTAGTGAAGAGTAAAGGATTTCTGAGGTTCATTATTCAAGGACAGCTTGATTATAAGAGCATCAGTCGAAAATTTTTTGTCCATCTTTGGAATGGCAACATTGATGAGGTTTTGTAACATCCTTCATTGTATAGACAAATTCTTTGCCTTATATTTTCAGTATCTATGTATACTCATTTGCAAGACACCTTATGAGAAACCAGAGTAAAAAAATAGAGCTCTAGGGTGTTGGTTACAAAGATATTGAGTACCTGAGAGTGTGAAAATAGCAAGAATTATTTACACAATCGCATTCTGTTTCTCAAGTATAGTCTGTCCAATAACAATATATTCAGCAGTGCAGTGTCAAAGTCCATATAGCCCATGCTGAACATTTTGATAGTTTCTGATTTTGAAGGTCTTAATTTGTGGTAACTCTTTTTTTTCAGCATACAAAGAGAAAACAAACTAGATATAAGTGCAAATCTAGGTTATGTCTCATCAATGTGGGTATTGCTTGTAGAAGTCTTTGCAAACTAATCTCCTTTTTGGCAGTTTATGGGGCTGCATCTTCAGTGGGACCATACTATCCACTTTGCATCAGTGTAAGATCAAGCCCTATATATTTTACTTAGGAAAAAAATTATGAAGTGAATTATCTTAATAAATGTTGAAGAGACTAGAGAAAGATGTATCACGGGTTGAAAAGGCATAGCTAATGAGGTTTGACAGCCTAACTTTCCCGGAATATGCCTAGGGTATTCCCTCAAGAAGTAGATGATTTCAAAATCAACATCCTTGAGTGAGCTTTTGCATAAGCTTTACCTTTCTCCTCCTAAGTGTTACAGGGGGAAAAAAGTTAAGTGTCTGTAAAAGCAAATAAAGAGAAATTTTAAGGGCAGATGAAGAGATCCAACAGCACGTTCCCAGAGGAAATGTGAAAGGAGAGCACAAATGAATCTTTCTGTAGGCAAATGGAAATGAAATTTTGTCTGGTTTAACTAGCAGTGGGTATAGCTGGTACTCGTAAGAGTAGCATGGAGCCAGCTTGTCTATAGCTATCAGTACATATATATTGCAGTTAGCATGAATGTGACAGCCAGGGAGTGCCCTATGGTAGAAAGAAACCTAAGCCAGCTTCAAACTAGTTAACTTAGTACCAGTAGCCATCTATCATGGCAGAACGCGCGTGATTGAGGTCTGCAAAACCAACGTAACAGGAACAGAAAATTACCCTGAAATCAGAAATAACCATCCAAATTAAAGTTTAATAGAAAATTAAAAGGAAATATTTTCTGCTTTTCAGGAGAATTGAGCAATTCAAGCTAGCTGTTGGTCCCAAGCTTCTGTGGACTCTAATAGCTGATAAATGGCTTGGACCTGGCCACCAGCCATCAGCAGATCGATCTTGCCAAGACTTCCTACATGAGAAACGTGAAGATATTTGCAGAGATACCGGTCTGGCAAAATTCAAACAGTTTTCGCATCTACTTGCTCTGCTTTGTAGCGCTGCAGCATTAGAGTAAGTTAACCAGCCGTTTCCCATCTCTCAATCATTTGCAACCATTGCAAGAAGTGAGTTAATATGCAGAATACTGTTACAATAATTCATCAGCCTGAAACCAAAGGCTCAAGCACAGCCTCAGAAATAATAAGTTATACTTCAGTTTAATATAAATTACACTTAGCTGCATTGAAATCTTCATAATCATCTAATTTAAAGCACAGCACCAGAGGGGGAAAATCTTTCTAGACAGCTATTTAGACTGGTTTTCTCTGACATTAGCAGAGAGGGAAACTGATGGAATGGATCTAAATGCCTCCTTCCAAGCCACTGACTCTAATGAAGATCCCAAATCCACTTCCATCTAAGCACCTTCCAGTTATAATGTCGAATTACATTTCAGTCATTTTTTATAAACGATGAGAAATTTAATTGAGGCATTTTATCACTACAATATACTATCTTATCAAAAGGAGTTATTAAAACCATAGTGTGGTCTGCTCTAGTAGCAGATTTTGAAAAATTAGAATCTTTGGTGCATCTGAAATCCAGGGGCCCCTCGAGAGTGAGCCCTCCCTCCAGCACAGTGTCTGCTGCTCCTGAGACCAGTCCGCAAAGTTTAAATGCTTTCTGAACTGCTTTTATTTATGAGATATGAATTAAAATCTTTGTCGCCAGTTCAGTTTAAGAGCAGCAGCAACATCCTGATATCTACCCGGCTTTTCAGAAAGGATTCAGCAGTCATTTTCAAGTTCTGCACGTGTCCATACAGCTTTCTGGCAACGCCTGATCATTTTTTAAATCCTGTCACACCACTTATAAAGTGTTTTCTCCCCCTTTGCTTCAGGAAACAGTCACAAAAGTAACAATTAAATCGCACTGATTGATAGAAACTGTTTTGCGGCAAGTCGATCAGAGACCCAAACTAAACCAAGCGTCAAAGTAAATCCATTCCGGTCAGCTTCAGGACGGCACTGGGGCTGACTCGGTCGTTGTTTGCAGGGGTACACACTCTGTGCAAAGTGTTACCGGACTGGCAAGGACTGCAGTGCTGTGAACCCTGCAGCCCCTTTAACGGTGACCCCTTAAAAAAAAAACCCCACACCTGTAGTTACGACTGCAGTAAGACTAAAGCACAAATTGTAAGCCGCTTCAAATATAACGGCTTTTCAGTAGGTTATATAGGAAGATCCTATAGAGACTGAGAAGACCTGCCAAAACCCCATCCATTAGTCTTGCTGAGGAATAACGGAGGCAGACGTTATTTGACCACAAGCAGTCACTCCCACCTGAAGAAAAACAGAATGGCCAAGAGAGAGACGGAGAGGGAAAGCTTTCCTGGCTGGCCAGCTTCCATACAGCTGCTCAAAACCAAATTGTACTGAAATCCTTCCTGCTTTTTGGAGCTACATGCAAGTTTCCTTGCAAGTTGGAAGGCTGGGTGTGTGGGGTTTCTATTTTGTTCGGGGTTTCTGCTGGGTGGAACAATCCTCAGTCAAATTATCAAGCGCGTTGTGCAATGGAAAGGCCAGGACATACTAGTTAATCTGCCACGTAATTAGTGTTTTACTATTTCATGGTGGTTGCATATCCCAAGCATAACTTACAGGCATATGAAGGATAACTCAGATCTTTTGGCCCCAAATCTCTAAGACTGTCAGTAGCTGGGGTGGAATTAGCTAGTCCTTAGGCTGTGGCATTGGCAGTATAACACAGGTTCATGCTTTTGTATATTTATTGCAATGACAGGGGACAAAGTCTGATCTGGGTTTTTCTCCTACTCTAGGCAGACGTAGCTAGACAGATGTGTAAACCTGCACACACACATATATTTCCCACAAATATACATATTAGCATCACTATGGTTAAGGAGCTAAAAAAAATACATAGCTCTAGCAGTCCCATACAATTTTATTCCCTATGTTCCAAAATGGTGTCTGTGTGGGATAAATTAATTTTAACTCTTTTAACGCTGTCACTAGTATCTCATTTGAAATGAAAAGAACATCTATTTATCAGGAACAGATCTCTGAAAAGTATTCAAATAAAGCTTTTTACAAAAGCAATTCTAGAAAATCTAACTAAAATTCTGTTTTGAATGATGGAATAGTCTTATAAAAGCTATTATGTTTACACTTCCTTTTCTGACATAGTTTTGTAAAGTTCTAGTGAGTGATCTGAACTGCTTTGTTGAAAATACTACAAAAACTGAGTGCATTAGAAAATACACACCCTACTTTTTTTTTTACCTTCTAAGAATTAATATTAAAATACAAAACTGATTTTTTGTCTCTACAAAATTAAAACATTAATTGCTACACATAAACAGAATTTTTAAATTTAAAAAAAAAATCCAAAGGAGCTACGTTGAGCTCTAGTTTATGACAATTTCAGAAAATGAAGATTATAGAATCAGGAGCATACTTTAGCCACCCTTTTCGATGTAGCTGCCTTTTTAAAAAAAATTTTAGTCTTTTTAGCTATCATGCACTTCTATTCTCCACTGGCATCTTTCTAACAGATAGAACTGTTCCTTCAGCAGTCCTACAGTTGAAAACAGATACGTGCCTTGCCAGCTCCTCTTTTTGCATCAGTTTGGGAGCAGTGAAACGAACACCCCCATTTCTCAAAGCAACAGCTCCACCATTTGTTGGCCAGGAGCAGTGCATCCTACCGAAGGAAAGGCAGATAAACCCGAGCCAGAAAGTTTTCCTAAAAGACAGGGTCACATTTCAGAGGCCATGTATACGAGTTTCCCAGAGTTAACTTTGCAATAAACAAGCGAGCTGTAGAATTGCTGCTTCCAAAACAGTCTCACTGCAGGATAAACTCATTTTTTTCACAGTGCTGAGGGATGGGGGGGTGAAAATGCCGAGGAAGGGATGTAGGGCACTGCGACTTGCGTGTCGCGAAGCGGTTCACGCTGCCAAGAAAGAGTCGGCACCAAGGGACCGCGACCACGGTGGCACACGCGTGTGCGCATCCAGCCCCACGCAGGGAGAGGGATGCTGGCGCGGCCGTGCCTTCGGTGGCAGCAGCGCTGGGGTCCGTGCACGCCAGCGGCAACGGGAATCGCCCCGTTTTGTGGCATTTTGAAATGTCTGTGTAGAACAAAACTGAAAGGCCAGCAGGCATTTCTGGGGTTTTTTTTTCTGTACGTCCGTTCAGACTTCAAGAAAATGTACAGAAAGTGAGAAGTATGAAGTTTTAAGCAGAGATCAGAGCAAATATGGTGGTGTAGAAAACACTGGTTCAAAGGAAGAGTGACCTCAGGATAGCATCATATAATGTGCAATGAGTCTGCCTGGGTAGCAAATGCAACTGTAAAATGACATGTAACCACTAGATTATGCTTCGAGCAGTTTTCCATAGTCCTGACGATATTAGAATTGCCAAACTACAGACTTTGTAAATGAAACAATTGGGTTTGGCCCTTAAGGAAGAATTTTAGTTTCTTCAAGAATAAAGGACTCCAAGTACACTTTCTGCCTTTCCACAATGTTTCCAGGCCATGTGCATCTGTATTTCAGGATCCTACTTCTATAACCTCCCATTTTCATCAAAGAGCAGGAATTGATGCAGTGATCTCCTCAGGAACCATGATCATTACCAAGCCTTGCCCACACAACTGGAGCTACAGAATTTCCCTTAGTAATTTTTCCTGTCTCAAACAAAACATTTTCCTATCTATCTTATAGACTGTATGCTTGTACAGTGGTATAGACTGAACTTCATGTGTTATGGCGTCAAGTTTTATGGGCTGTGGGGCAGCGGGAAGAGAGAGATAATGGTCTTCTGATGTATGTTTGTGTATTAATGTGTATGTATAGATACTCCAGTGAGAAGCTGAAGAAACTCCAAAGAATTGCAAAAGCTTTTACAAGAAAATTAATGAGAAAATTCTTACTGAATTATCTGCTCCATAATTAAAGAAATGAGAAATGTTTTCTTTGGGCATTGACCAATGAAACAAAATTTTTAAATCTGTAAAATCACAAAAGATTGTAATACAAATACATTAATAATTCAGAAACTTTAATAATACTCTACAAAGGAGACAAGTGCGATCAGCTTAAGAGTACTTACAGGTTTCTAAATATTTAAAATAACAGTAATGTCTGTAATAGGAATGAAAAAAAAAAAATAATCATTCGTTTTTATGGACATGCCATGATCTTCTGGTATCCTGGAAAGACTTCTGGATGTCAACAACTTTTAGCAAATGGTGAATCTCTGTGTGGACACCTAGATTGTTTTGCCATTCTAGTGCAGGAAACATACAGCAACATCATCTTATACTTCTCATTCACACCTTCAAGCCATAGTCTTCTGTTTTTTCATACACAGCAAGGATTCAGAATTTTTCTCACAAGACTGGCAGGTCACTTAAACTTGCATAATATAATATAAGAACAATGCATTTATTACCATAACTTACTAATAAATAAATCAGAATGTTTCTAGAGTCAAATTCTGTTGTGCTTTTTTTTCCTCTTGGGAGAAGGAGAAGGGTGGAATGTCACACTGTTGTGACAAATGAAGATGACCTGAGCCCTTGTGCTTTTATGATCTGTCAATATCTTTCTGGTAATAAGATGCCCATAACTGAACACAGCATTGCAAGAGCATGTTGTGCATCCTAAAACCACATAAAGAAAGAGTATTAGCTTCCTGCTCCAATATATGGTGATAGGGTGCCTGGTGAATGCAACCCAAAACCACATTGACCTTTTTTTCATAGGCACAACATATTGGAAGCTCATGTCTAATTTGTTACTTAATGTCCCTTGGGATTTTTAAAATTGGACTGGAAAAATACAAGGAAAACTATGAGTCTCACTTCAGCAAATGGATGGATTTTTTTATTTCAAAAGTTCCTTTCCATTCTGGTTTCTATTATCTTTTATGGTTTTTTCAAAACAATAATTTTACAAATATAAATCCACACTGAATGCCTGTTTATTGTATTTCCAGTGGATTACTTTATATGACCCAAATCCTGATTGCTTTGGTAATATGAAGTGAGCCTTAAAATCAAAGTTACTAGTTCAGTGTGTTAAGTAACCAGGAGCTGGCTGTAGACTTGCAACAAATACAGAGGTAAGATATAAGCAGCGAGTAAATAATTTTTCAGAAATTACAGTTTTTATTAAATATGTAAATATGTAAATTTGAAAAATCACAAATGAATTAAAGGGACAAGTAACATAGGTAAAGAGACTGTATTTTTTCTACATTTAGCCAGCTGAAAGTTTTTTTCCAAGTGAGTGTTCATCTCTGTTAACTGCTATTGCTGAACCCTGAGCGTTCAACACAAGTCAGTCGCCTTGTTTAATGCTAGGAGAGCCTGGTGCCCTAATTTTGTTTCCCTAAAAAGATTGTGTAAGGCAGCTGGAATGCTAATGGGTGACATGTTGCAGGAAGGAGGAAGCAGGTTATCATATTCAGGACATAGACAACTCAAAGTGTTGGGTGATATTAAACAACAATACTCACTTGACTAGCACGATAGCGTTAGAAAAGCCAAGTCCTGGCCTGTGACTAGGATATGTTGTGCTCGGAAAGTGGATTCAGTTCAAAATGAAATGTCCTGAGTACAAAAAAGAAAACCTCCCAAACAACAAGATTCAGGTAGGTATTATAAATATGGAATCATAAACCAGTGGACCCATCTTGTCTCTGCAGTTACAGACGCAGCTCTGCAACGGCCAGTCCATCTACTTTCTTACCGGTATCTTTGTTGATGCCTTCCTCTTAGCAAACAGAAGATAAAAGACACAGTTCTATAAAGTATATAAAACTGCAAGGTGTTGGTTTTAAGCATTCACGTACAGAGTGGGAGAGCAAAAGCAGTGCCCTTCATCTCAGAGCCGCAACCGCCCTCGGAGGAGCAATCCCCCGCTGGAAAAAGCTTCCTGCCTAACGGGAGGAAAATAGGTGCTGCGACTGATCCGCATCTTGCTGCACGTGGTGATTTAGACCTCTGCAACCATCCCGTGAAGATGTCCACCATGTACAAGCATCCCCTAGACACACCGCAGATTGTAATTGGCTTTTTAGTACCATTCAACCACAGACACTGCGCGAGAGATAGAACAAAATAGAACATTTATTTTAACAGAACAAAATACTTTGGGTTTTTTTTTTCCAGGATGATCTACTTTTTCAGTGAGAATATTCCTTCTTCTCCCACAGAGTCAGACCAGTCGTCCCCCCCTGCCTTTTTCTTTGTTATTTTTTAACCTTCTAATTACATAATTAATATAAGGAAAGGATGAGGACACAGATAATATGAGCAAGACTCTACCAGGAACCTGTGATTTCAAGGCCTCTGTACAGTAGCTTTCAGCTAGTCTCATATTGCCTTAAGCTTTCATGTTTGAAAAGCTAGGAATAGTAGTATTTGATCACCCACTTCAGAAAGACATTTTGAGGCTTAATCCATTGCATTGCTTAATATTTTGTGAAATCTAAAAATATACATACAGAAGTTATTATTGCTTTAGGCTAATGTACTTCATATGTATTGTATGGACACAACAGTTCCTTTTTCATGAGACAGTAGTCCAGATTTTTATGTTGTTCTGCAGTAAAAGCTTTTACTTCATTATGGGACGTGCACCGTCCTCTTATGCTGCCCACGCTTGCATCAATCCAAACTTCAACCACACTTGCACCTTCTTCACATGTCCGTCTCATGGAGCTGAAATGCACAGCAACAGTGACTAATTTGGACGATGACTAATTATCATTAGACCTCAATAGTCATTAATGGGAAAATATTATAGCATACATTGTTTTCCCAGTAAAGTAGAAGAAGGATCAGTGCTAAGTCTGATGCTATTTAACACTGTCATATGCTTCAAAACCAAAATCAGTGATGACAAAGGTATGGTGACCATGGACAGCTTGGCAGATAGGTGATACCAAGGACCAGCCAGTTGCACGGTAATCTAGATTGCTTGGCAAGATCATAAAACTCAGGACTAGAACAGTTTTCAAATGGCCATCGTCTAGTTTGTTCCCCACTCCCAAACCAAGATTAGGGATGCCTGTGTCACCCTCATAAAAGCTTGCATAATCAGAATTTAAATACCTCCCAAGAGGGAGGCTTTCTGGCATGCTGAGGGAATTTCTTCCAGGGTTTCTCCATCCTTAGAGTGCAGAAGCTTTTCCTGGTGTCTAATCCGAGTGATTCTTGTGCAGTTCTCCATGCACCTGCTATCTATTTCCCCCGTAGCTACCTTTAGCTTATTTAAAGGCTGCCAGCAAAGTTTAATGCTGCCTTCTTTTCTTTAGGCTACCCCTGTTTGTTCAAACTTCCCTCCCAGGGGACATTTTCCAGACCTCTGATCATTTACAGTTTCTTTCTCCGGTTTGTCAGGACTCTTATGATTTCACATTGTGCCTTCCTTCACAGTCCTCTCCTCTTCATACCCTCTGCGACCTTCATAACCATCTTCTCTATCCCACCCTCTGGGTCATCTGTAAAAATACAGACCAGTTGCGGACACAAGGTGGACCCTGTCCGTTTTGACGGTGATATCAGTTGTAAACAATCTTTAGTTTTCCAAACAATTTCTACCATTTTATTGCAGTTTGTCCGGAGCGTGCTTCCCTATCTCAGCTGTCAGCGCATCACACGAGGCAGCGACAAATGCCGCCAACTGCTTCTCATCCGCCCCGGAGATTCGTCATCTCGCTGCACAAGTTTAACAAGTTGACACAACTTGGTTCTGACAAACCTCCACTGTTCATAACTCATTTTATTGCTTTCATAGAGGAGCTCACGGGTATTGGTTCCAATGGTTTTTATTTCAGTAAATCGTTGCCCTGGGGCAGGGGAGGGTTGTTGGGGAGCTGCAGGGGGCTGAGCAGGGACAGTCAGAGCTGGCAGAGCCCTCATGGCCCTGACATTTTGCTTACTTTGTTTCGGAACAATGCAAATCTCATAATTTAGCCACATCGGTCTCTTCTGAGGTTGGCCGCCTTTTTTTCCCCTAACAAAAGAGTTGGCACTGGTGCCATTAGAACTGCTTCTCACGCGGCCACTGCCATCTCCGAAACTAGCCTTCCTGAAACCACTGGTCGTGTTTTGGGGTTCTTCCTCCATCCTTTTTGAGGGATCGTGAATCCCACTGCTCTCAATGAAGTCGTCTGCCACCATCACACCCTCCTGCTGGTGAGGATCAGCCCTCAGAGACCCCCCCCATCCACCCCCCCACCTTACCGCTTGCCTTCGCCGGCTCCCAAACCGCGACATCTCGCTCCTGCACCCAAAGCAGAGCTGGGCGCTCTGAGTCCTCTCCTAGTCCATTCTCAGCAGCTGTCTGGCTTGCTGAAAACCCCTGTTATCTCCAGATTGCCCGCTTGGCTCGATTCTGCCCGTTGCTCATCCAGCCGCTGTCGTTCCTGGTTTTGTCGCTTGCAGCAGATTTCCGCCGTGAAAGTAGACACGTGCTTGGCCCTTCTGCCAACAGGCCGAGACTTCTTACAGCGGGTCGCTTTCAGGGTAAGGGCTTCAAAGTGTTTCTCTTAAGTCTTTCTCTTATCTGTTCTTACAGGACAAGCCTTTTGTGTTAGTAGGCTAATTGATGCCACTGCAAGACAGAGACTGCGATCCAATACAGCCACTGCTGTTTACCTTTTTCTCCCCAAGCAGCCGCTCGGATGTCAACGGGAAGGTCTCCTGCACTGCCCTGGCAGTGCTATCACTGAGGCTTTATACCCAGCTACTGCCAGAGGCTGGACTCTTCCTCACCTTCCTCCCCACTCCCATAGCTCTCCCCCAGCCGGTCCCCATCCCTTCTACATGCCTCTTTCCCGCAGACGAGACCTCCTCCTTTTTCACCCCTTCTCCAGCCGCTGCTCCGAAACCTGCCCTTGACCAGCGCAGAGCCCTCTGCTCGTCACTGCTACCAGGAGCATCAGAGGTTGGGCCATGGCCAAGCCAAGCGCACCTGAAGCTGGTCTGTCCAGCCTAGACCTCACCATTCAGGGAAGACAGTGTCAGGGAAACCCCGTGTGATGGTCTCATAAAAATGACTTTTGTTAACTCCCCACGAATAAGGAAAAAATAAGTTACTTTGTATTGCCCTTGCAAATAGCAGGATAAGATTTTGCCTCTACTACTGAGGAGTCAGCTGGATCCAGTTTTATGTGAATTATTCCAACAACTCTCTCACACCAAGTAAATCACCATTTTGGGTGTTTATCAGAATTTTCACTATGTTTATGTATTCTTCAGATGTCTTGCATTAATTTACAAGTATCTTAAGATGACCCACTGTCCTTTTCTAGGTTCCTTCCAGTATTCTATTAAAATAAATATACGCCTTAACAGTTTTATACACTTGTCTGTCTTACTTATAATCTTACTTCCTTATAGGCTTATTGCAGCTATTCCTTACCCTGTGTGAAAGCTCTTCCCGCTAGATTAGCTAGCCGATATGTAAAATTGCTGTCCTGATTTTGGCTGGGATAGAGTTAATTGTCTTCCTAGTAGCTGGTTCAGTGCTATGTTTTGAGTTCGGTATGAGAAAAATGCTGATAACACACTGATGTTTTCAGTTGTTGCTAAGTGACATTTAGCCTAAGTCAAGGATTTTTCAGCTTCTCATGCCCAGCCAGCAAGAAGGCTGGAGGGGCACAAGAAGCTGGGAGGGGACACAGCCAGGGCAGCTGACCCAAACTGGCCAAAGGGGTATTCCATACCGTGTGACATCGTGTCCAGTATGTAAACTGGGGGGAGTGGGGGTGGGAGCAATTGCCGCTCAGGGACTAACTGGGCGTCAGTCAGTGGGTGGTGAACAACTGCATTGTGCATCATTTGTATATTCCAATCCTTTTATTATTACTATTGTCATTTTATTAGTGTTATCATTATCATTATTAGTTTCGTCTTTTCTGTTCTATTAAACTGTTCTTATCTCAACCCACGAGTTTTACTTTTTTTTTCCGATTCTCTCCCCCATCCCACTGGGTGGGGGGGGCAGTGAGTGAGCGGCTGCGTGGTGCTTAGTTGCTGGCTGGGGTTAAACCACGACAATTGCCCACTTCTTTTGTGTGTGTTTGTGTGTGAGGCGGACTCTTATCTTCGCTCCTCAGCTTTTGGAACAACATCCCACCCAAAAGCCTGCTGCCAACACTGGATATGAAACCATGTACTTTTCTCTAGGATGCCTCCACCCCTGCCAGTGCCTTGACCGCAGAGGGTGGCAGGAATGACATTTGTGCCCCCACATCTGCGCCCTGCTCCTGCCAGAGGCTCAGAGTCATTTTGGCAACACCACCGTGCGTGTGCATGGGGATGTGCAGCGTGGGCTACTGATCCGGTGGCCGGCTGAGCCTCGGTAACTGCTCAGCAACATCTCTGCTACCTCCTCCTGGGACCTCGTAGCAGCCTCCACCTGGTCCTTACGCCCATTTCTCTGGGAACCCATCTATCGTTACAGGGTCGTAGGACTCATCCACCACCGTCGCCCTTATTTACCTCTGGGGAATGCTCGTCATCATATTGTGGTCCTCGAGACATGTGTTTTCTCCCTTTCTTTTTAATTGGGTCTGGATACTCACTGCCTCGCTCACTGCAGTGTACACGTGCTTGGTTTCAGCCGGAGACAACTATGGGTTAACATGGAAGTCACTTGGCCTCCTCTGCTGAAATAGGGAAAGAAGTATTTTGCCGTGGTGGCCAATAGCCACAACTTCCTAAGAAACTTCTCTAAAGTTCTGTTTTTTTCAGCTAGTAGCTGTGAGTAATCCCAGACAAGTTTCACAGTGCTCCATGTGACTTCTCAGCTTCATCTTTCAAAAAAAAAGAATTGTAAATGTAAAACTTAGCTCATTCAGATTTCGAAAAGTAAAATAGTTATAAGAAGCAGAGGAGATGCACAGGCTTAGATAAATCTCATTTATCTTTCTAAAGAGAAAGGATAAAAGTCCATGAAACTGAAAAAAAGCCCTAAAATGTGAAAGAAAGAGGTAACAATAACTTTGGGGTTTTAATCTTTGCATTTTTTATGTGTACTGTTAAATACAATATAAATTTATTGAACTGTTGGGTTTTTTTACAAGCCTTATTGTCATGGTTTAACCCCAGTCAGCAACTAAGCACCACGCAGCCGCTCACTCACTTCCCCCCCCCACCCAGTGGGATGGGGGAGAAAATCGGGAACAAAAAAGTAAAACTCATGGGTTGAGATAAGAACAGTTTAATAGAACAGAAAAGAAGAAACTAATAATGATAACACTAATAAAATGACAATAGTAATAATAAAAGGATTGGAATATACAACTGATGCACAATGCAATTGCTCACCACCTGCCAATCGACGCCCAATTAGTCCCCGAGCTGAGATCCCCCCATCCCCACTCCCCCCAGTTTACATACTGGGCATGACGTCACACGGTATGGAATACCCCTTTGGCCAGTTTGGGTCAGCTGCCCTGGCTGTGTCCCCTCCCAGCTTCTTGTGCCCCTCCAGCCTCCTTGCTGGCTGGGCATGAGAAGCTGAAAAATCCTTGACTTAGGCTAAACATCACTTAGCAACAACTGAAAACATCAGTGTGTTATCAACATTCTTCTCATACCGAACTCAAAACCACAGCACTGTGCCAGCTACTAGGAAGACAATTAACTCCATCCCAGCTGAAACCAGGACACTTCTATTTGAGGTCATTTTGTAATGCAGCAAGTCACTCCAGAGCAGCTAAGTACGGTGGTGAAAAATTGTTTCTTTGGTGACTGCAGTAAACAGCCTTATGCCTAATAAATCTAAGATAACAGAAAAACTTAGGGTGCTCAGTTACAGCAAGAGATCAGCCCTGCGCTCCCGAGGTACCGCATCCCGTGTCCAGCCTTGCTTCCCAGCTCTCAGTCACGCTGGGCTCCATCATTCGGTCATGATTTATTTACCCAGCCTGTTAAGTTGTGCTGGCATTTCCACAAGAACTTGTAATGGATATGTAGCTGGCAGAGGGCATGTGTACACAGCGCAACACAGCGCGGCGTCAAGAGATACCCATCTGGCTGGGAGGGAGCCAGCACACCTACGCGGAACAGCGGAGCACGCTGCAAAAATAACAAACCTGAAATCCCCAGCCGTGTTCAAGCACGGAAGGGAATGAGCTCAGCACTGCACACGCATGGCTTACGTCCCCCAGCCCAGCAGGATCGGGGCCGGCAGGGAGATCTTTGTGCTGATCTGTGCTGTGCAAGGCTGGCAGAGGTGGCTGTGCTGTCTTCTCCCGGGGGCAAAACGAGCTCTTCTCTCAGCCTCTTCTGTGTAGCAAATGCAGAAATATGACCTGTTCTTTCCTCCTCCTTACTGAGCACGGGCTGCAACCAAGACGACTTTTGGCAGAATATACTTATGATACTATTTATGTCTTGAATTGTTGACATACCTTGCCAAATAATGGATTTACATCCCGCCTAGTTGAGGTATGAAGTCCGAACCTGATTTGTAAGTCACGCCACTTTGTATGCTATTGCATTCAATTAAGAGCCATTGAACTGATTTATGGCTTGAGCTTTTGAATTATAAATCACACTTGTATTCTACATTCCCTGTAACTTATTTGTAATCCAGCACTTTTTACTTTGTTCATAAACTTTGCTTTACTAACTTCTCTGTACAAATAGAAGAAAGGAGCCATGCCTAATGAGCTAAAGCTCTAAGGTGCGCTTCGCAACGCACAGGGCACCTTTAGCACCACACGTCTCATCATCCCGTGCAAAACTATTCCAGCCCTTGTATAACCACACCACACATGATCCCACGAACCATTCTGCAGCCCTGCAAAGGCCATTGCCTAACTCAAACCAGTACCTTTGAGGCTGGACTGGTCTGAACCGCTGTTTCCCTAGGTCTGTGCTTCTGCCTGAGAACCCGCACGCGACAAAAAGCCAGCAACCGTTCCTACAGGCTCAGTACATCTGAACTGAGCCCTCCCTGGGTGCCTTTTTCCAGGATGATCTGAATCTCTTTCCGTACTGATTAAGTTTCATTGACTACTTTTCAAGCTTATTTTTAATTTCATATTTTTTTACTTTGGACTCTGGGGTTCCTCCACTGTATCAAGAGTGCCTCCTTGCTATCCTGGGGAAAACTTAAGTGCCACATTAATGTCCTGATCATCCCCGGGTAAAATCTGAATTTTCTTGCCCCCAAGCACCATGTGTCTATCAGCTTTTGTCCCCAAAAACCATGCAGTATGGCCATTGGCATTATTTCTACAGGCCGGTCTCTGTAGCCCTGCACACAGGGCAGTGGAGGATACAGCAGAGGAATGCCCTCGCAGAGAATAAGTCCCCCCTTTAGGACCAAAAACACCTCAGCACCCTTTTCTTGGCCTTTTGCTCTGTTTCCATCTGTGCCCACCTACTGTTAGCTCCAAACTTTCATCTCACCACAGAAGCAGGGAGCTGAGGACACTCTCAGCTAATCTTAAAGAGAAAATAAAAGGAGTGCTCACAGCCCATTCAGGTACAATTATCTTCCCTAAATTTTCTGTTTAAAACAGATGTAAAGTTCAGCAGGTTACTGGGGGTGAAGACCTCTCGTCATGTTTGATAGTACAGTATCTCTTGGGAGCTAGGATGGGAAACCCAGGCATGCATTTGTATATTATATATTAACTATATATATATTAACAGAGATGTCTTCTGCTGTTGTACCCTGAGTCTTTATAGTGGTCAGGTGTTTCCTTTCAGGAAAAATGTCTTCTGTCACTCATATGTGGCTTTGTCAGTTATATTTCAGAAAAAGGTTGGAAGATTTTAACACCAGCAGATTACAAAAGCAGGTTCAGCTAGAACTAATCGTGTCCAAAGAAACGAAAAGGAAACCTCCCTCATCAGTTTCAGCAACAACAGGGTATTTCTGTATACAAAGCAACAGAATTGTTCATAAGGATGCGAAGTACCAAAGTCCTAAGGTAGGCGCCTACTCCCTACTCCCTTTGCTCCCTCTGTACTCGGTGTAGCATACAGCCCTCAGCTGTCCTTTTACAGCAGTTAGGTTTTGTGACCATGTACTGGGCATTGAGCAAGCACAGTAGGCAAAGTCACAGAAAAGCCTTTAAAGAAGAATATATATTCAGCTCTTTATTTGGATCCTGCGACTGAACCAGATGTGGGAGCACTGACCGAAAAACAAAAGTGCCAAAACTTCTGTTCCAAAGAACAAAATGATTGCTGAGAGATCATGATTGTCACCATTCTGTGATTGACATTTCCACTCCGGCAGAGTGTTTCTGTGAATGCTTAACCTGTGTGTTGACTATCACAAGTTTGGAAGTAGGCAGTTTGCGTGTGACACATGTGCCTTCTACATGTCCCCATGATACACGTTAGAAAAATAAGCAAATTGTTTTAAGAGCACTGCCAGGAGCAAAGGAAAGGCTGCAGAAGTTCAAGTTGCAGTACTTTGCGTTACAATAAAATTTCCAGTCTATATTTTCCACCGTCAGCCAACTCTGCAGAGAGCTAAGAAGGAGACGGTCTCGCTGCTCCGTTGCCAATATTGTCCCCTCAACACACGCAGAGGTGCTCTGTGCTTGCAGCCACTGCTCTGAAATGCTCCGAAAAGAGTGCAGCAGCAAACTGTTTGATATAAAAGTCAAGGCAAGGCTGTGTTTACAGCAAACCAAGGATTCCAGCAATGAAAAGTAATGACTTTGGTGTATACATCAGCCCTGTTGGTACCACGTGGCTTACGGTGCGTTCTACACGAGAGACATGTACCACGTACCATGTCCACCTCAACCCACGTGCTACTCCAGGGCCATGCCGAAGCTCCTCAGTAGGAACCAACTTGTGCATTCAGAAATGGACAGAGGACGCAAGGGA
This sequence comes from Aquila chrysaetos chrysaetos, assembly GCF_900496995.4. Classification (NCBI taxonomy): domain Eukaryota; kingdom Metazoa; phylum Chordata; class Aves; order Accipitriformes; family Accipitridae; genus Aquila; species Aquila chrysaetos. Next base: position 70,750,312 of record NC_044007.1, read on the forward strand.
CTTCAATACACATAAAAACTATATGTATAGCATATTTCTAAAAGGGAGGCCTTACCTAAGGCAAACAACTACCAAGGAGGAGATTTCCAGGGTAGAGAAAGCAGATAAAGCAGAAGCAGCACAGCCCTGGACAATTCTCCAGACTGTAGCAGACACAATATTTTATAGTTCTCTTTTTCTGCAACAGTGTTTGGGGGCAGGTGTTGCTTTGGGGAGTTTTCTGGTAGGTATTGCCAAAAGGCTAAATGGTTTGAATGAGAAAAGGATTTAAAAGAAATCTTCCTCCCATTCCTTTCTCAGCTAATGTTTCAGATTCCTTTTATTTAGGTGCAGATGGCAGCACTTGTAGATGAGGAACAGTACTGACATAAGAGCAAAGGTCGTGAGAGGCTTGTGACTTATTGGAGCAGAAGTCTAAGGTCTTTTAAGAGAAATTATTCTACCAGAAGAAACATATTCTTTAATGATCACACTGATAAATTTTATTCTCCATTCTCCATTTATATAAGCATTTTTTTACAAATCACTGTTTGAGAAGTTCAAGTAGAAATGTAAATTTTTACATACTCATGGCTAGCAATGTTCCTCTTCTGTGCAGGTGTCCCGTTTTCCCTCGGATACTAGTGAATTTGGCCTGGTGTTTGCTAAGATTACGGGAATATGCTGAAATGGTGTTTATACAGTCAACTTTTTTTTTTTTTTTTCTAAATAATAACTAGTCCAGGCTTGGTATAATGTGCGGCAGCTAGCTTTGACTGTCCAAAGTCTTTAAGGAACTAGAAATAAGAATATTTTGCCTGCTTTGATCTCTTAAGGATGAGTTGTTCCCTGGGAACCATGCATTCATATGGATCTGAGATTGCTGAAAGAAAGCATTATCCAACAAGCTATTTAGTCACCACTAGTCCTGAGCTGGTGTTTATGGTTAAATAAATCAAGCTGCAAACAGGTTTGCACACCCTTTTTTCTACTTTGGGCAGCTGTTTGCAAGGACTCTTGTTGGGTGCCACCCTGGCTCAGGGGCAAAAATAGAATTTTTAGCTGATTTTTCGTGTCTCTAAAAGTTCATTAGAGGAAAGATAGTGAACAGATGTTTTAAAACCAATAAATTGCAGCCATGAGTATTTTCAAAATAAGTATTTTAAAATTACTCATTGTATTACATCCATTCAGGGCTACTTGCAGCTGCTATGACCTCCAGGCTGAAGGTCAGCTCTTTTCTCAGATCTGTGACAAACAGCAGAGAATTGGTTCATCTCCACATTTTGACGCAATTTTTTCTGCTATGTAGTCATGCCCTTAAAATAAAACTGCTGGAGGTGCTCTGCTGAAGATATTTAACTCTCGATATCCAGAGACGATGACCACTTCCATCATTTTATGTCGCTGCATGGAGTAAGAGTTGGTCCCTAGAACAGAGAAATGGGCACACGCACTGATAACACGCTGCATTGGGTTTGCATGGCAAGGTTTTGGTAGCGGGGGGGGGGCAACAGGGGTGACTTTTGTGAGAAGCTGCTAGAAGTTTCCCCTACGTCCGACAGAGCCGATGCCAGCTGGCTCCAAGTCGGACCCGTCGCTGGCCGAGGCCGAGCCCATCAGCGATGGTGGTAGCGCCTTTGGGATAACAGATTTTAGAAGGAAAAAGTTGCGGGACACACAGAAACAGCCGCCAGAGAGAGGAGTGAGAACATGTGAGAGCAACAGCCCTGCAGACCCCCAGGTCAGTGCAGAAGGAGGGGGAGGAGGTGCTCCAGGTGCCGGAGCAGAGATTCCCCTGCAGCCCGTGGGGAAGACCACGGTGAGGCAGGCTGTCCCCCTGCAGCCCAGGGAGGTCCACGGTGGAGCAGATCTCCACCTGCAGCCCGGGGAGGACCCCACGCCGGAGCAGGGGGATGCCCGAAGGAGGCTGTGACCCCGTGGGAAGCCCATGCTGGAGCAGGTTTGCTGGCAGGGCTTGTGACCCCGCGGAGGACCCACGCTGGAGCGGTCTGTGCCTGAAGGACTGCAGCCCAGGGGAGGGACCCACGCTGGAGCAGTATCCTTGTTTGGTGCATTCAAAAAGGAAAATCAGGGCACATCTGTTGACAAATAAAAATAAGAATATATTTTAAAAGCAGCTTTAGTCAGCTAGAGCTATAAAGTTTGTGCGGTAGATGAGGCAGTGGTCCCGTGGAAAAAACAAAGTGTAATTGTAAGTGGTATCATAAATCATTGCATTAAGTACCCAAATTTAGCCTGCATTCCAATACAAATAAATAAAACTGCAAACCTTAGACACAGTACTTCTTAACATACTTAAGAGGAATTTTTTTTCTGTTTTTTTTCACTAGAAATTGTTTGTTTCATCTGTTGCAGACTTTTTAGGTTCAGGTGAGAGCCTTTGGGCCAAAGGACTGCCCTTCCATTGCCTCATAACAGTTCCTTCACCACTATTAAGATACAAACTGTTAAATACCACCACTAGTCATATTTTTGTTGCCATAATAATTTTGACATTATCAGGCAGTGGTGACTGAACACCAAACATTTCCAAGGGAGAATCTACATCAGTGTATGCATCATGGTATGATCTTTAATTACAGTTACAGCTGTATCACTCAAAAAGGATTGGGAAATTTGGCTTTCTATCCACAAGTGACTAAATTTCAGAAATTATCAATTTTCAACATTCTGAAGGTGATGCTTTTTGAAATCTAAAGTTGTTTTGTAGTTCTAATGATTCCAAACCTGTCATTAACAAGTGCAGATTTTACAGAATAAATGTTTAATGCACAATATATTATAACAAAAAATTCACATTCTTACATGTGCTTATCACCAAAATACAAGATAATAGCACAAAATTAAAGATTTCACAGACTGTGCCTTGCTGGGCCAAGAGCAGCTGAAAAGTATCCAGTGTTTGCAAATATTAGTTTGCTTGGCTGTCGCAATTGCCATCGTTCTGTTTTGCTGGACTGCTACAAACATATTCCCATCAGAAGCATTCTATTTCAATAAGCAAAAAAAAATTCTTATTGAAACAATAACTTGGTTTAATAATTGATACTTAATTCTCAAAGGCAGCACATAAAATCTGTCTGTGATACATTCACGGTGATATTTCATCCTCTTGGGCGAATCCAGTAGGATGCAAACTGTTGGTAGTTATGCTTCCACCAAACTCCAAGCTTGCTTTTGAGTTAGTTTGCTTGCCAAAGCTGGAACGTCTCGCTTACTTAAAACATTCTTCATCATCGCTGGCTGACAAGATCTTCTTTCCCAGCAAACAGCAGCTGTCCCTGCCTACTGGCTGTAGCGTGAGGTGCTAAGAAAACAAATCCAAGCACTAATATTTGCCATGGAAGTTGCATTGTTAACCCCAGCGACACTTTTACTTCCTGAGAAGGCATCTGAACGTCAGACAAACACCCTGCAGACAGCACTGCCCGTCTGGGTCTTTTTATTTTCAGTGTAAGAGACCAGCAGGCACTTAGCTTTTCCTTTTTCCAAGTGCAAATCCTTTCCTCTACAGATCCCAAATTGTTTTTATTCATCGGTTCCACCCAGACGGGCAGTCGCTTCGCAGTTTCACCCGGTGCAGTCTGTTTGCCACGCTCAGTACTGATGGTGGGACCGAATCAACCAGTGCCTTGAGGTGGAACTGCTTCACATATCTCTGAAGTGAGCAAACCAGAAGATACCATCTGCCTCCAGCTTTTAAAGCAGGATTTATTAGAAGTCGGCATAAAATATTGGTGCAAAGACAAGCAACAAACGCTATGAGCAGCAAGCAATGCGTTCTTCATCTCTCAGTGACAGCTGACTATTAGCTGGCATTTTATAAACAAGACCTGTCTTCTCTGCACCATAAATGTTCCCGAGGTTGGATTCATGAAGGACTGAAAGCAACATTTCCAGCCTTGAACCTCCTCCTCCAGCAGCGCTTTAGGCTCACCAGCGTGTTGCTTCAGCAAAGATTCATCTGCCGCAGTGAGAGTCCAAGGTGCCAGGAGGAGGACAAGGAGCCTCGCTGGCAGACCAAACTCCTGAATAAGCACGTCTCCACGCGACTGCTCAGTGCCGTATGCATTTTTTTCCAATCAGCTAACAAAACATTGCTTGGTTTTGCACCAAGCGTGGGCATCAGGATGCTTTCCTGACTTCTCAGCAGACCACTAAAGGTTCAGCACACTAGATTCTTTCATACATCAGATTGCTTATCCGTAGGTATCTCCCGTTCAGCTTCCAATTTCTTGCTCGGTGCAAGACTTTGCTTTTGCGTTTGCACTCATCATTATTGCTGTTAAAAGGTTAAGTCCTTAGCTCATATCAACCCTGCTGACTGCTTGCCATCCGACTTAACGTGGTCACTGACATGGGGGCTTTAAATCCACAATGTGTCTTCAGACTGTAACCCAGTGTTTAAACCGACATACTGGTCTTTTAACAACCGAGAATTCATTGGGAGGAAATTCCATTGGTTTTTAGTATGTGTGCACATTTATAATGACAAGTTCTGCTTTAACAAGTAACAAATAATGCTAAGTCTCTTCTGTACAAACCAGAAGGGTTGTGGCAGAGACCCTCCATACCAAAGAATAAGGCAACAGTGGTGAATTATCCCAGAGACAAATAAACCAGATTTACTATATGTGAGTATGTGCAATTTCTCCTGAATGACTCCCATGTCATATACTGTACAGGTCAGAAGTGCAAGAGAGCTGAAATGAAAGCTAAACAGTAACTGTAAATTGGGCATTTCCCAACTTGTGCACAGCAAGCCAGAACTATTCTTTTAATCATTTTGGCATGTGAATTTATTGATTTAGCCTGACATCTTGCATTTCCCTGGGGAAAACAAGCTAGGAAAAATTCTTTTTGCACCATTTCATATCTCTGCCAAGTCTGAGCAGAATTTGGTAAGACAAAAAGAAATCACCAAAGTTCATGACTTGAGCAGAGCAGAAGTTCTCAGCATGTAGAATGAAAGTGGTGCTCGGGAATTTGGTCTGTGTTGGGAGACTGAGGTGAGGAGGACTGTGTGTTTGTGTGCAGTGGTATCTGGCTGACCATCCAGGTCTGTCTGGGAAGGCAGCGACTTTTTAACAAGCTTTTTGATTAGCAAAAACCCGAGCGATGATGTAGCTAGTTGCTATATGGAAGTGTCCTTCCAATGATTCATGGTTGTCAGGGTGCAGGAGGCTATATCAAGGACTTCTTCATTCCTGGGTGGGGCTGAGTGGGGATGAATGGGGAGAAAGGGTCTTCTGTAAGCGTGAACGAAGTGTTGACAAAGGAGAACATGCACCAGAGGCATTGCCTCACTCCACGTGTCCCTCTAATCCCTCCAGACATGATGGCAGGAAAAGCAGGTTGATAAGGCATCCCCCAGAAGACAGTTTTTCCTCTCCATCCTTGACTCTTCCTTCAGGGGCCAAAAGGATCAAAATATAGGTGAGGTTCCTCCAAAGCTTAGTACAGAGCACTGGCCCCAAACCTGTAAGACTGTGAAGCATGAAGTAGTCCTTTCTGTACTTGACCTGGCCACTTAAGCAGATGACTGATAGTCCTGATTTCTTTAGATGACCCTATGATCCCAAGTGTTATTTCATGGGTTTAACACAAAGGCAGAAACTGAAAATGAGCCAGGTACCTAAAATCATAAGAAGTTACCGTCATGCTGTCATGGTTGCATCCTTATACCAGGTGGTGGAAAGTATGTCAGAAATATGTTGAGGCACGTTTGTGAGGTTGTATGGGAGTCTGTCAAAGTGAGATGCAAGCGATTGAGTGAGATGGTGCTGGAGGACCATTCTTAAAAATTTTCTACATCTGTGTCTCTGTTTTCTGTAGGGTGCAGAAATAGTTCAGTGAACTATTTTTGCAAGCATGCCTGAGTCAGAGGGACCTGCACGGTTCACTACAGACGGGGATGTTACTATTCTAGCATGTATGCAGCATGAGCCGTCGAGGAACCAGAGCCTTGGAGCAAACCAAGGGGCAAAACATGCCAGTATAAGGAACAGTTTGTTGTTTGGGGAACAGGAGTGTGTTGCCTCCCACAAAGCACAATTAGTGGGAACACAGCTTCACTGATATAACTGAGTTGTGGGTCAGGATCATAAAAGATAATGAGTAAAATGGGTGACACTGGTAAAACCACTCCAGTCTACATGAACAGATTTTGGCTCCATCACTCAGCCACAAGGCTGCAGAGTCTGTTTTATTTGAAAATACAAGGCAGCTGAAGAGTAAGACTCTGCCTGAAACGCCTTGTTTTCTCTTTAAGGGTATGAAGGATCAGGTGTAGCTTTCAAATACAAGTCCTTCCTGGGGTGGGGAAGAGTACATCACAGGTCACTCACAAAACTGTTATTTCTGGGTCTGGAGAAATAACCTTGCCAAAGTAAAACAAGTTTTATAAGACAGAAAGGAAAGAAAGAGAGAAAAACATAACTTAGAGCAAAGAGGTGGTGTATGTTGTGTTGTAAAAGGAGAGGGGGAATGTGTGTGTCTGAAAAGGACTTGGAAAGTGACTTGATAGAAAAATCCTTTTCCGAGAAAAACTGGACACCATACAGAATTTATCTGGGTAAATTATGTGTCTTTTGTGAAAAAGCAATATTTGTAAGAATAATACACTAGGGAATATCATATTTATATCACTGTATTGGATAATCATCTATCATTGCTGGGAGGGAGAGGAGACTGAACTGGGAACCGATGATTTATACAGTGGCTGAAAGTCCACCAAGCAACGCAGAAATTCCAAGTTGAAATTTTATGATAAATTTTTCCAAAAACATCTGAATAAAGGTGCTCGACAAGACTCTGGGCATACGTAGGTGTGCATTTTCAAACAATTGTTTCTGGAAAGTTGGTTGGAGATCTGAGAAGCTTGGTTACAGACACATAACAGCTATTCATGTTGTTAATGCAGAGAATATCGCAGATTCATGAGGAAACCCTGGAGCAAAACAGTTAATAATATCGTGTAAACATTTTCCATACAGAGGTCACATATGACTGACACACAGCACTACCGATTTGATAAAACACTTTTGTAGACTAAAACAACATAAGCCAGGCTGTCACTCATTTGAGCCTTAGCCTCAAGGCTTATTTAAGATATAGAAATGAAAACGAAGTGTGTTTTACTGATACTTTCTCCTGTTTCTCTTCCACTGGTGCTGGAAGGACCAGTAGGAGTTCAGTACATGTTGGAGGAAATTGTGGTACCTATTGGTGAATGACACTGCTATTTGTACTCTGTGCCCTACATGACCCAATCAATTCTCTGTTGCAATAAACACTACTGCCTGACTAAAGAATTTAACCTGAGAAATACTGAACCCAAAACAAATGTCATTTAACCTAGATTGGATTTTTTTGTTTGTTTGTTCATTAAAATTGTTCATAAGGTTCCATTTCCTGAGGCAAACCAAGGGCAATAGAAGCAGAGATATGTAACTAAACATAATCCTTGATGATCTTATGTTGAAACACCAGTGCTCAGCTACTGCCGTACATCTTAATTATCCTGCTCTACTTAAACATTCAAATCAGCAGTTCCAACCAGGAATTCATAAATACCAAACCTTACTAAAAAAGCCTACTTTCTATGTTTCTCTCTATTGTATTACTATATATCAGGCACTCTACCCCAGCTCAGGATTTAGAAACAATGGGTTTGCATCTAAACTTAGGGTTTTCATTGATACAACAGCAGACTATTCCTGTCTCTTCATGCCCCTTTTGTAAAAAGGACCTGTTCCTAGAGGGAAATACATGGTGCTGTTGCAGTTAGCTCTCTGGGTAAAGAATTTCCTTGCTGTGTCTGTTACAATCAGCCTCTCAGGATGCTTTTGCTCGCTCAACCTTATGTCCAAGATGAGAACAAAATATTACTAAACTTGACCTAGGCAGAGACTAAAACAAGGGTATCTCAGTCCTTGCTAATATAGGTATCTAGAAAGGTTCAGGAATACTCCCCTTGATATCAGCCTGCAGACTAGTTGTCTAACCTACCTCGGTGAAGGAAGCCACAGAGCTGGCTGACTGATCTGTGAGCAAAATAAATCTTTTGTCAACCTACTCCAGCAGTCTGAGGGACCATAAGCCCAAAAAAAGAAACCCAGGTATGTTCTAGAAGGCCAGATGGGTGCCAAAACCTTCCCAGGTAGAATGAAGCATATCATGAAAACTGTCAGAAAATTACAGTTGTAGCTGGGTAGGGCCTAGGACCATACTTCCCTGGGCCTAATTTTGGAATTACAGCAGTAGTCCCAGCCACGCAAGAGGGATGGTCAAGGGCTTTCTACACTGACACCACTAAGAAGGGAGCAATGCCTACACCAGAAAAAGACTGTAAACTTTATAAGGTTGCTGTAAGTTGAGTCAACTCCCTCTCCAGATGAACCCTCAGCGATATTTGTGTCATCCCCTACCAGTGGAGGGAATCCCATCATGGCACTGAAAGAAATATGGTGAACCTATGACAATTAATGAAAATATTATACCACATTGATACAGATGAATTAGTCCTTGCACAGAGAAGGTACATGCCATAACTGATATGCACAATGTATTTGCTGCTTTACTGAAAACTGGAGAAAGTGTCATTGTATTATCCATCAGAAGGCTGTTTATTCCAAAGACAGTGTCTTATTGTATGTTTCAATCTACGCTAATTGCCTCATCATCTGTTCCATTAAACCTTGAAGACTTTCATAATTTATTTAACAAAAATTAAGAGCAAAGAGCAAGAGGGTTCCATTGTAGGGCTCACGGATTCTCGGAGAGAAACATCATAAAAAGTCTTGAGAATTCAGAAAACCAGTGTTAAGATGTTGTGAAAAAGAGGGGTACATTTGTTGATGATTGCCAGTTACTGAAAGACAAAGGCTAGCTATACAACCTTTCTTTACAGGCAGCACACACAGTGTTTTGGTGTTACGGTAGCTCTGATGGTCTAAGGACATAAGCACAGCAAGATCTGTAATCATCATCCTTTATTTGGGGATTTGAAAAGAACTCTTTGGTTTTTGGGCACAGAGGCTTTTGTGTACATCAAAGCTTGTCTTCATTTTTCATCACATGATAATGTGGGGATATACGCTATGAAAAACAGAGCATTGAAGTTTCTTCAATTTTAGGCTCTTTGGACTCTATATTTGAAGAGTCTCAGGCAAAAAAAGACAGTCTTTTTTTGCCAACCTCAACACTGTTACAAACACTGTGATTGACTCCGGTTGTTAGTTCATTTTGATCTTGGGGGTAAATCCAAATGAGTGGCATGAGTCCACTTTGGATCAGGACTTCACACCATTGTGAAGATTTGTCACAAAAAATGGATTAGCCTTCACTTTAATCTTTGGCATGCATGATGAAATTATATTTGTGTTGTATATACAGCAGTGCAATTTTGAGTGGGGACTGTCTTATAAAAAGATAGAATCCCACGGTCACAAATTTTGTATTTTGGTGACTCCCTCTAGGGTCAACAAATCTTATTTCAGGGACTGATGGCTTCATGACAAAAAGGACATTGAGGAATTCCCTCAGACTGTCATCACAACACATTGATTGTGTCCAATTTCAGTCTGCACTGAATTTCATTATATTTTTATTAGTACTAGTGTTAAGCGTAGCTATAAAAACAAGCTTTGCCCCTGAAGATTACTGTTTAGTAATGCACAGCATTTTAAGAAAAAAATCACTACAGAAATCATTATTCATATTAGACTGGTTGTAAAATGGCTAAATGATGGTTGCCCAAATACAATTATTAGTGAGGACTCATCGATAATAAGGTTTTTCCTAATAGAGTCTCTAAGGGATCAGCTGTCAGGATAATATTCCTCAATATTTCCATGTCAGCTCTGAAGGAAAATACAGGAGGATTATGGCTGCGCAGGGAGCCCAAAGATCAGTCAGCAGTGAAAAGGAACGGCCATTTACACAGCGGGGACCATTACTCAGTCAGATGGCGGAACATGGGCAAGGAGAAAAGGGTTGTGTATAAACTGCGAACGTTTTTGCTGGCTCTGGGTTTGTACTTATCCTTTAGCAGTGATAGCATGTCTGGCCGGTTTGGGGTCTCCCAGGCAGAGGACGGGGAGAGGCATTGGCTTCTTGCTGCAGGGATCACTGTCGTGGGCAGCCTGGAGGAACGGTGTGGGCAAAAGGGGAAAGGGTGGCAGCTTCGAGAGCGGCCCCGGGTACACACGGAAGGGACAGGTTGAATGAAAAAGGCTGCTGCTGAGGATGGGAACCGCTGCTGCCTTTTCTTCCTTCTTTATTATCGCTCCCATCTCAGTCTCAAGGCCTGGTATTTCGGACAGGTCTAAAATCAGAAACAGTTTTTCCTTGTCAGTGGACTCAAATCTCAAAGAAGGATGTTTGGATGAAGAAGACAGAGATTGTTTCTGGTTTATAGTAAGAAATCAAGAAATCTCATAAACGGGGCAGACCTATCAGTGATAACAGGGTGGCAAAACAGCAAAACTCAAGTGCACTTTGAAAGAATAATAAGCCTTTCAAATCCTTAGCTTGTAATATTACAGTATATTGTGGTTAGATCACAATGATTTCAAATGTTAGAAATATATGTAATTACACGATACAAAGTTGTACTAATGAGGATATATTCTTTCTAAAAGTAAAAAAAACAAAACAAAAATGAAAACTTGCACTATTTGTAAGGTTGAGTTATAGGTTTTTTACCCAAATTTTGTACGATATTTTGGAAAAAAAAATGAAGTTGACTTTTACTCATGCAAAGAATGAAGTCCTACAATAGTTTTCCAGAAAAAAGAAACCTGTAAATAAATAGAACTTCAAATCCGAAAGAAACAACTAATAGTCTAAGGTAGTAATGAAAGTAGATACAGTATAATTTTTTAGTTGTTGTTGTTAATCAGAAAAGATCCCCACTTCACACAAAGTCATTTGGAATGAGGGAGTGGGGCTCTGAGGAGCAATTGAAGTCAAGTATGCTTCACTAACAGTAATTAACAGCATGCGAGATGTAGTACGCGGCTGCAGTGAAACAGGATTAAGCAGGATGAAGGAACTCATTACATTACTTTGAGAAAGATTCCACTTTCTTTTAATGCTGATGTAAATCTGCAGGAGCTTCAATCGCTGTAATATAGTTGCTCATGTTAGACAATAGTAGGGAATAAGATTTAGGCCATTGTCCTTTGTCAGAATTCACATCTCATGGACATTAATCGGAATGCTCGTTTTCAAAGCTACTAATATCAAAATAAGCACTAACTGCCTGCATACAAGAAGTTTTTGTGTATGTGGTTATTCCGTATCATTTTTTTCCAATGTATAAATGAAAGCTACAATCCAGAGAAAGAAAGCTTCTTCTAGTAACTTATTTACATTTGTTATTAAACGTCTCCCAATGCCAGACAACTATTTATTTCTGAGAAAATGCAAGGTCCATATCCAATGGAAATATGTTTGCTAACAGACCACATGGAACAGGATAAACATTTAATTATGTCATTTTGAAACTCCAAAAGGATCAGCTAAGCTGTAATTTGTCATGTTATTCTGGTTTTGAATACTTCACGGTAAACTGTCTGATTATATAAATTCATGTTTGCTCTCATGTTAAAGGCATTTTTGCTTTTGAGTAATACAGGACAGAAAAAGATTTTCTCTCTAGAAATTGAGGGGCTGGAGTTTTTCTGTGGAACCAATCCTGCTTTGCAAAAGACCACCAGTTTACAAAACACTGCAGATGACTCTACTTGTGAACTAGTTTTGTTTGCCAAAAGACTAAAGTATTTCCATCTGCCTTCTGTCATTCAGAAATTATCCTAGGAATTTTTTTTTATAGGAGATTGAAATGGAAAAGATAGAACTGTTTGCTAAGGAACATATAACCTATAATTGATTTTACTCCCCTTAGTTTGAATAATACTTTCCTTTATCTAAAATGCATGAGCCCATCTACATCTGTGGTTCATTTTGGCACAAAACTACATTAAAGCTTCTCTCTGAAAAGGAGCTGATTTCTGCCCACATTGTTTACTGTCTTCTCATCCTTCTTCAAATATTAAATCAGTACCACAATCAATTTCAAACTATTAAGTTAGAGACTTTAGTATTCTTGATGGATCGTTAGGTCATCCTGCTCAAAAGTGACACACAAAACCAAAAACCAGATAGACATGATAAGTAAATGTGTTGCGAAATATTTATGCAAATATGCTGGTGGAAGATGTGCTCAGTTATCAACTTCCATTGGCTTTTTGAAGTCTGTAATCATGGCTGACATATGTAAAGTCAAAGAAAGCTTTCGAAGACTACTACCATTTAGATTACATGTACTAGTTTTCTGGAATTGTTGTAACATTGTTGGAATAATTACTGATCTAACAAATTTTTGAAGTTTCACATTTGGCACTTGAAAGCCTTGACTTCACTATAACGCAGAACTGATTTTTTACAAAAGGAAATCTCCCAGTGATTTTGTGTTCTCCCCTTGAGTCCCCAGCCTGCACCCTACCCAAAAAAGAAGATGCATGAAGGTCATTTGTAGAGAAAAGACTGATGTTTCTGTGTTTCTTGTATTCTTACTCCACCTTCCTGTCTTTTCAGATTCTGGTTCATACATACTGTGTTCATACACGTTCAGGAGATGATTTTGTTACGCTATCAAAACAATAAAAAATTAATACAATTCAATAAAAAAAAAAAAACACAAAATACCAAAAACCAAAAACCAAACACATCAGCTCTGTCCTGAAGTTCTTGATAAAACATTATATGTCTTGACTGAATGGCTCAGTTCAGAGCTCTGAATGCATAAAGACTGTCAGAGAGCAGTGGGTCCAACACAGATGAGAGATGCATCTACAACGTGCATGGAAATACTGGACCTCGCAGAAAAAGCAAGTTGCTCGTGTTCGTGCTAATGAAGACCAGGGAGATCCATTATTTGGGGGGAACAGATCTCAAACTGATCTGTCTGAGATCAGTTTCTGAGGGCAGAAAACATTTCAAAATAAACCCATGCAATGGATAGTAAAAAAATCACAAGGACCACCTTTCCTTTTAAATAAAGAAATGCAGCGAAAGCATTGCACTGTCATTTGCAGTGCGTAATTTGGAGGTGGTTCAAAGGTTCAAAAAAGTATTCAAAAACTGTGAAAAATGCCTCTAAGAGTGAGAGAGAGACTTTAAGACCTCAGTCTCTTTAGTCTATCAAAGAGAAGACTGAGAGGAGAAATGATTACCCAGTATAATTATCTCTCTGAGGGAAAAATACTAACACAGGTATTAAGTAGCTTTTCAAACCAGCAGTGAAAAGTGCAACAAGAACTAAAGGCTGAAAGCTAAACCCTGACTTATTCACATCATTACACAGGCAGAATATTTTAAAGGGGAGGGTAGTTTACCTCTGAAACATGGTAATAGAGGAAGTAGCAGATTATCCATCTCTCGTGGTCTTCAAATTAACTATCCTGCACTAAGACATGAAGGAGCTACGGCTTCTTAATGAAGCAATTATAAAGAAAATGTTAACAGGTACAAAACAGGCTGCTGCTTGTAATCTCACTCTGTGAAATGACCGGACTATTTCAGGTGAAAATCAAACATGCACAAACACAGAGGCAGCTTGAAGCAGGCTCCTTAAAGGGGAAATTTTGCAAGGCTGTAGACAAATTAAATTAAGTCTTAATTATAATCAGTAGTACCATCTCATTCTTTTCAAACAACCCTTGGGTTTTACTGGTCTTCTGTACAGAAGGTCAAGCAGAAACAATTTCCACAGTCCAGAGTACTAAGCAAAATTGTTGACAGCACCTAGTCATTGCTAAAGTGATTGCTTTCAAATATACACAAAATTACTGTAGCCTCATAGCTGTATTCATACATATGTCTAACAGTCTTGATTAAAATTTCAAATAAAAGACAAGATTTGAGATTCAGAAAAAATATTTTATTCTTCATGAGGACAGTAACCTTTTTAAAATGCAATGTAACAGTAAGACAATTATCTAGTGTATTGCTTAAACCAGAAACAATCTGAAATATAATGCAATTATAGGGGTTGAGTAGGTATTTTTTAACAGTGAAAATACATCAGGTTTTGAGAGCTTGCAGGTATTTGAAAACTTCTTTTTCAAATTTTTTCATCAGTGTAGTACTAGGGGTAAAGTGCACTATAGCCTTCAACTATAAAATACAGAGATAGTTCTGTACCAAAGCCAGACATACCCACGTGCATGCAGTAATATGCTCTCATACATATGGATCGGATGCAAGTAACAGAGTTTGGCTTCATGTTTGCAAACTACATTTTTTCTTCCCCTCCCTCCCCTAAAATTCAACTGTTGTAATGTAAGCCTTATTAGATTTTCTACTTATTATTAACCTGGAGGCCCTCCAGCCTCCTCCCTGCTCTCTTTCTTATTCGTTTTTATACTTCTGACCTGATGCAATCTGCCTGCAGGGGCAAATACAGTTATCTCCTTCTAAATTAAAATTGTAACTCATTTGGTACAGTTTACACAAGGCCTCAGCTTTGACACATGCAATTACTATGAACATAGGAGGAACATGATTGCTGAGAGCCACCAGAAATAGAGTTTAATCAGAAAACATGGAGTTGTTCCAACAGATTTATAATTTCACCACTTGCTATTCTTTTATGTTCCTGAGTGTTCGGATAATTAGATACACTGGTTTTTTGCTTCCCAAGAGGCTAGGGAAAGCAAAATTCCTACTTTTACATTAACAAGATGAAATTATAATACACACAATCCATAACTTTTTTGTTGAAATGACAAATTCATACAACATTAATTTTAGTACTTACAAAATGTTACAAATAATTTGTTCCGTAGTATCGGTGTGTATCTCATAAAGTAGACTTATGTGAACTAATTACCCATTCAGATGGATCACCCAGTCTGCCAGCTTTTATTCACATGAGAACCTCTACGTAGCTTACCTCGCCTACCTTAAAAGGCAGCTTTTTTTAAATAGGTCTTTAAAAAAGTAAGGCTCACATTTTGTGCTACTGATAGGGAATGATCCTCTGGTGTAGTGGATCAGACTGCAGATCTGTAAAAAGACGGAGATGTTATGAAGCCAGGTTCATAGCCCTGCCTGACCTCTGTGCCTCAAACTCATCTCTGAAAAGGGAATTTTAAGTGTATTTGATCAAGTTCAGTTAAACATAGAGTTGAATCAACAAAGAGACATCACTCACTGTAATTAGAAAGGAAGATGTGGACTTCAACTATATGCTGCCTTGCATGATGGCATTACGTTCTTCTGAGGATAGGGGTGCTCATGACTTGATTGCTTTTACAAATAAAAGCATCTGAACAGTAAATATAAATGAATAGACGTGTGCAACATTGAAGGGTTTTGCAGTCTTTTTACTGGGGTCTGAATGCATTCATTTTAATTATATTTTAATATCAAGTTTCCCAGGCTGATGGATGGGCCTCTGGGAGGACTGTGGGTCAAATAAGGAATAAGGTTACAGAAAAGGGTTACAGAAAATACTTTGGGTAAAGAAAATGCATGGCTGATGAAGTGCTCTGTAGTACAAATGTGGTCCTGGAGCTCTGGCTGCTTTTTCAAGAGGCCACCTGCTTTCTATTTCTCCTTTTATGTTAGCCATTAATTTCACTGCCACAGGCACAATTCATACTTACAAGGTTGGAGGCTCAGACAGGAGCAGCTGCTGTTTCAAATGGCACTACTCCATTCCCAAGACAGCCAGCTCAGCTGCAACAACATCAGTGACCTGGATACACCAAACTCACCAAAAGATAGACTTTCCCATCCTTAACATACTCTGTTCTGCTCAGTACATAGCAGCAAGGAGAATCCATAAGGCTTGAAGGAAACAAACTGCAAGTATGACAATGTTATGGAAAGAAAGAGCCTGGAAGAGCAACAAAGAGAAGCAAAGGAGGAGGAGGAAAAAAAAAAAAAAGGAAAAAAGGGATTACATAAATATTAGTGCTGAGGTTGCCACTCTGCCTCAAGCAAACTGTTTGGTCTAGAAGATTTTCTGTGTTAGTAAAAACCTAACTTAGGTAATAGTACCAGTTACCAAATTTATAAAGAGATGGCAAAATAGAGACATGTGGTACTATCATGCTTGTTTAAGTCTGGGATGGCCAAGTCCAGCTCCAAATGCAGATATTTTTTTTTTGGCTCCGGGAAGGCGCCCTGAGCCGTTGGGATACACTGCTGTCCTGGCAGCCTGTGCACCCCCATCCCTCTCCCCAGGACCCCGCATTCGGCGGGCTCTGCGGTAGGAAGGCGAAGCACCTGCAGAGCCATCTCATGTCTTAGAGAGTTTATGAGCTGAGCCATGGTCCTGGGCAACCTGTGCCTTTTTTTTTTTTTTTTTTTTTCCCCAAGCCCATTTGGTTTCATCTCAGCCCATTGTGGGAAAATCCAGCCCAGGGATCCCTGCACCACATTTCCAGAACTGGAAATGCAGATAGTGCAGCTCAAAGCACCCTGATGCTGTTAGAGGCACAGCTCTTGAATTGCTTCGATGCTGGTACAAGGATACAAGGAGACAGGAGCCTGCGGCCAGGAGCAGGGTCAGGGAAGAGGTGGGGGAGAGAAAAGGACCACAGTGGCCCTCAGCAGTCTGCCTTAGGTCGTCGTCACAGTGGAAACAACCCCTGAATCAGCTGAAATTCCATCGTGCCCCAGTGCACCAGGGAGAGTTAGAGCTTGGGAGCAGTGCTCCAGTAACATATGGGGACAGCAAGGGCTCACAGTGAGCGATTTTGCAATATCCTGAATGGAAAAGAGACTGACTGTTCCCCATCTCGTCCAGTACAAGCAGCAAAAGCCATCAAATTAATTTAGTAGCGGCCATGTTCAAAACAAACAAAAGGAACTGGCTCACTACACAGCAGATAGAACTGAGAAACTCCTCGACCAAGAGGCTGTGGCTGCAAGAAGTCTGGTGGGGCTCCAATGGAGGCTGCAGCACCGCTTAAAAGATCCGGAGTCTTGTAAAAGAGACCACAGCAGACTCAAGAAATACCCTCAGCCGGGGAAGTTTTAAAAGGGAAGTATTTTATAGATTTGCTTTTGTTGTGCCCAAGCCATCCGGTTTTGGACACTGCTGCAGACAGGATAATGGATTAGTTGGCCCACGATCTGTACCAGTCCAGTCACTCCTCTCAAGACTGATAAATCCTACCAGCTTCCAGTTAGGAGCAGCTGGGCGATTTCCATGGTTGCAGCTAAACTGCTGTGTTCAACAGCCACATTGGGCCTATCCTCCAAAAATAGGCCTAATCCCAATTTTTAACCTGTTTCTGGTCTCCACAACATCTTGCAACAATCAATTCTAAACTTTATTTATAAATTGTGAATAAAGGCACTTCATCTTTGTTACTTTAAATATGCCACTTGGCACCTTCATTGAAAACGTTCTACTCGCCACATTATGAGAAAATAGTAAAAAAGTAGGGGATCTTTATTATATTCTTTCTCGTACCTTCATACAGCTCTCTTCTAGCCTGAAGCAGTTCATGTATTTATTTATAACTCAGCACAAAATTATTCTCATAAAAAGTTAGAAAATACATATCTTGGGAGATAGCTTTGAGAGTTTAATGTCGAAATCTCCTACAGATAAAGCATAGAAACTTAAGGGATAAACATTTATTTCTACAGATTATTTGCAATTCCTATTATGGTCTTCTGTTGTGCTGATTTTTCACTGAATACAGACTCTGCATTTGTACCAGACTCTTCTGCACCCCTTTGCCCCAGTTCAGACATTTACAGGCACATAAATTGAGTCTAAGGGAGTTGGTTAGGACACTTGAGTGCCGTAATATGAACGTGAAAACACCAAATGTTAAGTATAGCAGTGGGGAATCCACAGCACTTAAAAAGAAAGGCCTGTGTAAAGGGATATGCTGTATTTTTATGATGGCCATGAAAATTGATAGTAACGGTGGCTAGATAGGAACTAGGACAGAGTAACAACACTTCTGTAATTCATTTGATTTGTGACACTGGACTTAAACTGTTCTCCTGTGTTTGTAAATAGAGATAAAAGCAAATGTATACACTTCCAGTGTAAAGGCAAAAATCTCTGTTACCCTCTAGAAACAGTTTGAATTGCTTGCTGGACCAGCACAGGTTTCCACCAGGTGGTGCTCCGAGCTTTAGAAAAGCCTTAAACGGATTAACCTGCTGCAATGCAAGGGGAGGAACACGTTGTTTGACGGGCTGGTGAGCGAAGAAACCTGCTGCACCTTCTTGCAGATCTCAACCCACCTTCCTAGATCCACAAGCTGCAGTAATTTTGCTCTTTCCTCACGCTTCCTAGAGAACTCACAACCATAACATTTTCAGTTTCATTCTCCTTTTCCTATAACTTCTCGTCCCGGTAACCCTTGGGTCCTGCCCCTGCCCCCAGCTAGGA
Organism: Aquila chrysaetos chrysaetos; assembly: GCF_900496995.4. NCBI lineage: Eukaryota > Metazoa > Chordata > Aves > Accipitriformes > Accipitridae > Aquila > Aquila chrysaetos. The sequence goes on from NC_044007.1 coordinate 70,768,751, forward strand.
GCTGGCACCGTGCCTTGGCCAAGGTGCGTGAGTGCCCGTTGCCCTCAGCCCACAGGCACAAGCCTGCTGAGCCCATGCTCCAGCCTTCCCACAGCACAGACTGGCCTTCCTGCCTTTTCTTCAGCTGCAGAATTCCACAAAGCCTGTAAGACACCTCTCAAACCTTTTCTGCACAGCAGACTTATGCAGAAACACGATCTCTCGGGTATGTGCACGTATTGTGCAGCTTCTTTACCTGGTCATCGTTATTCTTGCTGCTATTCTTTTTACCTCCTCCACTATTGCTGTAAGGGTTACCATCTTCATTCTTGACGGGCAAACACAAAAAAACCCCCCATTTTTCCTGAATAGTGTTCTACACAGACACTCACTTTTGCTGTTCCATTGGCAGACATTGCAGTGTAGATTGAACTCCCCAAAAGGCATTAATTTCTTTGACTTCTTGGGTAACACCTGCTGATATCTTCCCCTGTACCCTCTTCCATCTGAGTAGCAGAGCAGCTTTTTCATCAGTCCACCTGGTAACAGCAATACACATAAGAAGAATGTTGAAATACTGGAGACATTTTGGAGATGAGCTGCAAAAATGATTGAAGATAGGAAAAAGTATCTCCCAGTGAGAGATTCAAAGAGTTCAAGTTTGTCCACTTTAGAAGTGCTTGAGCATCATCAAGTCCCAAGATGGGAGAAGAAAGGCAAGAATTAGTACAAAACAAAAAGATATAGACATAGTCAAGTCTGACACATGAGCAGTGTGCAGCAGAGTTGGGTTCGCGTGCATTTCGGGATACCTCATGCTCACTGGGTGCGTGAAGAAAAACTGCAGCCAGTTCCTGGGAACATCGCACTTGCCGGGCCGACGCAGAGCAAGCAGGCATTGCAAAGAGATTAGGCGGTAACTGAAAGCACCAGACTTACCATCTGCGTGTACAGCCACCGTGCACATGGGCCGCAATCGTACTGAGGCTTTCCAGACACGCACAAGCCTGGTCAGAGCTGCTGTACAACTCAGGCTGTGCAATTATCTGAAGGGCTGACGGTATAGATTCGTAAGGTGGAAGAAGCTAAAACTGAGCAGGCAGGTCTATATGAAGTCTTCCCAAGGAGCCTTTTTTTACAAGAACTGCCTGTCTTTGGCTCAAAACAGCTACCACCGGTTGGTGGAACAGACTAATAGCTGGCAGCACCAGCAAAATTTCTGTCTTAAAAGTGTGCTTCTACAGTTCACTAAAATGAGATTTCTCTTCATTCTTCAAGAAGGAAATCTTAAAAGCACAGGAGCAGGAGCTGCCGGCAGGGAAGAAGTCTGGCCTGACTGAGCAGAGATCTTTGGCTGGAACTCAGGAAAAAAAAGAGAGTTTATGACCTTTGGAAGATGGGGCAGGCAACTCAGGCGGACTACAAGGATGTTGTGATGTTATACAGGGAGAAAATTAGAAGGGCCAAAGCCCAGTTAGAACTTAATCTGGCTACTGCCATAAAAGAAAAAAATTTTTTTTCTATAAATACATTAGCGACAAAAGGAGGGCTAAGGACAATCTATAGGGCTACCTATATGTAAGCACTCTGTAAGAAACATCAAGAATTTTGAAACTTACTGAACTTGGTGCAAAAAAAATCAAATTCTATGCATCCTACCAACAGATTTGTGTGTGTAAAAAAAATCCAGCCTCCAAAGAAAAAAGCTTGAAACCAAAAGCTGCACACTCCATGACTTATGATTAAATGCGGTGGAATATAAAGACTGGCTAAAAAAAAATATACCAATAAAACAAATGCCTACTGTTCAATTTGTCAGTGCATCTTTACTGCATTTGATCCTCTTCAGGTTCTTTTCTGAGGAAAGAGCACTAAGCAGCAGTCCCGAGTGAAGAAAAGCAACATGCCATTGTAACAGAGGTTGGGGGGCGGTTCACAGAAGAATACAAGACATTGTGGGTTAACTGACCCGTATCTTTTGCAGAGGGATATAAAACTACAGTTTTTGTATGGGGTCTCTGGCAACAAATTACCTGCATGTAACCAGTTCCTATATGGTAAATGACCCAAGTCCAAGAACAGAAAGTATGGTGTATGCATCTGTGTGCATGAATATATATAAATTATTATTATATTTTTATAAATATGATGCAGTTGCAAAGCTTCTGCTGCACTGGGAGGGTACTAAGCTATATTTCTTGCAAGTTGGAGAATAACCTGATCACCAGGAATTTGACATCCATCACAAGGCAGAGGGCCAAGCTAAGAGGGTGTTCCTCACTGCTGTGGATTCTGGCAGGGTTCATTTTTGGAAAAGCAGTATAGAAGATTCTCTTCATCATGTCAGACATCAGAAGGCAGCGACTCGATGGCACAAGAGGCAAAGTTATGGGAATAAAGTTTTCCCATGCTTTCTGAAGAATCCGAACGAGCAGTTAAAAAAGAGGAGAAAAAAATGCTTTATACCATAGCAGCAGTTCGTCTGAAGAAAAAGTTGTCTGAGAAACCTCCTTTTAAGTCATTGTCATTCCCTGACTTCACAAACACTTCATGTGACAACAACAGCCTCACCGATGCTACAGATATGGAACTTGAGATTTTTAGGGCAGTTGAGCCCTGAAATATATTTCAACTTGGCCATCTGTCACACTTTCCTTTTTCTCTCTGATGCTGACTGCGACCATTGCCCAAGTTCCTGGCTGCTGGTAGATCTCCTGCGCAGTTCATTAGTTTAACTTCCTAGCCAAAGAGGTAAAGTCCACCACTTCTGGAGCAATGGCCATTCAAGCAGAACACCACATGACCACCTAAGTTGATCTCTATAACTTCTGCCCCAAATCCCAGACAGTAACTTTTTCATTAATTTCTATTTCTATTAAGAAAGACATCAAATCTTTACTAAAAATATCTGGTGGGAAAGATGTAAGCATCTGAAAGAAAGCCTTTGAATGTTTAATTATTTTCTTTCCACTAGCCCTTCCCCAAATCTCCTCTTCTCCAACTTAATTTGAATCTGGATGCTTTTAGCTTTTACTTGCAATCACTGTATCTTGTTATGATATTGTTGTCTGCAGGGTTAGAGTCATCTACCACTAGCAATCTCCTTAAGTGCATGTAATTATGAATTCTACAGAGTACATCAGACTCCACATTTCTCACCAGCTGGTTTTTTTCCAAAGTGTGGAATATTCTTTTGTGTTCTGGCTGAAACCTCACTTAAAGGCTAGTGTCATTTATGAAGGGAGGATGTGATACTCTGGTAGCAATCTCACTCATGGCAAAAGCAAAGGACTGCCGGGGCAGACACATGCTCAATCCAAACAGGAGAGCCATGTAATTGCATGCTTATGACATGAGTGGGAGCCTGAACATTGTGTTGGGAGGATCAGCTAATTCTGAGCTGATGATCCCCTTGCCCTCTTAATAAATTCATCATCTCTGAATACTGTTTCCCTTCTCTCCGGCTTACTATGATACGAGCCAGAGAACTACAGCAGCACATGAATTAAAGGATACAGATAGGGTTGCTCCACTGAGGGGCTACAACCACCACGCAGGCATGTAAATACCGCTGCTTCCCGGGTACAGCACGTGAGTAGCTCTGTATTGCTAGCAACGCGCAGGGACAATAATCTCCCCTGCGTCCTTAGCAAATCCTCTGCTGGCTGACCTGTGATTACTGGTGGCTGTGGGTGGAGTCGTGTGAAGTCACACAGATGAGCTTAAAACGTCATGTAAGACATTTTGTTTAAGAGGGGCTGTTCAGTGGACCATCGGTATGACTATTCTTCTCTGCCACTGAGTAGATTTTCTAAGGTCCATCCATCCTTGTCAAAGCTTTGGGAAAACAATCTGATCCAGCCAGCAATAGCACACTATGCATGAAGCAAGAGTCACTAGCAGGGAGCTCCTGCTAACTAATAATTGGATACCTAGTATCATCTTTTTCCACCTTGCACAACTGACATAAAAAAAAAATCAATTACCTTTTGGCAAGAGCCAATGAAAAAGTGTTAAAAGCTGAGTATAAGATTAATATAGAACAGGGCTATGCAACTTATAACTGAATCATTTCAAGTGATTATTACTACCTGACAGGGTTTTAAACTTTCACATTAGATTAATGCATTCAGTTTCGCCATCCTTATTGTTTGTCATCATGGCTCACTGTTGTAAAATATTTCCATTGAAATGTTACTAACACAAAATGTTGCATTCAAAGAATTGTCTTTTTATTGGCAAGATGATCTTGAATTTAAGAAAAGCTGTAGAAGTTAGGTACAATCAGTCATACTAACTAACCTCTCCATTCTCCAGCGCCTAGAATTCATTCATAGCATGAACAGCTAAGTGATACTCAGCTCATACAAGAGCCTATCTAAATTTAACTGCTGTATCATTTTAATGAAAGATAAAATGCCCTGCGTCCACAAACAGATGGTGTTAGCCCACATTAATAAACTCACTGGAGAACTTAATATGCTTAGATTTAGATGGGTTATTCGACTGGATGACGCAGTCGATGACGCATCCTGAAGAAACGTATCTGTATTTGGCAGTTCTTTATCGTCTTACTCGGTTCTACTGGCTACGCCGTCTGCTCTCCCTGCGTCCTGTCCTGCCTCTGGGTTATCCTGACTGGCAGATATACAGGTGCAGCCCTTTGTCGTTCTTATTTGTGGAAGCCAAATGCAATCGGAATAAAGCACTTAGCGTTGCACAGCCATATTTTGTATTTTCACACGATCCCTGGATTTTACTGACCCCAGGGAAGACCTGTGCATCCAAACTGTATTTGGAGAGCAGTCAGTGTACCCCTGCTCTCCCCACCAACACACACACACACGTTTAATCTCCCTCTTCCCCCAGGAGAGTGGGGAGGGGTATACAGGTAAGAAATAGATGGCTACCCATTTCTGCCTTGCCCTGTCTCATTTGAGGGCTGCAGCTGCCAGGGAGCTGGCATGGGCAGGGGCATGAGCTGGGCATAAAGCCACTGGCATCACTGTGAGTCCCATATGGTCTCTTTTTCACCACAGGCTGTGATTTTGCCTCCCTGTATTCTGCCTCCCAAGGCAACAGATTGAATCTGGACATTCTTGCCCAGGGATATTTTGGCAGCTCACCCTATCTGCACTTCCAAAAGCATAAAATGTTTGTATGTTATGTTTTGCATATTTAACCAGCGTTACTAGCTTATAGCAAATAAATATTTAAAACATATTAAATAGTGGACTTTGCTACTTCAGAAAAATTAAATTAAGCATTTCGTGTGATTGGAAAGTGGTGTTGCATATGATTGGATCATGGTATTAATTTGATGAAGGCTGCTTCTGGTGAATTAATTTATATGAATTTGATCCACCTTATCAGCATTCTCCATGATTCTTTTGTTATTTGAATAATGCAAAGCTTCCTAAAATAAATCTTTTGGATACTGCTTTACTCATCTTCTGAATAATGTTCATTTAGTGCTCTTTAAATAAAGGTTGCCTAATACAAAACCTCTGTAAATACATACAGTAACTTAGAAACGAGAAATCATACAAAGCGGGCGGAAGAGAACATGTGCAAACTGAATGTTCAGATGTATTGGAATTCAGCAGGTATTTTCATAAGATATTTAATATTTGCACATAGATACAAGTGTGGAGTCTGCAGAAAGCTTAAGATGTTCTTATCTACTTTATAGAGTGTGATCTGGAAGATGGAAAATCTCGGCTCAGTAGTTAGTATTCCAACTTGCAGAAATTACCATGACAGTCATATGGAGCTTTAGCTGCTGTATACCTGGGCACGGGCTTTAAATACGGGCAGAAAAAAATTGTTTCTTTTGAGGGTAAGTACATCTGTAGAATTTGCATATTCTACTGGCAAACCACAGATGTACCTGAAAAGTCACAGAAAAGAACTCAAGGATTTCATTCCTTACCTTCCAAGATTATCTTATGTCAGGGAGAGACCATTTCATCTCCTTAGGATTGCTCTTTCCTGTTGGGACTAGAAACATAAAGTGTTTTCAGCTATAAGACATTCAGAGAAAGAAGAGGAAGAAGGTGTATGAAGACGAAAAAGAAACGAACACAGATATAGAGGGCTACAAGCATATTAACACACTGAAAATATTTGCTACTTTAATTTGCACCTAGTCCCCTTTATCTGTAGTCTATTTTCACCTTTATGCAACTTGTCTGCGTAGCCATTTACAAGGATGTGGTTTTTCAAGTAAGAACTGAGAGGAGTTTAGTCTAGATCTGAACCATCTCTAAGAACCAATACATTTAAATGTCAGTGAGATATTACCAGAACCACTATGGCCTCTTTCTTCTGGGTTTCAGTCTCAGAACAGTAAGGGAGAAATAAAATACACAAGACGAATTGGGATACTCTTGGGCAAGTGATCAAGTATGAGGCAGATCTCAGATCCCAGAGCAATTTGTTCCACAGTCTTGGATCAGCCTTTGAAAGAGTTGAGCAAGGCTCTAGCTGCCCAAAATTTCTTTTCATCAACTGGGGAAGGATGGAATCAGCAAGCCACGCTCCTTAAGTTCACTCACCCTCATAACGCTGAGTATTTCCAGTGGTGTGCAGGGGCAGGGTTTGTGTAACAAGTGTGGACTGCTCAGCCCCTGGCAAGGACTCTGTGACACTTAGCACATGTGCCTCTCCTACTGCAGTACCGGGAGGCCATCGTCAGATGGGAGCTGATGAGTTTGTTTGCAATTGCTGAAGCCAAGGTCACGTGTGAATTATAACACTGGGAATCCTGAGGTGAAAACTATGTATTAAGTGAAAAATTATTTCTTGAAAACCTTGAATTATTTTTCCTAATAATTCCTGAATGAGGGAGGTCTCACCTTGGTTTGGGTTTTTTTTTTTCCCCACAAGGGCCTCTTATTTCTTCAGGCTGACACATCCAAGATACTACAGCACCATCAAACCAAGAAACTGCTGTTCTTCCCACAAACCTGCCACTAACTCCAGCCACTCCTTTCCTGATTCAAGAAACTCAGATGGATTCTGCATTTCCTCACAAATCAGAAGAGAAACCTGAGCACATTTTCATTGCAAAATCTGTACTACTGCTAGTTATTCAACATAAACTTATTTGATTTTTCTCTTCACAGGATACTTTTTTTTTTTTTTTCAAGTATTCTTAAACTGTTTCCTGGTTTAAACACTGAATAGATTCGAATGGGAGTCATGACGAAAAAAACAAGAAAGAAAAAAAAAACCAAACAGAACCCCCCCGCTATGGAACATGTGAAATCAACTGTAGAAAAGTTGTTTTAAGGGTGGAGGTGTATCTGAATTGTGCTTGAATAGGTATCAGCTGATTGTAGCAAATGGCCAGCGAGGTCAAGAACCATCATAAAAATCAAAGCAAGGACTTTTCCTAGGCAATAATTTTTTTTTTTTTTTTTTTTAAATAAAGTTCAGTGCTGTGGTCAATATATTTGCTTTTCATAAACTTTTATTTGATTTACTTTAGAGAAAACTACTTCAGTTTAGCTGTTAAATATTAAATACTCCTTTTCCTACTTCAAGGCTCACAGAAGAATATTTCATAATTAATATTTGTATGCTTTTTATACGCAAGTCCTCTTATTTGTACAGCTCCCTATAAATCATACAAAAGTATGACAGAAAGGACCAATTAGAGCTATTGCGCACCAGGGTAGAATGGGACTTATATGTTTGTGCAGTCTCATTTTAATGGTTTCAGGTTCCACAGTTTCCCTGAGGAGATTATTTGAGAGCTTACTGCAATTTATTCTCATGATAGTCAGCTTCAACATTTCCTTTTCCAACTGTATCGTAATACACTTACATCGAATATAATGTATCACACATCTTTTCCTCTTGTGAAGCAAGGTAGATTCCATAAATCCTGCAATAAATTCGTCACCTCTTCTTGTGTCCTTTTAAGTCCTTATTAGATGAGCTATGTAGCATATGCCAGCCTTGACAGCAACATTATAGTTACGGTTCTTTTGTGATTTGCACAAAAAAGTAGCAATCAAACCCCAGTACCATAGACTTACTTTATTCAATCTCCAAATTAGTTCACAAAAAGAAAAATGATACTTGTTTTTAAATAATTGTATTATGCTATATATTCTAAGTATAAAATACTGCCCTTCTTTTATGCACGCTTGCAGAGTCTTACCCCCACCTTCTCAGGGTTGTATAAAAACATTCCAGGAGCAAGTTTCATCATGTGTCTGTGAAAGGATCCAAACAAACTTTACAGTTCACTGCACAGAAAGCAGTAGCATCCTGTAAGTGTGGCTTACTCTGCCCTGCCATGTGGGATGGTCCCTTCACCCCTCTTTTTTATCACACGCCAAACTGGTTTGCTTGCAGACTCCCAGCCTGCCTTTGCCATTCAAGCCCTGCCATGGGATTGCCCCTGTTCCAGGGCTCATGCTCAGCTCCCTCACTGGGCGAATTTTCTTTCACAAGAAAAAGGGCTTAGATCCATCTTTTTACGACTACACATTAAAGGGACTACAGAGATGGGGAAACACGTTCCTGCAAATTTAAGAAAGCCAGGCTGTACATTTTAAGTTATCCATCTTAAGTTATACTGATCACAGCAGAATTTTAAAGAAAACAAAAGAGAATCAAAATCCAGAGAAGCGCCTCAACCTCCTAATAGTTCACGTATGCTCATATAGGCTCCAAAACAACCTAGAAGATGGCCATCAAATTACAACTCATGGAACAATATTCCTACCCAACAAATGAGTTCTATAAAACTACAAAGTCTCCTGGAAACTCTTTCAGGTGGTAGAGATGTGGTAATTAGAAAATAATAGACTAAACCCATGAAAGCAGTAATAAAAAGTTAGAATACTGCTTGTGCACTCAGTAATACAGAACAGGTGCTCTAATAGCAAAGGTTTAAGAGCTAAAGGAACAGGCAGGTGTCTAATACTCCACTAGATTTTACAACTGTGGAAGATGCTACAAATACCAAAACCTCTGATGCAACTAATAATAATATGAGATCATTTTTGGAAGCTGGTTTTAGAAAACTAATAAAACACAACTAGCAGAACTAAAGAAGCCTGCTTGCGTCTCACAGCTGGACTTGTTCCAATACCCTCATCGCATCTCGTGTCCTACGCCTACCGGACGGGGAAGGAGTGCCTGCGCCGGAGACCTCCGACCAGCTGCGTGCTGGGTAGCCAGTGGCCACCACTTGCCCCCATCGGACCTGACAGGACAGCTTCTAGCGGCTGGCAAGCCTGGCAGATCCCCGTGGGGAGCGGCCATGAACTCCTCCCCAGCCACACAGTGTGCAGGCCCTGTTAGAGGGAGTCTCTGCTTCATTCTTCAAGAAATCTCTCATTTATTATTGAAATCAGCCCCGTATGCTTGAACTAATCACTGGCTTGAAGTCACTGGAGAGGGAGGAAAGGAGAGGGCAGCCAAGTTGTTTGGAACGCAGCTAAAATACTTTAGAGAGTTTACAGTTGAAAGGGATCATTGGATCACATACTCTGACCACGGGCCAGTAAGTCTTATCACTAGTCCCAAACCGAACCAAGGAGCTTGTTTATGATTAAAACTCTTACATTTGCACTAAGTTATCTCAGCTCCCGACCACTGATTCTTCTATGGTTTTTTTCTACCATTTTAAAAAGCTTTAGCAGGCAGTACTTCTTCCTTGTGGAGGTATTTGAACACTGCAGTAAAGCCAACTCTTGCAGATCATTTTGACAAATTAAATTGTTGTAGCTTTTAAAATGTATTGTTGTAAGAGATTTCCTCCAGCACTGTAATATTTTGGCAGGTCTTTTCTGCACCACCTGATCTTTAACATCAGAGGTACACACCTTGTTCTAGTACCGGTCTCATTAATAGACATAGTAACTGATCTCCTGTACGCTACTAATCCTGGTAGTACATACAACAGTCATACTGGACACACTGCACTGGGACCTTATCTGTAATAGTTTGTTCAAAATTGCTTTTAGACCATCTTTTCCAAGACACAAGCTCTCCTTCCAGAAGCATGGCTTATATTCTTGGAAAATATATACACAGTTGGCTGTAAAAGCCTGTTTGAAAGTGTTAATTTTACTAAGCAGTCCAGATGACATTGCAGTTGCTCTCACAGTAGTTTACCAACTTACCATTTAGCACATGTACAGATTTTATTAACAGTGAGTTTATTTTGGATCTTTGGCAAAGATCTTGAAAGACGCTGAGCCTGCAGAACCTTGCAAACCCCAGTATCGTGAAGACTAACCTCTAAAAATTTTTCTGATCTTTCAAAAGTCAAAACCAATTTAACTGTTTAACACATTAACCATTTAATAGCATTAGCCATTACAAGTATATATGGTTTAACCATAGGACTCGGAGACCGTTTTGCAGTTCTAAGCCTAATGATTAGGAACTGTAGCGTCATGATGTTTTTGCAGTTACTGTTATCAATTTACCTTTAAATCTCACTGCATAAGGCTATCAGAATCGTTTTACAAGACCTGTGAGATGACTAAGGGTATCTTACATATTTCTTTATCAAACCGTTTATGTTATCTTTTCTACTGTTTTGCCCGTGGTTGATGTGGAACAGTCAAGAATTGTCCAGGTCACCCTGCTTAATCTTTTGAAAACAGGCAGAACACGAGTGCTTTTTTATTTCTGAAGAACTGCTTTTATATTTAAAGATTTATTAAACCCCAGGCTTAGATACTTCCTTAGCCAACTCCGTCAAGATCCCAGGGTGCAAATTAGCTAGACTCTTCATTAAAGAACGTCTAGGTTTGCTCGGAAGAGAAGATTCCCCACGGAGTTGGCAAACACCTCGCTTCTTCCCGGTACGGCAGGCGACGTACATTTATCACCGACCGCCCATCTCGCTACTGCTATAGCAGCGAAGAACCACCTCTACCTCAGAGAGATGCCCCTGATCCCTTTTAATTCCTCAATTTTTAAAAAAAGGAAAAAAAAAAAAAAAAATTCCCCTCAGCTGTCCCCGTTCCCCCTCACCCCCCCCCCCCCCCCGCCCCATCCTCCCCAGAGCCCGCCGTGAGGGAGCGAGGCGGGACCGCTCTCCCAGCATGCCCTGAGGGGGAACCGGTGCTGAGGGTGGGTGGGCGCGCGAGTGCGCGCGCGCCCCCCCCCCCCCCGCCCGCCCCCTCCCCTCCTTCCCGCTCCCTCTCAACCGACGCGGAAACCGGCGCCCAAGCCGAGAAGCCGCTGTAGCCGGCGCGCAGGGCGCATGCGCGGGCCCCTGAGGAGGGCGGGGGCCGGCGTCTCTCAGTGGCGAGGGCAAGCTGGCCGCCGGTGCTCGCCCGTCGCCGTTACTCGGAGCGGGGACCGGGGTCGGGGGGGGGGGGGGGGGGGGGGACACGGAACGACGACTAGCCGTCGCTAACGCAGCGTCCGCGCCCTCCTCTCTCGTTGCTGGGCCGCTCGGTGGTCTTGCCCCGCCATGAAGTTAAGCAGCCGCGGGCGGGGATGCTGCGTGGCCGGCAGCCGGGAGCGCGGGCCGCCGCCGCGGAGTCCCTTCGTGCACCAGCTGCGCCTCAGCCCCTTGGAGAAAGCCAAGGTAGGGGAGACCGGGGCCCGGCCCACCGCCGGCGTCGGCGCCGCTTCCTTCCGCGGCGCACCGGCTGGCGGGCCGCGTCCTGCGGCGGGCGGAGGTAGCCTGCCGACGGGGCTTTGTGAGCCGCCGGGGGCGGCGGGACCGGGGAAAAACCGGTGGGGGGGAGTGTGTGTGTGGGGGGGCGGCCGTGGGTGAGGCGCGGGGGCTCGCGGGGCCAACGGCCGCTGAGGCGCCCGCCGCTCGCTGGGCGTGTTCCTTAAGTTCTTCACCGCCGCTTTCTTTAAAAAAAACAAAAAACTATTGTTTTGGGTGTTTTTTTTAATACGGTTCTGTGTTGGTTTGTGGGGTTTGCTTTTTTTTTTTTTAATTGTGGGGGGGTAGGGGAACAGTCCCGTGGAGGCACCCTTTTCCAGCGTCGAGTTAAGGTATGCCTGGGCCGAGGCATCCCCTGCCTCTCAAGTTTGGCCCCTGGGTGAATATAAATAATCCCTGCAGCGTAATTTACGCATTGTACAGGTAGCGTGAGATGACAGGAACCGGTATTAAAATGCAAATTTTCAGTTGCGTGGCTTTTTGTTCATCGGTTTGTGTGTTTTTGTTGGGGTTTTTTTGTGTTGTTTTTCCTCCGTGCCACTGTCTTGCTCATCTCGCACAGTGAGCAGTAGATGGTTGGATATTCAGAGGGCATGGCCCTTGTCTTAGCCTTTCGGTAAGATCTGGGTCAGTTGCTGGATGAAGAAATACCATCAAAGGCTCACCTATTACTTTCATCACTGTAATACTTCAGTTCCTTAAAAATGTTGTTTTGGGGGCCTAACAGCCTACAGTACCTATCAACGTGGAAATTAAGATCCGCTAATATTGAACCTCTCTGATCAAGGCGCTTTAGATCCAACTTTAATTTAATTTATGTTCTGAGCAAAGTTCATTGTCACATTGCCCTGTTGCTGTCCAGATACTTAACACAAGACATGTATGGCCTGACTTACAAAACATCGGAATGTGCCTTATGTTAAGTATCTGGCAGCCAAGGAATTTATAGGAGACTCCAGTGGAAAAGGTTTTTACTTTTTTAATCAAGTTTCCCAGTATGTATTCACTGGTTACTGATAGATTGTTGTTTGAATGGGTGAAGAGGTTGGTGTCATTTGCCTCATTCAGTTTATACCTAGAGCTTCCTCAATAAATCGCATAGTTGTAATGATTTCTTTTCCATGTAACCTTACTTTGTTCCGTAAGTCATGTTTTCAGTGTAATCAATGAGGCAGAAGTCTTCCAGGGAGCAGAGGGAAGCAAAGACAGCATGTGTTCGACTAGGATTGTATCTAATTATGATAATAACAATATTTTAACTTGCAGTGTCAATTTATCTCTTTAATGTTGCTTTAAACTTGGTTATTTATAAGTAATTTAAAAAATACTGTTGGGAGGGCAGAGTACCAGTTCCGCACTTTTTGCGGTATTGAGTCTCGTAGGAGCTACTAGCATTGCTGATCTGTTGTTAGTCCTAACAGACCTTTAGCTGCTTCACCAGCAAAGTGACTGGTTATAGAACATACCTGCCTTCTGTGTGGGCTGTCCTGTACATCTGTATGAGATGTGAGCTTTGCCACTGGATTTCAAGGATTTGTTATTTTCAGTGAAAAGTGTAAGATGTGTTTAAAGCTCCATAGTTTTTACAGCGTGCAGACCAAAGGAATAGCCTCGCCAAGGAGTGTGACTTGGTCTTGCTTTTTAAGTGAGCAATTTTTTATTGATGTACAGCGGCACAGACTTCTTTAACCCAGCCTTTCTTGCAGTTTCATTTTTGCAGTTTTATGTGAGGAAAAAGCACACAAGCTGACATACGGAACCGTGATAGATTTTCTTCTTTGCCTTGATCGTGCTCTCCTAGCCTTTTCACTGATTAAAAGTTATGCTCCTAGAGGCTGTTAAAGAAGAGCTGTGGAACTGTTCCACTTACGAGAAATGCTGCTCTCCCAGAGAGGGAGACTTCTTCAATGGGGAGGCTGCTTTACCGTGAATTACAGCAGTGTGCGTTCTCTTCCATACTTTCCTGGCCTGTTGCTCGGGGTTCGGTATGAAGTATTACAGCTGAACTCACTTCCTGTTCAGCTGTAGGCGCATACTGTGTCACAGGTTTTTCTATCTGCCCTGTGAATCTAACAGAGGTGTGTTCTGGGATTGCAAAGCCTGTCGAGGAAGGTTAAGAACGTGTGGGGGCTAGAGGTATGTGAAGAAGTTGGTGAGCACAGGGGACTGGGAGACAAGACTGCTTTGTCTGACAGTCTGTTTTCTGTTGCTGATGGTCTGCCACATAGCTCCATTATCTTCACTGCTACCTCATCCCTCCCTCATCCTGCACTCTGCAAGAGGTTAGATTAGCTTTTTTGCTCGTTAATACAACTCAAAGTAAATGCATTTTAGAACATTTCAGACTGAGACTGTGGGAGTGAAAAAAAGGTAGAAAGAGGACAAAACAACCGCAAAGAGGAAGAACAACAGCGAAAAAAAAAATCCATTTGAGTGCTGAGGAATTGTTCACATCATCTTCTATTGGCTTTATTAAAACTGGGAGATAACGGGAGTGTAAAAGCAGTAAGGCTATTTGAGAACTGAGTCTCATGCTTCCTGTAGAAATGATGGTTATTTTACTCTGATCTGAGGGTGACAGCGTGGGTCATTCTTGAAGCCATCTGTTTTATTTCAGTACTACAATAAAGAGATCCTTTCTAGAAGAAAGACAGACACGATTTCATTAACTGTTAATTTTGTTCATTTGAACACCTTCTGGGCACCCATCACATAAGTCAAAGCTCTTGATTCTCGTTACCTCTGCAGAACAGGCAGAAGCATTACTGGAGCTGTCACAAAGTGTTCGTAGCTTTGTTTCCCTGCCACTTAAAAACACGAAACAATGACGTTTTCCTTGCTTCCAGTGTTTCTGGCCCTTTTATTGCACCAACACTGGTGTTCCTTTGGTGCCTTGGTGAGCTGATTTGGCTCATTAAACCAGCATATTATTCTGTTTTTCTGTATTGTGATTGTTTTCTTTTGCTGGGATTGCTTTTCTTCACTCTAATGAGCTGTATTGGCTCATTGCAAGTTCAGATAAGTGCTAGAGCTGACTCAAGGGGAGGATTGAGGGGAGAGTGAACAGGACCACCTTCTTGAGCAGCAATGATCTGTTAGATTGTCTTAGTTGCACATGAAAATTTCTACTCCTGTATTTATCTCCATGATTGTGTCAGTCAGGGAACTTGCAGAGTGGGAAAGTGGGTAGTAAGAGGATTGATGAGGGATGAATTCCTAGCTCCTTCAGTGCCATCTTTGGTGAATTGAGGCTATAGGGATGATAACAGTGAAGAAGTGAAAGTGTGGGGCAAGATGTAGTCTCTATCTGATATGTTTAAAAGAAAAATCAAAACCTCTACCATGTTAAATGTGCAGTTAATTATTCTATTTTCTTTGTCCAATATGTGACCATCAATTTGTAATAAGTCATGGAAATTTTGTTGTGAATAAACTGGTTTTTAATGATGTTTCTCACTGTATCGCTAATATCAGAGATGCATTTTTTTCAGCTTCTGTGTGCATGAGAGGTATGATACTGACTTTGAAGACAGGAAATTGAGACATACAGAAGGAGAAACAAGGGTACTCTGTGATTCTCTCGCTCAGTGCTTAGCTATGTAGGACCTGATGTTTTTGAGAACTTAAAAAGGACTTAAGTTCATATTATATACCTTCATTGTAAGTTCATACTCAAATCTGAATGCAGAGTCTCTAAACAAGGAGAATGTATGATACCTATTTAGTTTAAGTGACTTGCCTTACATCAGTTTGAAGCCCTTCTGACAGAAGAGTGGAGTACATTTTCGCAGGGCAGCCTTCTGTTACAAGCTGTAAGACCATTCTCTCCCTTCCTGCTGTCCGTGGGTCTTTCACAGCATACACTGCAGCTTCTGAAAAACTAAGTAGGATCCTGTAGACCAGTAGAAGTTAAATGAGCTGTAGTCAAACCCCTCTTGAGAAAATCGGTCGTGAGCTGAACCTCCCAACGTGCAGCTCCAAATGGACCTTTAGGGGTTTCTAAATGTATCTCAAAACACAGATGTTTACGTATGACTTATTACCAGATAGAATTTGTAATTTTAATAGAAGGCATGTCTGTGTGAATGTCCTAAATATGTAGAAATATGATCACCAAAATTAGATGTCTGTACAAGGTCAGACCAGGAGTGTATGTCTCCTGCATTCTGATCTCTGACAGAGGCCGGTGAGGATGGGATCTTCTCCCTTTTTCTGTCTGACACTGTTACTGTACTTAAGTTTTACAGGATAGAAGCTTTCTTACCCAGGAAGGTGTCTGAATGTAGATGTAGACTGAACTACTTTTCAAATGTTAGTGTCTTTGTTGATTCCTAACCTTCTTCATGGGCCAAACATACTTCTCTCTCCTACCAAATTTCTTGTGTGGACAAGTACTGCACTACCACCTGCTAAAAAAGAGGCTGGTGTCACAGCCAGACCCCATATACCTGTGTACTTGGAACTGCTTCTTGCTGGCCATTTCCACCACTGCTGTCTCTGGACACAGAAAACCAGGAAGCCTTTTCTACACATTTATGCCATCTTACACAAGCTTATGGATGCAACTACTGCTTCCGTTCTGTGATGTGGCTCTAAAATGGTCTTGAGACAAAGGATTGCTACAGAGATGCAAAGGACTGAATAGCTCACCAGCAGTCACCTGTCATTCAGCTTTGCCCTGGTGTAGGGAGGAGACTTTGAGGAGTGGGAGAGAGTGTGAATCCCAAAGGACCATATCCTCACCTGCATTTTGTTTCCCTTTTTTCTTGACAGTTGGTTCTTCTCATTTTACGAGCTTAGAAGGCAGCTGCTCTCTTTTCCAGTTTGCACATGAATGCTCCCCTATTTGCTGCCAGACGTGGTGGTCTTGTCTATGGATGCAGAGTTGCATGAGTTAGTATGACTTCAGTGCTCATCTGACGCTTGCAGTTTAGGAAGTTGTACTGGTTCGTCTGGGAAACTAGCCTATCTAAGAAAAAAGATCCTTTTTCTTTTGATTCTGCAGACTGAAACAGTCTACCGAGGGACTGGAATCCTGTCTTGGGGAGTGAGACCATGGTTGTTATGAGATGATGGTGCCAGTCTGAACCATCACTGTAAAATTTTGACATTGCAGTGGGGTGGTAGCTTAGGGCTTGAAACTGGTAACTTGGGCTTTCTTCCTGCTATGTGTTCCCTTCCCCTACCCTAGACCTACAGATCTGTACAGCTACAGGGTGAGTTGGTTATTGAGCTGTTTTGGGAAGTGAGAGGAAGCAGGAACTGATCAATGGAAAACTGAGCTGTGTGATGACTAGATCTGCATCAGGGAAGAGAAGAAGAATACGAATAATGCTTTCCACAGCAGCCTGGAGATGCGTCAGATTAAGCAAAACATGAGACAGCATCTTATGCCTCATTACTCATCCTTGCCCAGCCATTGTGATGCTGAAAAGTGCTTTTTTACCTCACCTGGTGCACCAATGAATATGTAGCATATTTCCTTTTGAATTTTCTTTCTTTACGTGGCCCTTCTATTTCGTAGTGTTGTCTTCATCTTCTGCTAGCCTCCATTGTACAGCTTGAGGAGCTTTAGTGCTACCCCAATCAGCTTCAGCCAGTTTTCAGTTCCCTTTCTCTCCCTTAGCCAGTCATCTGAAGCTGTACCCTCCTCCACTTTAAGAGCTTTTTTTTCTTTCTTCCTGTCCTTTGAGTGAGAAAGATGGGGACTCTTGGCTCTTGGAACTGTTTCCTGGAGCAAGTGGATCATTGCACGCATAGTTGTTGTGTTTTCTGGAGGACAGTTAGGAACAACTCCAAACAGCTCAGGAAAGGCCCTACTTTTGGGAGAATTCTTCAAAAGACTGTGGGAAGAGTTCCAACATGACGTGGTTTTTGCCAAAGTTGAAGGCAGAGGGCTGACTGGCTGGGAATGGGGTCTCCAAGAACTAGAGCGCTAGAAGGAGGTGCAGAGGCAGCTAGGTTCACCATGGCTTCCCAGGGGAGGATAACTTCTTGAAAACCTCTGCTTTCCAGGGGGTTGTGCTTGTTAGCGCAGACCTGGAACTTAAACTTGTATGCGTGTCTGGGTATTTGTCCAGAGGTCTCTGCAGTGTTCTACCTGTGGTTCCCCACAGCTTCTGGTTCCAAGAACATACAGCAGAGGAACTGGTGCCTGCCCAGTCCTGGAAGATCTTTCTAGGTTGGGTCCTGTGTTGCCATGCGAATGCACCCTGCTGAAGAAGTGCATGTCACTGACTGGGAGCTGCTGTGATGGACTGACTTCTCTGTAGTGCAGTAAGATTTACAACACACCCATACTAAATATTTACTTAATGTGAGGCTGCAGAAAGGGAAAAGAGCATGCGGATGTATTCACTGACAAACAGGGTCTGAAGAAGTGTGGAAAGCTAAGACTGCATTAGCTTTAAAGAGTGTGCTGTGTTTCAGCTGTAATTAAGATGGGTGAGTACCAAGTTGTTACGCATACACCACAATTATTTGTTTGGAATTGAAGTGTATTCTGCTGTTTTTAACATTAGATATTTTTAAATTAAGACTTCAGTTTCTAGGAATCACTGGCTTTTTCAGTCCAAGATTGTGTTAGAATAATGCATTTGTTTTGGATTTTGCAGATTGCCTTCATGACCTTGACTCTGTTTCCTATCCGACTCTTTTTTGCTGCTTTTATGATGTTGCTGGCCTGGCCTTTTGCATTCATTGCTTCAATGGGATCTGATGAGCAAGAGCTTGAAAAGCCCCTCTCCTGGTGGCGAAAGTGAGTCACTGCTGTGGTGAAATACTGAGAGAATCATTATTTAGTTCAGCAGTTTGAAATAGAGAAGATTGGAAATAACTGATATCTGTCCCACAGACCTGCTTTTCTCTTCAAAAGAAAAATATAAAAATTATTACTTAAACACTTTCCTCAGATGGGAAACTAAAAATACCTCAGCTATTTGATTTACCAGGTGACCCAAGAATTACAAGCAGAAAAACTGATAATTTTTGGCCTCTTATCTTTATTGAGGATGTAGTGTGAAGCTTCACTGTGGCATCCGTCAATTTCAATTATTCCCATAGTGTCAAGTTCTCATTATGAAGATTGACAGTATGGAATGTGCCCAGATTTTGTATTCTAAATAGTTCTTTTAAACTGCTTCACCCCATTGTTTGCTAGCCTGTGATGAATCAACAAAACTTCTGTTGATTCTCTGAGGGCTTGCCCCCTGCTTTGGTGCTTATTAATAAGTCTGTGCTTGTTTTGATATTGGAATGCTAATTAAGGTAGAACGTAAAAACAGTGTTTGCCCATCCATGAAAACTGCCGTTTGAGGAGCAAGAAATGAGGAGTGTATCACCTGTTCTGTAGAGAACTTTAAAATTAGGAGCTGGCACTAGCATGAGGGAAGCTGACTGTATTTTGCATCACAGGAGGGAAGGAGGTTGAGAACCACAGAGGCGTGTCACTTTACATTTCATTTGGAATGATATCAGTATAATAACTAAAGGAATATTGGACTGCCTTCAATCTTGCATACAGTTATTTTGAAGCTTTTTAGATTGTCCCTCCCCCATTTCATCCAGTTTTCAGTGTCAGCCTGCTCTCCAGCTTCCAATCCCTGTGAGTATAACAATTTGCGTTGTTTGGTTTTTACACTCTGTTGGTTCAAAGTAAAAGTTTCTCTGTTCATGACTGTCAGTTTAAAAAACAAGCAAACAAAACCCTACCAAAAAAAAAACCAAACCCAAAAAACCACAAGACACTTTAGGAGGAGATGGGGAAAAGGGAAGAAAGTAAAATATTTCCAAAGCTCTGTGTTGTATAGGCATTCCTGTGTTTGAGAATCTCTGCCCTACATTTCTACACTGCTTTGTTTAGGTAAACGCAAACCCAAGAATCAGGGTTGTTGCCTTCTAGCAATATTCTAATAGCATTTTTCAGGACTCAGTTTTAGAGCTTTTTTGGTGTTACTAGAAAGCATTATTAGACATTGTATAGGAGAAACTCAACAGTCATAGTCTGAATCAAAATTAACTTAGTGCTATAATAAATGCCAATCTTAGTGTGATTAAGAAGCATTAATCTTCAGGCATGAAATGAAATTGAATGGCATCTTACCTTGCAAGTGGTCTTAAATCTGCTGAGAAGGAGAAAACAAAGGGTCTATGTAACGTTCCTGCTCTGTTTAAGCAGCATATGCTATCTATACTTTTGTCATGCTTAGAAAGTTTTTATGTAATGTTTTTCTTTTCTCTATTTTAAGGTTTTTGGTGGCAGCATAACTGTTTTCTCAACTCTTTGCAGGATAGTGGATATTTTGCTGAAAGCAATCATGAGAATGATGTGGCTTGCTGGTGGATTCCACTGGATAAATGTAAAAGGCAGACGGGCATTGCCGGCAGAAGCAGCAATATTAACTGTGGCTCCCCATTCTTCCTACTTTGATGCCATTCCAGTAACTATGACCTTCGCCTCCATTGTGATGAAAGCAGAAAGCAAAGATATTCCTGTTTGGGGAAGTAAGTTGGTAGATACTTAATTTTTCAAGAACAATTAACGATGTTTACTTAGGAAGTTCACTGGTTGTGTATGAGAAGGCCTGAAACACAAAGAAAATTTTGCTATAATATATGGTGGGATTTTTTTTTAATGGTCTACTTTGAATGCCAATAGAAAAAATTTTGCGGGGAGCGGGGATGGATGATGGTTTTTTTGTTCCCTTTCTCCAAAGTTGAATCATTGTACAAAGTCAAAACAATCCTACGGAGCTCATGGTTAAATTTGCAGTGAAATTGCAACATTTTAAGACCCAACAAATAGAAAAGCAAGTTAGGATGGGGCTATAGAAGCAACAGGTGAGGCTATAGAGAAAGTCCACCAAAACTTCTTTCTTGATGCAAGTTGGGGTGCCATCCCAGAAATGTGTTTTAGGAATGTTGTCTGCTCTGAATGGTACCCTGCCTTGAGGGAGTGCTGCTAATCCTTCATGCATCAGTAAGTTTGTGTCAGGCAGGGTGTGAGAGGTAAGCAAGAGCAGATTGTTGTGTACTCAGATTTAGTCATAAGAAATGCAGATGTGCAAGTCAGTAGTGTTTGAATACTATCTTTGGAATTATCAGTGCAGATTCTCACAAAGGCTTGAGACACCTGTGGGTTTTTTTGGTGCAGTTGTGCCAAAAAAATGTGTAAGCTTTTAGGCTTGTAGACTTCTAACCAAAGTCTGTGTGGAAGCATTTTGGAGAAACCCACCATGTTGTGTCTAGGGACCAGCGAAGTTCAAAGAATCTTCCTGTGTCTCATTGTGTAGATTTTAAGGGTAGTATAAAAAAGACAAAAAATTTTACTTTGGCCTTGGGTAGGGACTCTTTAATTCAAAAGTCTAAACAAAAGCTTTGACTTCCTTCACAACTAAGTGGAATCAGGCTGTTGGTGATGACATCCTCCTAAAATTTCATTAGACAATGTGGTTTTAAGTAGAACCTATTCAAAACCAGAAGCTGAGACATGCCCACAAATGGTGAGTGATTATATATGGAAGCTTCATGTAGGGAATCTCTTGGTATAAAGGTGTCTCCGAATCAGGTAAAGCTCAGGCCAGAATTGTAGCTGTCTCTCAGTTTCGTTGAATACCTGACTAACAGAATTTAGTAAAAGTTTGTGGCAGTGAAAAATCTCTGTAAAAATGAAGAGATGCTTTGAACAAAAGGATATAGGCATGTGTTTTTAAAAACAAATGTGTACAAACAAGCAAAAGAAATTGAACTCCCTTGTCCAGTACTGAAAGAAAATGCTGTTGTGATACAGTATGTTGACACTCCTGTACAGTATAGGTGTATCCAGGCCAACTTTGGCTTTAGGAGCAGGCCAGCCATAGAAGCAGGGGCAGATTTATCTTCTTTCTGAGCTGACTTAATTTACTGTTTAATAATTACTAGCTCAGCAAAATAAAGTAGTCCATGTGGAGCTCTCCTTTACTTGCAGCTGGACTGTTTGGAGGACCCAAACTAGATGAGGTAACTCCAGGCCATGTTGTGTTACTGAAATGTGATGAAACAGCAGAATGGCATTTGACAGAATGCCCTAATAGCTGCTTAACTAGCCCACATAATAGATTCAGTGGGGACTAGTGGGAAAGCCTGAGGAGAATCTGTAGGGATATGGAGGTTGTAGTTACACTGAATGTAGCACAAATAATGCATATCAAGTAGCTCAAACTATTTCCTATATACCTAATCTAATTTTAAGGTAACTTTTAAAGGAGTCAAATGAAAGTCTAGACTTAGTACAATAAATTTTAAAAATCATTCACTTGATTTTGTTCATGTGTGAGCAAAACCAGTTACAGAAAAACAGAAAACCCAGAAAACTACATATAGTGATTTGATGGAATATTACTGGAATGTACAGTGCAGTCAAGTAAATGAGTATTTTGTCCTGTATACCTGTATTCGCTTTATGTCATGCAGCCACAAAAATTATGTAGTCCCTTGTGAAGTGTTCAGAAAAATGCCGTGGAAACGAGGCATGGCAAAGTTTGTAACTGGGATTCAGAGTTCAAAAATCTTTTTTGTTTATAGAGGAATACTTATATATGAGCAACATTAATGACAGCAGTTTGTGTTATTAAAGTAAATGGACCTTAACAGAGAGGTAAGTAATCACTGTAATGATTAGTTGGGCTTAAAATGTAGTGAAAACTTTCCAGTGGAGTGAAGTTGTGATTTTTTTCTTTTTTCCTTTTACCGCTTGGAAGAGGTTTTCTGTGAAGCAGATGTGCTGTGAAGCACACTACCTGTGAAGCAGGTAGTGACTATCCTCTCCTCTTTTGATCTAGTATTTTAATTCCAATTTTATTTATACTCCTCTACATAGACACACAAAAACATATTTCATGTTATTGGACCACTGGTATTTCTCTTATGCTATCTGTGAAAAGGTGGTCATGTTTTTCTTGGATTGCGTGTTGAATTGTCAACACTCTAGACAGTCTATTCATCTAGCATTTATATTTAATTTTTATGTTCTTCAGTTTTGTAAGTCTTGCAAACCTGTACAATCTCCAGTGAAGTTTTGGAGCCAGCCATTGATAATCCTAACCTTGCTATCTCTTAACTGAGTCTTGTTAATGGTCATTCAGGATCTCTGGGAAGTTTTGAATAAAATACATTCATTTAACTCTGTGAGCAGACTTCAGCATGTAAAAAATGAAACAGCAGAGGAAATTCCAAGATAATTTCCAAAGATAAGGACTTGGGGTGAAGAATAGATCTTCATCCAGAGTATCCAAATATGTTATAAATAGCTGGCTTTTTGATGTTGTGTACCAGAGGGATCAGGTGCTTTAGCAGGCACAAAAAGATCTGACTGCTAACTGGTTACCAAGATTGGTTCCAAAAGTATTTTAATAGGTTTCTGGAGCAGCTGCCTGTATTACTGTACACTTAGTTTGCCAGTCATGGAATATTAAGCTTTTGATCCACTTCTAAGACCAGATGATTAAAAGTCTGTTCTTTAAGGGATTGGAAGTATTCCACACGTGTGTGTGTGTGTGTGTGTGTGTATGAGCATTTCATTGCTTTCTGACTTGAAGGCAGCTCTCCTGGATGACAAAGTCCAATTTCAGAAGCAGACTCAAGTCTTGTGACTCTTTCAGGCAACTTCCTTTTTTTTTTAAGAAAACAAAGAAAAGAAAAACCAAATTAATAAATGCTCTTTTGCTCTGACAGAAGAATTATGACCTCTTCAGTTAGTGGTCAGTAGTGAAAAAAATTACCCACTTGGCACACACACTAGGTTAACAAACTCTGGGGAGGAACTGCTTGTCCAATATAAACAAGCCTTCAACAATCATAAAAAAAAAAAAAAAATCAGTATCTGGTAAGTAGAGAATGCTAGAACAGACGGAGCACATCACCATGATGCTGAGAAAGGACATATATTTCTGCGCAATAGCTTTCAGAGTTTTGGTAGGTTGCAGATGTGAAGTTTGCTGGACCACTTTAAAGTGTGCAGCCCAGGGAAGATGACATCTAGGAATCTGTTGCACCTTACATTGGCTGAACAAGTTAGATAAATTCATTCATCAGCACAGGTCCTTAAACTTTCCTGTTTTGTCTACTGGACCCTACTTCAAGTCAGGACAAGCTCTTTGCATAAATTCTGGATAGTTACACTTCACTGCCTTATTTTTCACTGGTAAAGCAACCTGGTTAAAAGTTATTTTTCATTGCTGAAGTGGTCAGTTCTATGGCAGAAATACTTCAATAAAAAGGAAAAGGGATTTGTCAGTAAGTGTGATTTGGTGAGGATTTTGTTGGACAACTGATTCAAACATCTTCTGTGGTCTGAACTTTTAAAAACTAAGTTTAAGGTGATAAGCTAATTTAAACTTTAAGCAACTTCTCGACATCTGTAAGCTCACCCTCTAAAAAAGAAAGGAAGTTGGTACCTGTGATACAAATGGGGGGGGATATGTTAGCTTAAGTTTATAAAGGAGAAGGAGGTCATTTGTACTTTGCAAAATACAGAAGAGCTATAGAAGGAGAATCATACTGTGCTGTAAAAACTATCAATTCTATTGTGGACTTCTTTTCCACATCTAGTAAACTTACGATTTTTTGTTCGAGCTTATCTTTTGACAGTGCTTTATAGGCCGTTCTTGAGCATCATAACTAAAAGACAAGTAAGTAAGTAATTCAGTGGGAAATATTTATGCTGTGGTAGCTGGGTATGTTTTCATCTCGGAATTTAAAAGATGCCAAATTACTTACGCATCAGCTCTGTTATGCAACCTAATCCTCCAGTCCTCCACCCCAATTGCTTCCTGCTCCCCCCCGCCCCATACCTTCCAGAGCACACAAGGAGGAGAACCGTGGTAGACCCATAGTTCTTCAGTGAGGATCTTGCATTTAAATACTTCTGAGATTCATCAAAACAGTCCTTAAACCCCTTTTGGAAAAACCTGCTGTAAGGTGAAGGCGTCACAGATTTCTTTATACGCTGTAAATCAGCAGCTTAAACACCGTTAAGGTCACCAGCTTGAATGCCAACATCCTATGCTATGTTGGCATTGTAGACTGCCTTGAGTACACAAATGAGCTCCCTAATTCTGAGGAGCATCTTGGAGTTACTGCCAAGCTTATGCATTTCATCCTGTCCTTTTAAAAACTTTGGTTTCAAAATTCAATGTTTCCTTCAGGCTATGGGCATCCAGATGGTCCTGCAGTATTTCAGTCCTTACAGGAGCTCTCTTGGAGAGACTTAAAATAATTGCACTGTCATCTGTGTATTATAGGTATGCCTTTATTGTTTGGGTTGGAATCCTGGACTCATTGGATTATTTTATTTTTTTCACCATAAGTTCAGTAACAATTACTTGTCATTTAAACTGCTGCTGGAGTGCCTAAACCACCATCACTGTTTTTTAAGCATCCTAGTTAATATCATTTATGGAAGTTACAAACTACAGTATATAGGAAACCTGCAAACCAACACAACAGCCTTCATAAAATACTTTTTGAACTGGCAGCAGAAAGCTAAAACATAGAGGCATGCCCTCGTACAGGTATTGCAGGTGTGAGAGCAAACAGCAGTCTTTGTGATATGGAAAGGGTCTTTGTCCCTCAAGAAGTCCTTAAAGGAAATAGATCACATTTTTAAAGACCAACCTAAATACCACATAATTTACTTCCGTTAAAGCTAAAGAGAACACTGATTATTTACCTCCTGCTACTGACCTCTCCTTGTCCTACAGACTGCATGTTTCCTGCCTTTCTCTTTGGAAATAGGGAGAACTTTCCCATTAACACTGCATCTATATTAGGAATACTTGGTATCTGTTCTTTCAGGTGGTCCATTTGCTAAACATTTAGTCAAACTCAGAGAAGTTGTTCTCAACACATATTGAGCTTTAGTCGTTGGTTCAGGCTTGGGTTTTAGAAGTATGTATTTCTGTGTATGATTGTTGTTCTAAAAAGATACTACTAGTAACTTTACAAATCTCACGTAGAGCACCGTGACTACAGTAACACTATTTCTGTAAGAACAATATAACTCCAAGTGGAAAAGATCCTAATTTTGGTTGACTTCAGTTTTGTGCATTGATACAACTTTGTGTATTTGTGTGTGGGTTTGAGGTTGTTTTCCATTTTTAAGGTCTCTGTGTCCATATACACAGGAAGCCATTTTATTCTGGAACCTTACCGGGTTTTTTCCCATAACCTTAAGAAGACCTCTGAGCCTCTTGCAGATTGCCTTTCTTCTTTTCTCTCCAGAAAAAAGCAGTTTTTATGTTAGATATTACTTCATTAGAAAAGGTGTGAGTTCAGAACTTTGTGAGTATGTTCATTTCAGTAAGGCAACTCTTAAGAACTAAGCCCAAGGTAGTGCTTTTCAACCTTTAACCTTCATGGTTTTGTAAGCCCTAAATACAGAATGCACAAGAGGGCAACTGCTATTAGAAAAATAATCTGTATTTTTTTCCCCATAGTAGAAAAAATGAAGGTGTAAATGCTGTAAATAGATATCCCACTGCAAGGCTGCCTGTATTACACAGCCTACCTCCATGTTAAATGCAAACAGAGCCAGTTGTATTGGCTCTATAGGCTGTCATCTCAGTGTATCAGAGGAACATATGTGATGGGATTTCGTGGTGCTCAGGGGGGAGGCCAAGTGAAAGCCTCAGGTTCAGCATTCTCTACTTTAGCAGCAGATCTGTCACTGATGCTGTTTCTACAGTGGTGAAAATTTAACTGCCCACTCAAAAATGTGTGTATGGATACACGTTAGAAAAACAGTATTTAGTGCTGCATTGCCATTCCATGTGTTCTCTGGCACCTTGTAGACCAATGGTGATGCTGTCAGTGTAGCTTTATCTACTGTATGGTTGTAACTGTCAAGCATAATTTAAACAGTTTGTTACAATAATTTTTTCTATTCCATGTTAAGTAGCACTTCATGTCTTGATTTGAAACAACGTTTCCTCACCCACATTTGCCCAGAAATAGAGAGGTGAAATACCTTCTTTTTTCCTGTTATCCTGAGAAGTTCATTGACACCGATTGCATGTGTTCAGCTTATCAGAAAGAAACTTTTTTTGCTTGTGCATCAGCTGGTGCTTGAAATGATTGCATGGGAGTTATGGTTCTGAAATCAGCTGGAGCTGCCACCCTGCAATTAATTAAAGCAATACTGAATTTTTGCAGTCTCTCTTAAAAAAGGCTGTTCTGTGCTAAAGCAACTTTCCATTGGTTAGCATATCTGTGGCATTCTGGCTGCCCTGCAAGGCAGAGGTCTTGATGGATTACTAGCAGTACTGTTTAAATTGCAGGCACCTGCCTAAGAAGGTGGAGCACAGCATGTGTCACCTGTCTTCAGGACTACTTGTAATGAGCTGAAGTTGGGTATAAGAGTGACTACATCAAGTAGGACTGACACTGCTAGAGAAAAAGCTGGAATAATGATACTGGCCAGGTCAATTTTGTGAATCGAGGGATTGTCTGCCATCACCCACTAGGATTTATAATTTAAGGGTGGTTTTAATGGAGTGAGAGAAGATGGGCAAGGACATCTTTTAGCATCTCTGAATACTTGAGCTGTGGTCTTCACTACGTGGTTACAATTGGTCTTGAACAGTTAAATTGATGAGCAGAGAAGGTTAAGATGTTGTGTTTATTAAGCATATTGCACAGTTCTGCTTGTTTCCTTAAGTTGTTCAGTATGCCAGCTGTCTGAAGCATTTTCATGCATCCTGCTTTTTGCTCCTGCCCTGACTTTGCTCTAGTCCTGCCTATTCCTTGCCTCATACTACCTTACAGTACCGTCTCCAGGCTTCACTATGTTTTGACTTGACTTCTGACCGCAGTCTCATCTTGTCCACCTATTCAGTATGTTTCTCAGCTTCTCTTTACAGACCTTTGGCCCTGCTCCTGCCCGTTTTTTGCACAGATCGACTTGGTACAGCCTTTGAATTTTCAGATGCCTGTCTGTTTACTGAACGTGAAAATATGTGGTGGGAGTAAAGGTCTGTGTAGCCTTGTGCCCTGTTTTTAAAAGTGGCTATGAAAAGAGTATATGAGGAAAGGCAAGTACAGAGCTAGCCTTCCCTTGGTATGTACTTTCAGCTTCTTACTGATGACGGAGGGTTTCAATTTCACTTACATTTTTGGACTTAGCCACTAATGGCCTGGTAGTTGGAGTCCTACAGGATCTTAAATTGCTGTTTAATGTTAAAGCAAGAATTCTGTCAGCTTTTTAGTCTGACCCCTAAGGAATTAAGACTTAATGTGATCATCCTTTCTATTAGGCTAAGACTTGATGTGATGGGTTGAAATAGTGATGGCTTCACACACATTTGAAAGCAAGCTGGTGGTTTAAAAGATAATTAAGTTCTGCAAGCTGCATGAGAATAGTGTCTGAACCATGAGAAAAGAAATGAACCTTATCTTGCAGCCTGTTTTGTGTCATATAATTCAACAGGCAGGACAAATCCATAGGAAAGCAAGCTTTCAGTTGTCTCTTCTTTTTCAGCATACCATAATTGTTTTTCTTTGCACATGAGTGTGTTGCTGTTTGTGGTGTCATCCATTTGTAAGACAACTTCTAGTGTGTTATTTTGGAGGTTGGTAACATTGCAGTAGCTTGCTTTTGGGAAGGTTGTAACAGTAACCCAGGTTAACACTGCTTGCCTGTCCGGTTTTCAGATTGAGATTACATTGGTGGTTAGAGATTCAAAATTGGTAGCTTGTCTATAGTCTGATGTTTCTATCATACTGCCCTAAGTAAAATCTATCTGCTTGCTTAATTTCATGTGTTGCAAAGATGACCCTGCTTGCAGCATATCCCTAGATAAGAGCCTCGGAGCTCTGGAATTACCTTGTTCATTCCTTGGCCTGAAGTAACCTGAATTCCATCATTTGGGCCTAATGTAAAAGAAGCTTTGGGGTGAAGGCTGAGGATATTTGAGTCTTTTGCTTTCTTTTACTTGATAATGTTGTTTTTGCTACAGAATAGCAATTTGTAGCAGTAGGGGGAAACTCAGGACTAGCATCACTGAGAAACAAAACAGAGTTATGAAAGCAAGTATGGTTTCCTTTGCAATTTTATTTCTTGTTCTGTTTTTTGTTTGTTTGTTTGTTTTTATGTATGGTTGTTTTGTGGTTTGGGGATTTTTTGTTTGTTTTTTTAACCTTCTCACAGCAGTAACCCCAGCTGGCCCACAATGATCTTTGCTCCCCTAGCAAGCACTGTTCTATGGATACTGTCTAATAGCAGGCATGTAGGAAAAAGTGCAAGAGTATGGTAACTTTTCTCTGATACACTGTGTCCTAAGCTTCCACAACTTGTGGAACAAAAGCAGTATTTCAGAGGCTGGCTGAACATTTGGGAACTTGCTGTGAGGTGTGACAGATTAGTTTCACAGAACCATAGAATGATTTTGGTGAGTTGCTGACAAGACTGCCAGTGGGGTAACACCAGAACCAGTAGCTTTTGCTGAGTACAGGACTGTAATTCCTTCACTGTTGTTTTTTTTCTTCACACTTTAAGCACTGGCTGATCCATTAATGCAGCAAGTCTATCCTTGACAAAAGAAGATTATACAACCAGTGTTGGCGAACTTGTCTCACAGTGGTTAGAAATGTGAAAACGTGGTTTATCTTTGTATTTTAGGCAAATAGAATAGCTAATGATTTAGTGACTCTAGAACCTTTGAATAAGATTGCAAGATACAAAAATGATAAAAAGGTATTTGAAGACAACCTGCTTAAATAAAAACATGAAGTAGTATATTTGAAGATGCTTCTTTTGTAGTGCTTTTTGACACTGTGAAAGAGTTGTATATGCTACTTATTTTGTAAGTGGGCCTTGGTGTTCTTTTGACAGACATGCATGGAGGGGATATTGTGGATTGATTTCTGATTCTTGCTCATGCTCATTTTGTGTCTGGCTATGTATAAGGCTTCCTGGCTTCAACTGAGCCAGGAAGAAGATACCTGAGATCTGATTCATCTAGTATGAGAAATAGGCAAACAGGTGACAGCTTAGAAAATAAGCATGCTTTTTCTTTTGATGATGCTGATTCCCCAGAAAAAATAACATAATCCATGTATGGAATATCTTTGATGGTGTACGTTCAGTGAAGCTGAGCTGTCATAGAAGACAAAAGCTGTAAAGACAGTGGCAGTTTGACTCACAGGATGTCTTTTGGAAGCACTTGCACAGGGAGATTCCTGCTACTTTGCTGGGTTGGGGGTGGCTATAGATTTTGTGATTTTTGTGGGGGGAGGAAATGGCCTATAGTCAGCCACTGCTGCTTTGTTGCAAAAAACTATGCATGATACGTACAATCATGTTCTAAATTATCTGTATGTGTACTGGTCTATTAAAAATTGAACAAGTACCAAGTGCCAAAATCATGAAAATGATTTTCCTCACAGGAATTCATGAAAATATTTCAGTAAAACTGCAATAATTCAGCTGAGTATTTAAGTTTGCAGTGTAATATAGTAAAGTAGTTATGTACTTGTACCAAAATTTTTGTCCAGAGGACTGGGGGGGAATCTTTTTCGAACAAAGGGGAAATAAAGGCTGGTTTGCTTCTTTTTGTTTTCCCTCGTCTTCAGCTCTAATCAAATACATCCGGCCAGTATTTGTATCTCGGTCAGACCAGGATTCTCGCAGGAAAACTGTTGAAGAGATTAAGAGGCGTGCTCAGTCTGATGGTAAATGGCCACAGGTACTGTATACTACTACTGTGTGACAGATGGTATTTGGCATTTCCAGGCTTTCGATATGCAGTTTACTTTTTTCCTTGTGGAATTCTTTAGATGGTTTGTGGAGGGTGGGATTCCCCCCCCCGCCTTTCTAGAAGATAGAATGTAAGATTCTTATCTGTACAAAATGCTAGCTTTTCATTGCAGTGTGTTTCAACGGGAGACTGGGTAAGTACATGGGAAGACAGCTCTATTAAGTGATACCAAATGGACAGACCACAGCAGATTTAGAAAGTCCTCTAAGAAGGAAATAATTAGGTGCTCAGCAGAATACCTGGGGAATTATTGCGTGTTCTTGCCCTTCTCAAGATTTTGGCATGCTGTCACTGTTGGAGATGCGATACTGGCCAAGACAGCCCAAGCAACTCAGATGTTCCAATAACTGGAGTACGCCTCTATTGGACCACATGATGAAAACATTGCTAAGAAGTGGCTCAGGGTTTTTTTTTCTCCACCTGAAATGTGACTGTTTATAATGTGCTGTGGAAGAGAGTAATGGGAGGAAAGGGATGACTACCTAAGGTGTCAGTTTCTTGAAAGCATGTGATTATTTTGAAAATTTGAAGCATTCTTCTTGTGAATTTTTTTTTACTAAGATATTGTATGTCTTTTGTGGCATTGTTACTACGACAGTGGTTACATCCAGGTACTGGACTACAGAAACATTATAAACAGTTATAAACAATGTGACAAAGGTGATACATAGCTTTCACATCATGACTTTCATCAACAGATTTCAAAGCACTTTAAAAAGTAAATATTCTCACTTACAGATTAAGAAACTGAGTTGCAGAGCTGAAGTGATTTAGAGAATATCTAGCAGTTTTTGGCTTTTTGCTGTCTGAAACTTTTTTTTTACAATCTAACCTCTTCCTCTGAATTTGGTTCAACTTGAGTATTTTTGCCTTGTTAGAATTCTGTTTAGATATTTTCAGCCTCTGTCATTCTGACATCTGTGTACATGCCAAGTAATAAATGCAAAAAGAAAATAACAGTCTTCCTTTTCTTAGCCTATAGGCAGTTAGCTTGGGAGCAGGAATTTTGTTTTGGTGCAAAACAGAATACGATATTTTTACCAGCACCAAAACCTTTTGTGAAAATTCTCTTGTACTCACAACTGTTTCTGATTGCTGTCAGTGTTCAGATTGAATAAAATGATTATCAGAGGCCAAGAAAGAGGCAAATTCACAGATAAAGACAAATATTTTTACTATTAAGACAGAACTTCACTTCTTTATTGAGCACTATTTTTTTATTACTCTGAACTGTTTTTCCCTGAAAACTTTTTTACTGTAATCAGTTAATGTTAGCTTTGAAAAGATGTGTTTATAAATAAATCCACACTGAAATAGTTCTTAAAAGTCAAATTTTTATTTTTTTTTTTTTTATTACTAGATAATGATATTCCCAGAGGGCACTTGCACAAACCGATCCTGTCTAATTACATTCAAGCCTGGTAGGTATGATGCTCATTTCTCTGTTCTCTACAGAATGTTCTTGTATCTTCATTTTCTGAAATACCACTTGCATTGTAATTTGCTTGCTGTTGCAGAAGTTGAGTTAAAAATTGCAGTAGGGTGGAATTGGAATAGAAATTTTCTGATGCTACAAAAGGATTGTAGTTCCACTGTTGAGCAAAACGGTTTAGATAATTCACATTTTTTTTTCTTGGCTTGTGAGATGCATATGAGCTGGAGGAGTAATGTTTCTTACTGGGTTTTTGTTTGTGGTTGTCTTTTTTTTTTTTCTTTTTCTTTTTTTTTTTTTTCCTTGCCCCCTCCATTTCCTGTTTGGGGTCTGTCATGCAGCATTTAGATACACTATAAAACTTAAGGTATCAGTGTGTATCTATTTCAGGCTGCTGCAGCCTTTGTTGCTGTGTTGTACGTGTTGATTCCTCTCCAACTCTTCTGTGGAGTTGCATTCTGGTGAAGATGGCACGAGAATCTTGCCAGTATAGCACTGTTACAGAGGCTGCCATTTTTTACAATATTTTTTTTTAACATCCACATTCTAAACTCTTTTCAGTTAGTATCACCCTTTTAGCTTATAAAATTATTAAAGGGTATAACACTGGACATTGTTGCAGCTGTAAACTGTAGTTACAACAAGGAGAAATGCCAAGACTGCAGTGAACCACCAATGTTTAATGTAAACTTGCCTTTATGATGTAGGTAGGGAGATGGTGAATGAGGAGACTGCAGTGAATGAGGCAGTTGTGAATGTGTTTTTTGACTCTTTCTAGGTTTCTGCCTAGCTCATTGTGTGCTGGTGTTACTGTGTGTCTTATATTTTGTATTGCGTACAACTTGCATATCACTATTAGAATATCATGCAATGAATCAGCATTGTAATTCCTTGCACTGATTCATTTGGCTGAAGGATTCTCAGTATTGTCTCCTGAACAAACATTCAGAAAGCTTTTCTTCCTCCCCTCTCAGCTCTTTACCTTTTTAGATGAATGAGTGGTAGTTAGGAGAATATCCACTTCTTTCGCTCTTTACTCTTCCTTTCCCTCTCTCTCCACCTGAATCCTGGCCGTGCTTTGAAAACCAGCCTGAATCCTTCATTAAACCCCTGATTTCCTGCTGTCCCTCTGCCATAGACATTCCAGGCACCATATACTTTCTGCCTCAAATCCCCACTCTATCTTCCTCTCCTGGTCTAGTACCTGCTGCTGTCTGCCTCTTGACTGTCTCACTTTTCCTACTGGAACCTGCTTCTGTATCCACCCAGCCTCCCAGAAATCCTTTGCCTCAAAATTCCTCACTTATATCAAATTACTTAGGTGTCTATTCAAGTAACTGCTTTCAGGGTGCCTTTCCCCATTCTACTGAAGTGGTCTACACTCCTTGCTCTTACTACACAGTTTTTTGGTTTTGTGTTCGTGCAAGCTAGTCATACAGGGCTAGTCTAGTTTTGTTTAAATGGTGGTCTTGTCATCTACCACTCAGATTTTTGTCACCTTCGGATTCTTTCAAAAGTTGCTTAGGCTGTTGGTTTTGGAGACTGAACAGAAAGTACCACTGGGCCAAGAACCAAATCTCTGCAGGATCCCATTCAGACAACCTTCATTTAAAGATGTGTATACTCCATTAACTATTACTTCTTTTACATCTATGCAAGTATTCTGAAAAGCAAATGTAATGCTAAGAATACAGTATACTTCCATCGTTCAGTTCTTAATTTTAATTGAAATATTGGGCAGAACTTAGTAAATTGCTATAAAAAACATAATTTGAGTGAAGACTGTCTTTATTGTTTTCACGAGAAAAAGATGTTTAGAGAAATCTTGAGCAAGATAGTTATCATGCTTACCCAATCTTTGTGCTAGAAACCAAGAAAATGATTAGCAAATGACATTGATAGATCTTGTGCTACTGATTTACCAGAACTATAATTCTCATATGAAATGAAGTGATACTTCTGTGCAACAGCTTTAGTTCAATAGTTTCTATTAGATTTTTCCATAGCTACAGAAAAAATAAATAAGCCCTTCTGAGGGAAATTAAGGTGGGAGAAAAAAATCAAGTTAATTCTGTTA
Source organism: Aquila chrysaetos chrysaetos (assembly GCF_900496995.4). Classification (NCBI taxonomy): domain Eukaryota; kingdom Metazoa; phylum Chordata; class Aves; order Accipitriformes; family Accipitridae; genus Aquila; species Aquila chrysaetos. The sequence goes on from NC_044007.1 coordinate 70,802,686, forward strand.
CTTCAGAGATGATAAATTTCCTATAAATCGGTGTTGCTCAGCTAAAAATAGAAAGCTGCTTTTGCATAAGAAAGCTTAGGTTCTTCACCAAAAAATACTGTTGACCACAGAGAATGTATTGACTTAAATATCTTGCACATGCTCATATTTTTTTAATCATTTATCAAGCTGAATTTGGTACTGGGCTTTGACTTGTGTACATAACAATTTATGTAAGTGGTAGAGGATAATTTAGAGAATGCAAGCAAGCATTCGTAATTATTTATCTTCTGAAAAGATGGTTATACATTGTCATTCTTCAGTGCTTGCTCTTTAGATTACTTTTGAGGCTACTTTTGGGTCTTATTTTTCCACTATCAATTAATTCCTATGCATATCAGCACAGTAATTGTATAATTTTTTTCTTTACTGCAATAAATTTCTTCTGCGCCAAAATGCACTATGAAGTAATGATTTGTCGTATGTGCCTTCTAGGAGCGTTTATTCCTGGAGTTCCTGTACAGCCAGTGGTTTTACGTTATCCAAACAAACTGGTAAGTTCAGCTTGCAGTAGGTATGGGGCATTTTCCTCTTAATACGTTGGCACTTCTGTAATCTTTTAGGTTAGATAATTAGATTTAGAAGTTTGGCAAGCATTAGTAAATGCTTATTGGCTAAGTATGTGTTGCTTAAGCCTCTAGCAATATAAATAGTCTTAACTGAGATAGTTTAAATGTTTCTGCTTTTATTAGGTTACTCTTTTAAAACAGTGTTCTGAAAGTTACTGAGGTTGTTACAAGAAGTACTGTACAAATGACAAGACAAATGTCAATTTCTGTCTAGGATCTGTGTTCCCATGTGCTCCCTGTTCCTACAGTGTGTGCTGGAGAGGTTTTTTTAGTATAATTTATTGCTGGAAGATGCTTCTGCACCTCCTGCCTGTGGGGTTGTTAGTCGCAAATTAATGCAACTAGATAAATGATAATAGAATAATGTTTGGGGGACCTCATCACCTTTATAAGGTGTCTCAGTGTCTTGTTTACATTCACTATGCACTTGGCTAAGGAATGCTAGACACGAGCTAATTTGGAGTAGTCCTTCAACATAAATCAGATTCATGTAAATTATATGTGCAAATTATAGTGTTTATTTACAATATCTAAATTAAACAATTGTTACAAATGCTTGGTAAAGATATAGGGAAACAAATGAAGATAAAGCTTACTTCATCTACTTCCAGACCAAGCCTACAGGAAAGCACAGAAGAGGTGGTGGGGTTTTTTTATATTATTATTATTAATTTTACCTGATGTAGATACTTTCCTGTCGTACTGCAGCCAGAATCCTGTCTGTCTACATTCCTCAGTTAAATAGAAGATGCTTCCTAGTGAACTTTGCTAGCTTTTATACTTGAAGTTTCTTTTTGAGCACTGTTAGGCTATTTTCAGGTCCAGTCTGTCTCCTTCTGAAATAGAAGTTATTTAGGGGAGTGTGGGAGGAGTGTCAGAAGTAAAATAAGGACTACCTTGCCTCTTTGCTGATGCATGTCACATCAGAAGATCTCATGTAGTCTCTCTTTGACTAACCCTTTAACAACCCCTTGATCTAAGGAGTTCATTTCTTCTTGGTACCCAAGTGCTTATGTTTTAAAGTGTTTCCATCCATTTTTCTTTCTGTCAGTTTGCAGGTTGATATAAAACATATGCTTGATTAAAAAAAGAAAAGAACCTAAGCAAAGTTAATACACATAGACCACCATTTGCTCTTGACTGAGACAAGGTGTGATGGCAGTCAACTAGTTTGCAGTAACAAACCCCAAAATTATCTTTGCGGATGCTGTGACAAGTATAGCAGTCTGTTATGCTCACATAGTATTAAGTGCATTGTAGCAGGTTGCCTGGAACTTTTCATTACATAATTGTTTTATTTTCAGGAAGAAAGATTCTTTTCTAAAAATATTTCTAAACCTTTATTGCACTGCCAGTTTAAATTGCAAATATGCACATGCCTTATGTCATACTTAATATACCTTATTCCTTTCGGTTAATATTAAACTTATTTATAACAATATAAAGCTATCAAACATTAATTTGCAAATGTTCAAAAATTCATCTTCATCCTGAAATGTCCTTATTGCCTGTAGTACATAATATGCAATGTTTGTCAACTAATATTAAATGTTCCTAATAGTCTATTAATGGAAATTGTGAGCTTTTTACATTGAAGTACATCAATATAAATTTTAATGAAAATTTTTGTAATTTTTTTTATATTACTGCAAAACGTTGTAAAAGAAACCGTAAATATTTATATAGATATCCATTGGACTTTGCCTGAATCTGTGTATGAAACTTTACTTTTTCCTACTACTTTTAATTGCTGTAAAACAGTTAGTTTTCAGTGCCTTACTGAGTCATTTAACCTCCTAAGGTCTACTTCCACTAAGCATTAATGGGGGGATGATAAATGCTATTACTATTTGATTTTTAGATTATCTTGGGGGCTGCAGAAGAGTTGCAGCAAAGTTAGAATGGGGAGAGGAATGAGGAGGAGTATGATGTGATACATGAAGGTGAGATTTATTTTGGTTAGGATGCAGTTAAGAGTTAGGTAGCAAGCAAGAGTCGGGAGAAAACATTGTTTTTCATACACTAAGGCAGCATTTCTAGCAAACTTTAATTGTCTCTGGCTTTCTGTTTGTTGTCTTGTTTGACTGCTGCACATTATAATTTTAGGTTTAGAAAGTAATTTCTTAAGATCTTCGCTTAGCCTGTGAATTCCAGATATGCATTGTGTGCAGTCACCCCACTGCTTTTAGCTTGAACTGCCTGCTCTGATCTACCTTCAGAGCTCTGAGTTCCACAGTACAGATGCAAACAGTCTTGGACTTGAGTGCAGCTGACTGTTCTGGGAGGCTTTTTGAGATCAGAGCCTGGGGTGATTGTAGTAGGTATGTGCACTCTTACATGTTTCTTTCTTTGTACTCTATTCAAGAACTAGGTAAAGTACTACTGTTTGGCAGTGGACTGAAAAGTGGCAAAAGTGATGATGATAAATTCAGTTCTTTTCTAGCAAATAAATCTAGTTCTGGTTGCCATGAAAAACTCTTTCTAGTCAGGGTTTCCCTCTGAATACCTTTCTTCTTTGGGCTTGGGATTGTTTGCAGTAGATGATGCCTCTAGTCCTGTATCAATGTTTCTTTAGGAGTAATATGTTAGTATGTTGCTCCCCTTGATGCATGAGCAGAAAGAAATTGTAAGGTTTAAAGTGTTGTTTAGACCTGAAATTCAAAATTTGCTTCTGTTTATCTAGTTTGGTAGTTTTTTCCCTATTGGATGCTTGACAGCTGTTACCTACATTTTAATTAAAATAAACGCTCTGTCTCCATCCATAGGTTCTACAGCAATCCTTTTTGCAATTCACATGTACACACAAAGAATTTTAGTGTAAAGCATTTCCTTCTGTCAGAGTGCTGGTGATTATGAAAGGCTATATACCTGTTTAAATATCACAGAGCCATTTTAAATATATTTTTACGTCTAAGTGTCTTCCACAGGAAACTGTGCTATTTGATAAGAGGTTTGGCAGCATCTCTTGTGCAGCTTTGTTGTGTCAGGGTTGACTGAGCATGTAAAAACACAGCCTATCTGCTGTTTGAAGCTTGGCATGATTCTCAGTATCTTCTTGTGTCAAATACAAATTATATAGAAGATATACTTCCACACAGTTCAAAGGATTCGTTATCTAGATACAAAAGTTTCAAAGTGTACTCAGAACGCTATCAAAGTGAATGCTGTCCATAAGCATAAGCCGGTAGCTGTGATAAAATATAAAAGGTATCTAAACTAGGTATAGAAAATACCACTTCCTCTCTTCTGCTTGCTGGTTTTTAAAATATTGGATATGCTGGCAGGAGTCTCCTGCAAAATAGGTCTGCCTCTTGCAGACCAGAATCCTGTTTTCCACTACATGGCACTTAGTCGTCATCCCTGCTGCATCCTGATGTTCTTGATGAGAAAAAGCATGCATGTCTGCTGTGACATTCATATTAGGAATTTCTCGCAGGATTGTTGATAGATACGTGGCTTATTTGAGTTTGTCGTGCCAGCTAGCCAGCACAATGGCCGGATTCTGAAAATACCTATTTGCTGTGCAGTGATCCATTGCCCAGGCAAGGTACCTTTATAGAGCTTGCTTTTCTTTGTCTCTTTCTGCACTGTTGTAATTTAGAGAGCTGAGTTGGATATGTGTAGTGCTGTGTTGTTGTTCTGTATGGTAGTTTCTGATTAGAGAAATTATCAGCTATCTACATTGCAATGGTCAGGGTTTATAAATGAAAGTTCCTTGTGGAAAAAACAAGCCCCATAACATGTTTACTTGGAGTATTATCAGAGACATCAAAATTGCCAAAACCAGTTTCACAGTAAAACTACAGACATTAAAGTTCTACAAGATCATTACATGGAAAAGTCTATTTTCATGCATGTATGTTGATTGCTAGAGATAGAATAATTCTTTATTTTAAATCAAACAAAATACGATAATTGTTGAAAGTCAGGATTTAAATTTTTAGTAGCCCTTCATGATAAATTGGCCTTACCCCAAGCTGTTGATCTATCATATTAGTCACATTTTTCACCTTTTATGGATGTGTTGCTTGCTCTCGTTTTAACTTGTGACAGCCTTTTGCTCTAAATGGTAATTAAAACATGAGTTTGACTTGATTTTTTGAGATCATGGCACATGTGATCACCTAAACTCTCTAAAATGGTTTGGATGGTAGCGTAGAACTGAACTTGGAGCACTTTCAGTAGGTTGATAGACATATCTTTCTGATCTGGTCTTTTAGAAACCTGAGTTTACCAAGTCCTCTTGTCTTTCCATTAATGACTTGTACATTTTTTTCCCAGTTGTTCAGAACAGTAGCTCGGAACTCATTTTCAGGTTTTTGGATTCTTACTTCTATGCTTAAATCTCATCTCCAAGTATTGCAATTTTTTTCCTATGGTGTTTCTTAGTCTCTACAGTTAAAAATGTGATGACCTTTACTGTCATATTCCTCCTTGTCACCAGTTATATACTTCTTTCCAGGTCTCCATTCCCTTTTTGCTAGTTGGATCTTGTTCACTTTTTTCACTGCTATTTGTCCTCTCTTAGTGTTTTACACACTGCTCGTTGCAGCCATCTAAAAGTGCTGCAGGTCTTGCCTGAGAGTAAATTTGTGGGTTTAGATGTCTTATGTGCCTTTTGATTCTGGGATCAGGCAGGTGGCTGTATGCTGTCTGTGAGTACAGGCAACTGGAAAAATCCTGTTTTGAGGTCCGACTTAAGCTCTTTCTTGTCCTGCTGCTTCATGTCAGTTAAGCAGACTTCTTTTCAGTCATCTCCACAGGTCCCAAACACTTGAGAAGTGTTATAGAGTGTTCATATCTGTTGCTGGGAGGTCTGTGTAAAGTGTAGGGGGACACCCTGTCGAGCAGGATGGGTTAGGAAAATACACATGGACTATGCATATCAAAGAACATCAGCTCACAGTAAAGAACTTTTCCAAGGCTAACAGCATTTGAAGAATCCCTGGATCTTTAAACGTTTTATGAATATAGATATTCTGTGTTTAAGAGCTGGGTTACTGGGTGTTTCCTAGCTACCTAAAAGGTAGGCTGGTTCCTGTTGGGGCTAAGAACTTTTGCAAAGAGGGCACTGAAGTTCTGTGAAAACCTTTTAGTCATATGTCATCAGTTATACTAACTATAATGTAACAAAAGTTTGAAGTACAGTAATTAATTGCAACCGTCATGCTTCTTTTCTTAGGATACAATCACATGGACGTGGCAAGGGCCAGGAGCGTAAGTGGTTTATGTTTAATTGCTTATACCATGATTGCTTTCCTTCATTAGTTTTCATTTACATGTCTTATAGGCATATATAGTCAAGTAGTAATTGCTGGTTATTGGCTTATTCTCTGGGATTAATTTGTCTTTTATCTATTATTCCTTAGTTATGATAATACTTCGTTAGAGGAATTCAGGTATAAACAGTATAATTCTGCTGCTATAATTTTGGTGGTTTGCAGAATGGATTTTAGGTTTTTATTTCAAACTTTGGGGTTTTTTTAAGCCAAGTACATTGATTTGGTGTGTTTCTGTATAAAATCTGTATGGCTATTGTTTGAAATTGGTCTAGTCCCATGGAAACAGTCAACCCACTCAGGGAATTTGGAGATACTGTTTCCATTATCTTGCCTGAATGCAACTTTGATTTTTTTTTTTTTTTTTTTTAAACCTGAAATGTTTTTCTAGAGGTTCCTTAGTAAATTTATGTAAAATACTAAATGAAGCAGTTCTTGCTTGTTTAAAAAAAAAAAAAAAAAAGTATTTTTTTAGCATTATTTTCGTGTTGGGGTTGGTCTAGTTCTAAAGTGTTTCGATGAAGATCAAAACAATAAATTTCGAACCCTACGTAACAGGGAGTTGGTTTCTATGGTTAATGGCTTGCCATTAGCCTTCTTGGGAACTATTGTTTTGAATGTCCCACCTGAGATGCTGTATTTTAGTAGTAACGGGGAAACCATTGGGATTAGCCAAGATTCAAGTAATTTAGAGTTTTGTGAATTAATTTTGCACCTTCAAATGGACTGGGAACCTAATTAAGGACATGTCTAATTAAGGACATGTCTAGATTTGGAGACTTGAGGAAATCATTGATCACTTTTAAAGGTTCAGCTTTCAGTGAAATCATCATGTTGGAAGTGGACGAATCCATGATAGTGTCTAAAGTAAGTAGGTACTGCAGCATTTACTGTATGCAGGGATTTCTTTTCTCTCCTTGTGAGTTCCTTCCTCCCTCTCACCTTGCATTTGCACTGCAGTTCATCTAGCAAATTAACTCAGCCAGAGGGGAGAAAGGTGAGTAGCTTACTTCCAGCTTAGTCTCCTACCTGAGGAGTCAAGAACACATAGGAGGAAGAAGAGGGAAGGAACTTGTAGGTGTGTTGCCTCAGATCACTTCAATGTGTACAAAACCCTTACTTGGAAGTGCTGACCACTGCTTAATAAAGTGAAATTAAATTAAAGCTGAATCAGAATCTGAGGCAGCACGTGATGTTATGCTAATTCACTGGGTCAGTTTAAATTACAGCCTTACTTAATTAGGATTAATTCTTCTGAGTGACCTAAAATTTATTTCTGATGTCTTAGCAGAAAATACTGTTAGGACTGATACAGCCTTCACTTTCTCAGCAAATGTCTCTCTTTTGTCATAGTGTTAGCCAAAACTTAATCTGGAAATGGTGATGTATCCAGGAGTATTCTGTTTGTTCAAAGTTGTTGTAGCCTATAAAATGGATTGAAAACTTGTTACATGGAAACTGTGCACTTCCACTTACAGAAGTTACTTACAGTAATGTTTTTACTATTTTGACAGTATTCAGAGCAGATCAACAGATTCTACCTTGAAAACAAAGATTGACTATAGCATACAACTTAAGTTTTCTCTACATAAGGCTTGAGTTAGATACAGGTTCTATCAGTTTTTTACATTGATATTTATAATTTAAGGTTTAATCTTTGAGGATTACAGAGAGTTGGCAGAGAGAAAAGTTTACTTGTAATTTATTAGAGTTTTTTAGTGTTCTTGGACAAGGACCTAGAAACCAGACTTTCATATTTCCTGTCAGCGACATGAACTTCAAATCACAAGTTCCACTGTTGCTCTTGCTCCTTTTCTTTGCTTTAATGTGTCCGAAGTTCAGTAGGAAAGAACGGAAAAAAACTGTGTTGCAGCCCTGCATGAGTGTATAGCAAAATGAGCAGGGTGTTGCTTCTAGGAACTGCACTTTATCTGCCTAAGAGGATTTTGACCAGCCCTCTCCTCACAGTGATTGATTGCTGTAACTACCTAGATACTGTATAAAATGTGGCTACTGACTCTGCTCCCTAATTTAGGTTTACTAAATCCTTTCCTGGATTTGAATCTTCCTGCTTTCTAAGGTCAAGTTTATTCTAGTATCTTGTGTCTTAGGCTACTAAAACACATGTACTATTACAGACTTCTGAAGTATAATGAACTTTGATTCCAAACCAAGTTAATAATAAAATCTCAGTGATTATAATGAATCTTTCCAGCTCTATGCTGAATACAGCATTTTTTCGAAACAGACACTCTTTCCAGACTATGTCACATATCTTACTGTATGTATTAGTATCTGTATATCATATTAATGCTTGTCTCCTTGCTTTTGGGTATCTTTTAAGATGCAACTTCAGTGTAAATTGCTTTTGTTCCACCTTACAGAATGTAATGTATAGAATTACTCACAAAGACCTTTTCTGTTAATTTTGTATCTGAATATGATCATACCTACAAGTAGGAATGTTACTTGAAGACTTCGGAGCATAATGTACTACTGTTTCACTACATGTAAATTTTTTCCCTTATCCTTTTCCTTTTTTTTTTTTTTTTCCTTTTTTTTTCTTTTCCCTTTCAGGTTAGAAATTCTATGGCTTACTTTGTGTCAGTTTCACAATTCTGTGGAAATTGAGGTAAGTAAAAAAAAAAAAAAAACCCAGTGTATTCTGAGCAGTATCAGAATACATAATATTGTATGTAATTCTGAAGTAAAAGTGTGTATTCCAACTTTATATGTTAACACACTCTGTAAAAATAGGTTAAAATACCACTTATGTTTTAGACAAATGGCTTCTGTATCTGAAAATGTAGCCTAAAAATGGAGTAACAAAATATAGTTTTCCACTTGGCTTAAGACTTTACTTTCTTACTCATTTAAATTGAGTAGATAGATTTCTGACTCTGTTTAAAGAGTCTTTTGTGAACAAATTTCTTGTCTTTTAATCACCTGATTGCTATTCCAGCTAGTATACCAACTGTGTATGTTAGATATCCAAGTGTGTGAATGCTGATGTACAAATCTAAGGACTCACTTCTAGAGAAAAATAATTTTAAGTGGTTTTTTATAGGCCAGGTAGGTTATTTAATATGTCTGGCTAATTTTTTTATTAGGCTGCACTGTTCAGAATATGAAATTGGAAAACAAAAAGAAAATTTAAGTTTATGTATATTCTTAACTTTGTTTTGAGCGAAACACTATGTGATTCTAAGGCTGAAGACTATCATAGTGAAAATGTGAAAACAATTAAAACCTTTCCTTTTAAATTGCTATCCTCGTGCATTTTCCAGAGAGTAATTACATCTTTGTGGAGAAGTATGGTGTTTTAAAGGTGTTACAGAGGATATTTGACAGATGTTGTGTGGTTCTTTTGCTTACCTTTTTTAATAATGAGGTAGCTACTTATCTCTTACTGATGGCAGGGTAAACCAGTAGGAACTATTACATATTTACATACACATATGTGTTACTATTGTAACACATAGCGTGTTAATCACGGTATTTAGCATTGCTATGCTCTGTGTTTACTTATTTATGCTATAAATTCTTCTCAAAAATAATGAATGCACAAAATACCAGCCACTGAGCAGTTGTTCCTATTATAGAAATTTGTGGTTTGTGTTATCACTTTAGTTGCGTGTTTGCAGCTATTAATAGGAAAAAAAAAAATCTTATTTCAAAACAGTGGCCTGTTTTTGGTAGAAGGACAGGGAGTGATTGCCTCATGTAGATATACGACAAACCATCTAACTGGCAGGATTTTTACTCTGTCTCAGGAACATGGTTTTCTGCCCTCGGCAAGTAAAATGGGTTCTTTCACACAGAAATGAACACTGCTGAGCTTTCTTGATTTTTGAGGCAGCAGCTGCTAGCAGATGCTGAGTTTCTGTAGCACATACAGAACTTGCACAAGAACAAGTTATGATCTTTGGTTGTCTTTAAAAAAAAAAAAAAGCAAGTGACTTTCTGAAATATTCTGTACTAAAGCAGGAGCTTGGCAGAGGATAGAAGAGCAGAGCTGTTTGCAAGGCTGCTCGCAAGTATGAGGCAGGGTACTTGAGAGCTACTTGTTGAATCTGTTTTTGTAAGGAAGTGCTGCGGATTTAGGAACGTAGAGAAAAAATGAGTTGTTCTGTGTTCAAAGTCATGTTTTTCCCTTGGTTTTCAGATTTTGTTGGCTTTTATTCCTGCTTTGTTCCATCAGCACAGGGATACTGGCTAATACCAACCAGCCTTGATACCAGAATTACTGCTGAAGACCCAATAACTCAGGGAGATGTACAGCAAAGCAACACAATTTCAATATGGTTCTGATTAAATGATAGCTTGTAAGGTCTAACAGCCAGCAATCAGGATCCAAAGATTGTTAGTCTGGGCTTCTCTGTATATAATGTATGTTCTGGCATACCATATGTGTCATCCAGCATGTATATTGAGAAGCAAGCATCTATGTAGATTTTATAATGGGTTACTGTAAATATTGGCCTGGCCATCCATTCTGTACTTGGAACTGACATGCAAGCAATCTTGTGAACAAGAAAGGGTATGTGATCACCTGCACATGTAGTTTGTTTTGGCTTGTGTCAGTTTGTTTTGCTGGCCTGTCAGCTTCAGTGTTCATACATCCATCAGCCCGCAGCAGCTGAGAGTTCTTCTCTTAGTTTTGTTAGTGGTGCTGAAATGATAATGCTGTTTCTGTCCAGTTAGGCGCAGACATGTAGAAGATGTCTGAAATCACCTCATATTCCAAGTTGTCCTGATAGCAATTTGCAACTCAAAGTAAAAGAAATAGAATTGGGCTTGGAACTCAAAGGAACAATCTTTCTGTCTCTGTTAGCTTCACAGTCTTGGCCTTTTGTATATTACATCACATCAGGCTGGTGCCACCTGCTTGTAAACCTAGAAGACAGGAGGCATAAGTTTTCAATTGCAGTGGTGCATATAGGGAAAACTGTAGCAAAACCCAAAATAAACTAAGGATTTGTCCATCACTGAATACTTCTAAGAAACAGACAAATAATGGCAGCATTTTGGGTACTGCTGATCATACCCTTATTCTTTTCTGAAAATATAGCTAACTTCATAGTTACTGAGAAATATTTGGTTAAATGATAAAATTTATATTTATTCCCCAATTCTTATTTTTTTTTTCTAAAGACCAGTGTGAAATTTCTGGGTCATAATTCCCATTTTGTATTACCGATAGGTAATTATATGAAATATAAGTAAGCTTATTACACATTTGGTTTCTACTTCAGAAGCTTTCCACAGAATTACAAACATTTTGCACACTTAGTGCATAATTTATTTAATTACGTTGTATTACTAGGGGAATTGTCTGTCTGGTACTGAGCAGAGGTGGGAATTGGAGTGATCCTTTCTTGTTGCTTCTCTCTGAGAAGTTAGTTACTCGGCAGAAATGGGATGTTTGAGGGTTTTTATAGGCGAGACTGGCCATGATCTTGGGACTTGCATATTTCAATGAACACTTAAAAATATAGCCAAAAGCTAGAAGGTCTATTAATATAGGCCTTCCCATTTTGAAAGCTGCCTTTTCTGTTGCAGGTCTCCAGCAGTTGTGGTTTAATTTTCCCTTTCCAACCTCAACTCTTCTGTGGTTCTGTGGCCATCTGCATTTATTTAGAATTTTTCTTTCAACTGAGTATTAATATCCAGTGTCGAATTTGAAGGAGAAATTTTTCAAAACATCCAACAGCAGAAGATAAAAACACTTCTAATGTGTACATTAAGCAGTCGTATATGATTCAAAATGTGCAGGGGGAACAGTAAATACCTGATGTCCTGAGAATCTGAATTCTTGATATTTAAGCTATAGAGCAGGTAGCAGGTGCTTTTCTTGGTTATCTGCAAAAAGCTGAACAATACAGAATGTAAGAGAAGAGTTTGTGCAAGAAAATGCTAATACTTTTAAATAATTTAAAAATTCCTGGTCTCACTTATGAAAGGAAGGTAAAGCTCTACTTGGGTTCTGTGAGGTAAGAAATGAGCAGAGTCACTGTTATGTGAATTTCTAGAAGTATGATGCATCCTTAAGCATTTAAGAGTTCAATTTTTAGTTTTTTTTAATAGTCCTTCTGTTAATATTATTTTGTAAGTAGCAACAAACTGTATACATTTTTCACCATAGTGCTATAATCGAGGTTGTTTAAAATGTTAAATATTCTTGGTATAATTCAGTTCTCTGTATGCAGTTTCTGCCCGTGTATATTCCTTCAGAAGAAGAAAGAAAAAATCCAGTGTTATATGCCAATAATGTCAGACGTGTAATGGCAGAGTAAGTATGTTTTAATATGGAATAAAAATACATGTGTGATTTTAATTTTAGGATCAAGAAAATGTCATGAAATCAAGTCAGTGTAGTTGCCTGCTTGCAAAGAAGCTTGTAGTCTGCAGTAGTGTATACAAAACTTTTTATGTAGCCGTTGCCTTCCTCTCTGAGGAGGCCAGGGAGCCACAAATACAGCAGGAACTGTAGGAGTTGGTGGTTTTGGTTTTTCTTTAACATGTCTTCATATAACAAGCCAGTTCTGCTTGCTGCTGTGGATATTTAGTCTTCTGGGGTGAAAGGTATAGTTGAATTTTATGAAAGTTAATGTAACTGAATTTTGTGATACTGAGGTTGCATTTTAAGCTATGACTTTTTAAATGAGGTTAAGGATAGTTTCCCGTATTCATTGTTAGCCTGTGGTTATTTCAAATAGTAAAGCACAGGAAAGCTGCTTCTGTTGGAAATAGGGCACTGATACAATGCAAACTAATTGAAGTTGAATGTTAATGTGAGGATGCTTACAACACTTCTCTATAGTGTATAATAAGGCCAACACTGAATATACAGACCTTCATTCTCTTTTGTTCTGTTTTTTATTAACCTCTCTTGTTCGTTCATTTTTGTCCTTTCATTAAGTCTTCCATTTGTCAGTAGATGTTCTTTTCAGTATTTACAGAGAACCTTCAGGTGTATGATCATTAATAACTCTTGAAGGATTTATGAACTTTCCTACTCCTAATTTTGAAAGAACTTGTGAAATCTTAATTTCCTTTCTGTAACTTCTCTTCTGTCTCTAAGTTACCAGTTTCAACCACAGGCCAGTTTGTAGACAAAAACTGGTAATTCTTCTCTGGTTTATAAGGAGAACCCAGCTCTGTGAGTTTCCCTAAGGATGTTGGGCCTGTAATACAACAATAGATCAATAGTCGATCTGTTGTATGAAAGGACAGTTCTCACAAAAGAAAAATAAAGGATCTGTTTGAATCAACCTGTCTTAGAGTTGCAGTGGCCTCAAAGACTTTTGTAGTTAATTTAAGACAGTCAGCTGGCACTACATAAAAGTGTTGTCCTCAGACTTTGGGTAAAAGAAGGCTCTATTATGAAACCTTAAAACTGAACTCTACTTCAATCAGATGACAGGGATTGTGTGGTATAAGGAGAAATTTTGAAAGACTACAGAAGTTTACAACAACTTGCATGTTGAAAGCCTTCCCTTCTATGTTTGCTTAGGAGGAGGGCAATGATTTTTCCTTTTCCTTTTTGTTTCTTCCTCCCACCTCTGAAGAATTAGGCATTTGGGGTAACAGAAGTGGGATCCAGGTCTAAAGGGACCACTGTCAGAATGGGGACAGCAATTATGGCTTGCTTTGAGATGAAGAAAAGGCTGCAGATGCTGTGTTGATGTGAAAGGAAAATAAATGTGTTTGGATATCAAAGTTCTGAAGTTAAAATGCAGATGGGACTAAACCAGAATGCTGACTCCTGGATACCACGGATTACTGTAGACCAGTTAAAATAACATCAATATAGCCAAAATTTATTTACTTCTGACCACTTCCAGATGCTTACTTCTCCTGGCAGTTCTCCAGACTCTCCCAATTAGCTCATGTGGCTTTTGGTGTAGGAGATACCAACTCAGATGCTGCCAGTCTGTCTTGGAGCTGTAGCAGTTGCAACTCTAGCACCTCAGGTGCTATTTGGTGCTAGCATTGCACCCTGCATTGCTGAATAAAGGACAGTATTACTGCTTCATCTAGATTTGTCTCTTTTTCTTGAAGATTGAGTTGGTGACAGTGTGCCATTTTGATGTCAAGAGGTCAATTCAGTATCTGTTTAGATGTCTGCTTTCCCCTTCATCCCCCCTGTATTTTTCTGGAAGAGGAGTCTAATGCTACTGGATATTTTATAGCAGCGGAGGTGGCAGTCCCAGCTAATAATGCATTTGTAAGTCTAAAACCAGTGTTGCAGCAAAACCTTGTCTCTTGCCCCTGATTTCAAGGGGAATTGATAGAACTTGCTGAGTGCAACAAGAGATACGATTTCCACTCCTGAAATCTGTTTGCCTTCATCATACTCTTGTCTTGTGAACAGCTTCTGTTAAGTGTCGAAGAAAGCACTTGACAGCATGTCTGCTTCTTATGCTGCTTCTACTTGCTGACTCTGTGGAGAATTTTTGGTTTAGCCTTACTTGTTTAGATTTTCTGTGGGCAGCCACAGATGTGAGTGATGAGAGTCTCTAGATAGTTCCTGTTCACTTATATATAAACTGAATATTTGACAAAGGAGTTGCTGTCATTCACAGAGGTTTGCTTCCTTAGGACATTAGTTTCTTGCATGACAGATTAATTTACTTGACCCAAAAGTGAAACCGAAAGTGGGCCTGGCCTTTTGGCACTCTGCTTCAGGCCAGGGACTTCAAGCATAACTGTTCTCCTGTACTTCAGGTTCCCTCAGGTAGCCATACCAATAACAAAGGAAATGCTGTCTTTTAACTGTTGTAGCGCTCTACACATCTTCATTGTATTCCTTCTCATCTGGGATAACAAGGATTGTATGCTTTTGAAGATGCATTCAGGTGTTAACCAACCATTTGTATCATTCATCTTCTCTGCTGCCATATAGCATCCATTTGAGTATGAATACACTGGTTTGTTTTTCCTGGACCATGTTGGGGATGATCATCTCATTGATGTGAACGTTGTGATGAGAAGTTACGTAGGACAGATTACTGTTCTGCTCTGCAGGCATGCTTTCCTGCTGCTTTTCAGGACCTCATCTCACAGACTTTTTTTTCTAAACTAAACCTAGTTTATGTTTTAATTAATTAAAATGTAACATGAGCTGATCTCTTCTTGATTGATGGTGTTTTTCAGTATTTGTGCACTGATCTGTCACCAAATTCCACAAAAATCCAGGTGATATATTTCTGTTTTTTAAAGGATAGTGCTGTGGTAGAAAATGAATTTAAGGCTTGCAACTTCTACAGACCTTTCAGTTGCACCTGTGGATATTTGCTTCCTGCAATGCTAACTTGCAGTCATATCTTGTGTTGCAATCCTCCTCATCAAAAGGATGAGCAAGATCCAAGCCTTAGTTGTTGATTGCTTTACAGCATCTATAAAAACCCAAAATTTCCTTCTAAAAGGCTTTCTTAATCTTACCTATGCAATTACCAGGTTTTAATGTCTGTGATCTTCAACCTTTTTTCTCATTGACAGATATTTACTCAGTAGCATTGGGCCAAAAACTAGATCATGTGCAGTCTTGTTACAGCCACTCAGCTCACTGTTTCTTCTGTTTTGGGGATTATCTGTGTAATCAGAACTCATGCAGGGTAGCCACTGCTGCTGAATAGTTACCCCATGCTTGTCTTCCCTGGGATCATTTTCTTATTGTGCACAAAATTTCCTACTGTGCAAATTAGATTAATCTACTGTTTAAAGTATGGACCCCTACTTATTCCCTGTCAATATGCTTTGGATTTGATTTTCTCATATAACCTATCTTCTTGAGTGAGTCTGTCGTCTTTGGTCTTTCTGGCCTTGCTCTGACTTCTACTCTGTTTCGTCAATGTCCATCTCGTCCACAACATGCTGTCAGGAAGTGTGTTTAGAGTCACTCTGAATAACTGAAAAAGTTGAGTGCTTTTAAATATGGCAACAATCCATGCGGGTTCTCCCTTTAAAATAAATAAATAAGTTTTGGTGATATCTTGACTTTTAATTCACTTCATGTGTTCTTTATTGTTCTAATACAGTTCTGAAACCACCATGCTAGTAAGTCATGCCATGTAGATACACATTATATTGGCTCACTTTTTAAAGTATTACTTAAAATTGCAAAATCATCATTTTGGTCTTCATGTATGAGCTGTTATCACCTTACATTGATGGTAGTAAACATGGATTATTTTGATCTGTTAATTTATTAATTTCAGTACTTACTGTTTCTTCTATATATCTTCTAATTGTGTCAAGCTTTCTGGCCTACATTGTTACATTTTTATTTTTGCTTTTTAAAAAAGTATTTTCAAAGTATTAACTCATGATTTATTGGAACTACAGTAGTGTTGTAAAATCATCAGTGTGTAGACTTGAGGCTTCAACCCTAGCTCTTCTAGAATTATCAGGAACAACTCATCTGACCTTGCCATCATAAGTATTTATTTTTAAAAATTTCTCAGTGATAAATGAAACATCTTTACCGCTGTTAAAGCATTTGAAAGTACTTCATGTTATTCATAAGATATGTCATCTTAATTGTTTCTTGATCTAAAGTATTTATTGCATATGACATCTTTTTTTGCCTCTTGGCAATTTTACTATCTTCAGTTAGTAATAGGTTATGTCACTGTTTACATTTTTTTCTTATGCTTTAAAAACAGTCTTATGCTTCTTAGCTGCATCAGTTGCAACTTTTTCTCTGTCTTTACCTTTCCATATTGTTCTTATGTATCATAGTTTCTAATTTACTGATACCCATTTAAAATTCATTTGTTTTGTGGTGGGTTTGTATTTCCCTAAAAAAAAAATACTAGTTGTCTGTCTTCATTGTGGGATTGTAGCCTTTTGCCTGTTGAATTGATTCTTCAACACCTAATTTTCATTAGCACTTTTATTCTGGAAGACATCTGATAGTTGTAAAATAATCAAAGTACTGTTAAGAGTATAGAAATACTGCTTTAAAGAAAATGTAGGTAACTCTTCCACTCCCACTTTCCAATACAAAATTTGTTAGTTTTCTTACTATCCATTAGGGCTCAAATATATTTAAAAGGAGTATGTCAGTAGCTCAGCTTTAGTTAGTTGCATGTACCTAGCTCTGTTCATTTTGTACACAAATAAACCCATGGTAGTGCAGGCAGCTAATTGTGAAAATCTGCACTCCAGGCTTTTTTTGTGTAAGTAACCTTGCCCATAATTATAGATGAAGGCTGCTTAGATAATTATACAGAGACCTGTTGGACACTTACTAACATATAAACGCAATTTGGTTTGCTTTAGTTTGTTAGTTTCTCTTACAGAGACTATCTTCAAAATAAAGAATAATATGGGTTAGATGGTACAATTTGAAAACAAATGCAAGTTAAAACATTGCAGCTTTGTTAATTTTTTTATGCATATGGCAGATGTTTAGACCGAGACCTGGTGGAAACTGGACACCTTTGCCTCTTGGTTTTTCAAAACTGTGAGCACCTCAGAACTGAAGTTCTGTCAGCATTCCTGATTTGAGCGTTTCATTTTTCTGATCTGTCTGGTGTTAGAACTCAGCATTATAACTACAGACATGACACTAGCCAGGGGTTTTGAAGTTTCTTTTGTGGTGAGCCCAGAAAGGCAGACTTCCTGTAGAAATACCAAAATGTCATCGTCTGGTTTGCATTTTTCCGATAACTTTGTTTTTCTTCTCCAATTACACAAACACTTTAAGGCATGTTTTTTTATTTACAGTAGATGCTCAAATCAATTGAAGTGCAGAATGTTAGATATGGAACTTGAAAACATCTGTCTTCCTTATGTTTTCTCTGTCAAGTGCGTGCCAGGATCACTTTCCCCTTGTCGGAGCATGTCATGCTGTAAAAGCAGTAACTCTTATCAGCTTGACATATGAGAATTTTGGTTTTGCTTTTGAGAAATGAATCCTTTTTTTCTAGCATGCTGGTGAAGGCCAAAGATATTACAGATAGTCTTCTGTGTCCATTTCACCTTTTGTATCTTCTACATAGTCAAAATGAGATTTTTTTTTTTCTTGAAGGCTTTGACAGCATCAGAATGAGATCTCTGCCACTGTATGTGATATGGTAATGCTAGTTGCTGAAGAATAGCTTTGAGGATGTGGGTTTGCAGTAGTTTACTGGTCTATCTTGTGGCTATTTGTTGTATTTTTCAGTGGCCAGTTAAATCTAACTTTGGAAAAACTGCTGTGCTCTGTGCCTGTGCTGTCTTAAGTTTTATATGTGACTCTGCAGAAGCACTGCTTGGATGCTCAGCACTCAACTTTGAAATTCAAGACTTCTTTTTGTCATTTTTGTACCATCAAAGGCATGGGGATTAGTGTAAGTGGAGTTACTAAAGTGCTGGAGTTAACAAGCATCCATTTGTTTAGGTAGGTTTCAGGCCGTATACAAAAATGGAGATAACTACATCGTGCACTCTTTATTTCTGTGAATGCTGCAAGTGTGGCTATGAGGCAAATATAGTTGCTGAACACGGTTAACTCTGCGCAGCTTCTTGCTAAGTTTATTTTCTCAAGGAAGAGATAATATTTTAAAGTTAAGTAAAATTTTGCAACAGTTTGGTTTGAACTAGATTTTTTGAATGCTGATAACACAAAGAGAATCCGCTTCATTTTTCACCCCTTGAAGATTTGTGATGTACAAGCCTACAAGATCTTATCCAGACCGACAATTACAGGACCCATTTTCTTAACACAAGGGATAAGTTCAACTGTTAGCAGCTTCTTTTTCTGTCTAAAAATTAAACCATCAAGAGATACTATATTCTTGATGTGACCTCCAGACTCTTATGACTGGCCTTTCATTTGCTTATAGAAGGTTGCAAAGTAGGAGTAATCCAAGGAGAGAAAAGGGGCTATCTACCCTGGCCTTCCAAGACTAAATAGGTGAAACCTCTGCAGCTTGGGAAAGAAAGAAAAAGAAAAAGAGGGGGGAAAAAGTGGAGAGTTGTTTTGAAGGTCAGTAAAATCATGAGTGTTCTGGAAATGTGTAGTAAGGCAAGTCCTGTTACTCTCCATGGCAGAAGAGATAGAAAGCACTCAACAGTAGATCAGCTAAAAGTAAATTGAAATACTCTTTAAAACATATACAAAATTGTGGCTTTCACTACCAGATGCATAAAATGAATCCATCAGAGCTGACATATACTGTAAAAAATTTGGTCCATCAATGATTCTAAGCCACAGTGGTACAAATAGTCTCTGGTTCAGGAAGTTCCTATACAGAAGACTACCATGTTTTGTATGTCTTTTTCCTAAACATCTGATAGTGAAGTAAAATACCAAATTTGCTATCCTTTTAATGTCTTCAGCACCCTATAAAGATTATAGCCAATTTAAAGTGGTTTTTTTGAGTAGCCTGTGGAATATTTTTCTAGATTAGTTCACAGTTCTGCTTATTAACTGTGTAAAACATTTTGAAAATGTTTTTGTTGAAGCATAGATTCAGAGTGTCACAATATTGCCTGTACTATTTTCTCTCACTTTCCGTAATATTACAGCAGTCACAGTCTGGTTTATGTTCAGAATTTTGTATGTATAGTGTATTGGTATGCAGAAGATGAGAAAGTTGATAATTTATTTTTATATTATGACTGCACAAGTGTTAGACATAGGGAGCTGTTTGGTGTGAGAAGTCAGAATATAGCAAGTACAACTGTTGCATGTAGCAGATTGGGTTTGCAAGAAGGCTTTTGGATTTTTGTTTTGGTTTTGTTTTGGTTTGTGGTTTTTTTTTTTTGAAGTGACTTGCTGATTTTGGAATTTCTTGTAATGTGGTATCATGAAAGGTAAATAGCCAGTATTTCAGAGGTGGGAGGGAGGGAGAAAGTGCATGTTTGGCTTGACATACCTTGAAACATCTGGCCATGTAAAATTGCTGAACAGTAAAAAGGCCAGGCTCAGGTTAAGTGACTGTGAAAGCAGAGGTAGCATGAAGAAAAGAGGAAAAAAAAAATGCATCCAAATGAAGATATGGGTCAAGCTGTTATATTCCTGGTTTATTAAAAACATTGGGTTGCACTTGCAATTTGCATGTCAAATTGAAATGATCTGGTTTTTTTTTTCCCTAAGAGTTGAATTGAAGTAGAGGAACATTGCCCTGGAGATGAGTTGGGATAGTTTGGTAACTGGTTCTGTAGAAAATCC
Organism: Aquila chrysaetos chrysaetos; assembly: GCF_900496995.4. NCBI lineage: Eukaryota > Metazoa > Chordata > Aves > Accipitriformes > Accipitridae > Aquila > Aquila chrysaetos. The sequence goes on from NC_044007.1 coordinate 70,822,740, forward strand.
TGTCAGTTACAGCTCTACCCAGGCTTTACAGTGAACTCTAGTATGCCAGTATTGTAGTATTCTAAGAAACTGAAAAATTCACAAGTCTTAGCACAAATAATGAGCTTTATATGTTCCCCAGCCTCAGTTGTTTCAACATTCTGAGCTGAAATCGAGGTCCTTTTGTGTTAAACTGCTAGCTCTACAGAGCTTGTGATTTACTTTCTGAACTCAAGAACCCCTTGAACTCTAATTTATCTGGCCTTGTTTGATCCTATGACTGAACTTCACTGTGAGCAAAAGTTGTTTCTTCCCCTTCTTTACTTCTCATATTTGTAATTCCGAAAGTCTGGATGTATATATAAACACACTGTTCAGTTCATTTTGCTATTTTTGAAGTCCAGAGGCTGGAAAATTGCCAACAGGTGAGCAAGAGAAGATGCTTTTATCCTTCTCAATCCTGTTTTGTGTTTGTGTTGACACTGGGCATACCTGCAGGCATACATTGTAGTGGGAATTTTTCCTGTACTAATAGCACTGTAAGTCTGGCCCAAATTCCGCTCCTTCTGTAAGGGGTGCACACAGTTATAAAAACATGCAGGTTTTATTTTCCCCTTATGGTTTGGCCGAGTCTGAGATGATGCCTGCTTTTGTTTGGAATTTGTTCTGTATCACACGTTTGGGTTTGGTTGGTTGTTGGGTTTTTTTAATTCTGCTCTGGCTAGGCTCCTTCAGCATGTTTGGGGACCATTATTTAGGAGAATTTATTTATATCTGGCATTGGCTCTGGGATGGCAGTCAGTCAGGCTTCTACCCTCATCCCAGGCTGAGTGGCCTGATCTTTCTTAGTCATCTTTCTTTTGATGTGTTTGAAAAGCTTCTAGCTTTTAGTTTTAACAAGTTACTGCTTCTTGCTTTGGCTTGCCACCTTATGGTTATGTTTTAACTTGTCTGTCTTCTCTTTTCCTTGAGAGAATGGGGTTTTAAAAAAAAAAAAAACAGTCTTTTTGTTCTAATTGCCACCTTTAATCAGTTGCTGAGTCATACTGGATTTTTTTTTTTGTCCTTTCAGAATCTTATTAAATAAGTGTCTTGTCACTTCTCCTGATTCCCTAATATGGTGTGTTGTTTTGTACCACAAATGAATGCTTTACCCTTTGAGTTTAACTTATTTTTAACCAGCTTCCCCTTTACTGTATAGTTGCCCTATGCTTCAGCTGATTGCCCGTAAGTTCCTGTATTTCTGTTGTGTGCTATACCTACTGTTGCCTTAAGATTGCTTGAAATTTGGTGTAATGTGCCTAGCTGGACAAGATCTTTGGTTATTACCACATTCTTTTATATAAGCTGCTCTGGATAGTAGTGCTTTATAGTGTGTCCTTGCTGCTCTAGGAGTTCAGCTATTTCACTACAGTTGACAGGGAAGTTTATAAGGATGATCTAGTGCGCACGCAGTACAAAAGAAGGGAACAGGCAATAATCTAAACTGGCAGGATAGACTCTCCTTCTTTCCTCCACCCCTTTTTCTTCTTCCAAGGAAAATTGATTTTGTATTGTATAATACAACACTATATTAAATACCATCTAATACAAGTATTTACAAGACCTGTAATACCTGATCTCTAAGTCAGGTGGAACTTGGAAATAGATTTAAATTCCCTCAGCATGGGGGAGTTCTTCATCTGGATTTTATACAACATTCATTACTACGTTAACCATAAGTCTATGGGGTGAAATATGGTGTCACAAGGACCTCTTGTCTATTCCATTAAGGTGGTTTACTTATTTGCAAATACTACTAGGACATTCTTCACAGGAGGAGTAGTGTGATGAAACAGGAACAGATCAAGAAGTGAAAAATTTGGAGGAACTGAATTTAATCACTTAGGATCACCCATATGAGGCAATCTAGCCTTCGACAGTCTGCAGGATTTTAGGATGCCTTTTCTATGTACCTGTATCTTTTTGGTTTAGTTGGCTTTTTCTTTTTGTTCCTTCCTATTGTTCTTCTTCCAAGGGGGAGGCTATTCATCCAAAATCACTACCGTCTATATCCTTGTTTTATTCATAAGTAGCTAATAAATAATACCTGATTTTTTTAACATATTTGGTACTTTTGAGCTTGAAAATCTATTAGTGAGGTGTTTTTTCTGAATATTTGACTTGCTCAACCTTAGAGAGGAGAGAAACCCTGATCAGTAGCTTTAATGTTAAGCACATGTCTTACTAATGTATTAGAATTCCTGAAGTTTGACAGTTAATTGGTGGATAAAAGAGAACTGGCTTGTGTTATTTACATTGGCATTCAAAGGCCTTGCAATGAGATTCTAGGGAAGAGGCTACTTAACAGAAATTAAGTTGTTACTGCATGAGAGGTAACTGCCATTACAGATCAAACTGTCTATAATAAGGTGTAGAATTGAATGTAGAGTTTTCATCAAAGCCAAAATGACTGTGGCATGCCTCAGGGTTTTGTATCAATCTTGCCATTACTGTGTATTAACTTCACAGATGAAAAAGGTGGTTAGTAGTAAGGTAGAAAAACCTGTAGATGAAAAGAATGAAGGTAAGTCAAGAAAAAAATTTTGTGAAGACTTCATCAAACTAGAAAAGGCTGCACAAAGGAGATAGTGTTCCATACTGATATAAGTAAAATCAAGTATAATGGAAAACATGGCAGATGAGTAACTTGGATGGAGCAGTGTTTGCTTTCTAAATTGCATCTTATGTTTGTACACTGAATTCTTAAAGGCCTCTTCCAAAGCAAAGTGTCTTTCTCTCAACTTTGGCATAGCAAATGCAGTGCAACTACACTATCAGGATTGCCTTGAAGTATCTTTTGGTGCTGCTATTACTACAGAGCATCAAGTGAGAAGTATAGCAAAAATGAGTACTTAATTGTTTGGCATATGAAAACTTGGGAGTATTTTTTCTTCTACCTTTCTTACAGCTGTGCTGGTTTTGGCTGGGATAGAGTTAATTTCCTTCATAGTAGCTAGTATGGGGCTATGCTTTGGATTTGTGCTGAAAAGTGTTGATAATACAGGGATGTTTTCATTATTGCTGAGCAGTGCTTACACAGAGTCAAGGCCTTAAAAATAACTTGTGTTTGCTTGGAGTTTAACTCTACTTGCTTTTATACTTTATGTTCTAGCCATTCTTTGTAGAGAAATGTTGCCTGTTGTATAATTATAATTACTTGAAGGTAATAGTTGTTCTGCTCAGGTGATTATTGATGTATTAATATGTTAGTGTAATAATAATAATAATAATAATTTAACATAATTATTAATAAATATGTATTTTTGTTCTAGATTAATTATTGTTAAACCCTTGTTATTCACTTCTATGAAAATATCACAGAATTTGAAAGTCTATGCACTGCCTAATTTTTCCCTTGTGTTCTTTTATATTTTCATATACATGTAAAGTCAAAATAGATGCTCTGCAATGGGTAGAGTACCATATTTCATTTCACATTTGTATGTGAACTTTCTTTTATGGGCTCTTCCTTATTATGGACTCTTCCTTATCGTTCTTCAGAATAGAGAGCATAATTACAGGATTTCTTGTTATAAAAAAAAAAGTTATGATTCTGCATAGTTTTCTTAGATTATCTTGCTTACTGTGTTTCTTTGGTTTATTCAAGGGCATTGGGAGTTTCAGTGACAGACTACACATTTGAAGACTGTCAGCTAGCTTTGGCTGAAGGACAACTTCGTCTGCCTTCAGACACATGTCTTTTAGAATTTGCAAAGCTTGTAAGAAGCCTTGGGTGAGCATATACAATATTTATATGTAAGGTGCATCTTTATTATATGACTATGTTGATATTATTTTCCCTTCGTATAACAATATTGGGTTTACGAATATATACGGAACGTTGTCATATTACAATTGGGAAACACTAATATAAAATTAAACCAGTACTGTTATCCACTCTCAAGCAGCACCTCTAGATCCTAACGAGTAGAGTAGGTTGTAAAATGCATATTTTCACAGTCTGACAAGTGACCAGAGTGTGTCTGAAATGTTCATTCCTGAACAAAACTAGAAGACACCTCCTGAAGAGAGTCAGGAATACTGTGGGATTCCAAATATTTGATACAGTTAAGCGTCAATTGCCCTTTCCTGTGACACCGATGAAGGGAGAACAGTGCTGCCATAGCAGTCTTGTGACTGGATTAATGTTATAATAGTGAGGGCAGAGGGGTCACCCTTTCCCAAGAAGCACAAAGAAGTGGTTGATCTTTTGAGTACGTTACTGCTAGATGGACTTTCTAACGAAACCATAGCTTAGTATATGCAGTGTGGCTCCTCTCTTCTCTCTTCTCATAGTGTCAGTTCCCTCTGGCTTTACCTTTCAGAAAAGCTTCAGCAAACAGTGAAAAAATTCACATAAACTGAATAGTAGAACTTGTTGCTGCTGTTTTCCAATTTTTCTCCTGCTTCTCCTCTCATCCTATTCAACAACCAGAAACTAAATTTACAGCCTCATCCTATTAACTGGTTTAATATACAAACACCCTTTTCCATTTTTTTGTCTCCTCACCTGAAAGTACAGGGCATAGTTTCATGTTTCCATTCTGTAATTTATTTCCTTTCACTAATTTTCCCTTCATCTTCCAGCTTGTGTACACTAATGAAAAAAAGAAGAGAAAGATCTATCGGAGAGTAAGGAATGTAGGACAGCATACATTATGCATTCAGATGACAAGCATATATTAATTCATTGTCAGGATCTCCATCTGAAAAGACTTCCAGTAGGATAGGAGAGACTTCTAAGGGGAAGCAAACATTCTTGCTTTGTTCCAAAGGCTCTGAATTTTTACAGTGCTAAGAAAAATGAACAAACAAACAAAAAAACCACCCCAAAAAAACACCCATGTCTCTTATTATGCAGTTGATAATCCTGGGATTCAGTTTAATCCTCTTGTTAAATTGTCTGGCTTCTGTCTGCTCAATTTAAAGCTGTTCTTTCAAATTATGTTTTTCTGTGTTTTTGGTTTGGCCTCTAAAACAACTACATGCATTTGTGAGTGAGGTTCCCCACAACCCAAAAGTTCTCTGTCTGTTTTGAGCAATTGTACATTGGTGAAATACTATCCTGTCTTGATTGGATATGTGCCAGTAAGAAGGCTATTACGATGGTATTTTTCTGGCACAATTGGCTGAAGATAGTAATATGACTTCATCTCTAATGCATGTTTGATGGCGATGCAGTCAATTTGCTGTTTATTCAAAGGTTTTGAGGCCAGGGAGGCATTAAGATCATCCAGTCACATCCCTAAATAACTGGAACAGTAAATTTTAGCCAATGGATTTTTGCATCTAGTCTTAATACTTATTTTTGAGCAATAGCATACCTTCAAGGTAACATCCAGTTTTAAATGCAAGATTTTTATAGTAAGGCAAATCCAGACTTGGTTTTGGTTTAGATTCTTTGAAATCAAGTGATACCTCAATTTGCTGCACTGGAGAGTTATTTCTGTTCACATTACGTATCTACAGGATTCATTAACATTGTCTGTAAAACTTGCTTAGTCTCTGCTCAACTGGATGGGATCCAATCCAGAAGTCATGCAGCCACAGCAGTGAGTTCTCATGCTTCATCTAATGAAGAGCTTGGGCTCTTAACACAGCTATACAGCTGCCAGGTCACAGCTGGCTGAAACTCAGCTGCCTCATACTGACCTCTGTGGTAAAATGATTGCTGTATCAATGAGATCAATTGATGACAGTCTCATCTCAAATTCTGCATTCATTAGTTGTCAAGCAGTTTTGCTTCTGTTGAGCCTGATAATCTATGTCTGACCAATGAGCTGATTACTAAGCTATATGCAATCTTTATTGTAGCTTTCATACATTGTAAATCCTTGGCTTCATTTGATGATTTATTCCACAATTAATTACCCCACTGCTTAAAATGGTTCTCTATTTGTACTTTGAATCTATTACCATGTTCTAGACATTGAAGCTTGTTTGGATTTTATGCCTTATTGAAGACCTCTTTGGATATCTTCTCCTTCAGAAAGTGTTAATACAGTATAAATAAGTTTCATCTCCATCTTTTTATGAGATACTTTTTATGAGCTGCTTTAGGGTAGTTGCCTGCAAGGAAATCCTTAAGTCCTGATTTGAATTGTTTTGTTCCTATTGTCTCAAACTTCTTTTCATTCTAATTTCTGCATTCTCTTGGCCCCTGAACTAGAAGGACCTTCTAGCCTTAATTGTTGTTCCCCTTTCTTATGGAACCGTGGCTTTTAGGCCATCAGTAGCTCCTTAGAGAATTCCTAGTTTTCAGTCAAGTGATTTGCTAATTTTCTGGGTTTGTAATTATTCTCAGTTTTAATTCTTTTATTTTCTGAATATTAGAGATATCTCTCCTCTCTTTACCAAAAAAAAAAAAAAAAAAAGCCAAATGTAGCACATACTGCAATCCAAAGTAGACTTTTTTTTTTGTGACTGTGTTCTGCTTGCTGTTAGATGAGGCTTATAAAGTCAGGTCTTGATGTAACCTGAAGTTTTGCTCAAGTAATTGCAGTCGTTTAGGCCTTTTGCGTCTCTTTGAGAGAGGGGGGAAGTATTGATAGCCTCGTCAAACTTCTAGCCAGATTAAGATCTTTTTGCTTATCCTGTGCTTGATTTTTTTTTTTCTTTTTTTAAACTGATCTCTTCTCATTTCTCTTGCTTTCCGTCTACCCGTCAATTTGTTAACATTCAGTACTCTGCTACCACATTATTTACTTAATTGCTTCCTGGTTGTTTTTTCCCCAAATCTTTCACTTTTAAAACCCCAGGTATGATTTGGAACATCTAGCAAAGGTGGATGTGTCTCACATCCTTCTGTTTTAGTCACTGTTTTCTACTTCCTGATTTTCCCTATTCATTTGACAAGTCTTTGGCAAATACTATTTAAAAATTAAGATTTTTCATCTATTTTTTCTAATACTTTTTTTTTTTTTTTTTTTTTTTTTTGGCTAGGCAGCACTGATACTTGTACAAGATAGCACATTTTCTCTTCCAGTATGGTAGTTGGCTTCCACTTTGTGCATCAAAAAGCAATAAGTATAGAAAGTACAGCAAGAATATAATATGGTATCATGGTGAATGTGCATTTTATTATTGGTATACGTGTGGCACAAGACCCTTTGGTTTGGCAGGTTCTTGATCTGGTGTATGGATTTAGTACACAGACTCTGAGGTTTTTTGTACTTTTCACTGAAGACAGTATGGCTTTGTTGATTATGTCTACTTTTAAAAGGTATGGTTTGCACCAAATCATCTTTTTCAGGTCAGATTTTGGAAAAATCCCCTGTTCTTGCCTTCTAGATTTCTTAGCTTTCTCAGTAGGATTACTCTTAGTCAGTAACTTTTATCTTTAACAATGGGCAGCAATTTATTTTGGAATTCTTTTTGAATCCTTAACCATCTCCTTTGCTTTCCTGAGCCTGAGTATTATTTTGTCTTGTACCCATGTGATGAGTACTAGTGATGTCTGCCTTGGAAGAATGTTCTACAACCTTAGCAAGCCTGCAAGGTTTACCTCCTTACACGTTCCCTGGCCCTGGTGAAATTCAATGTTAGTAAACCTGCTCGTGTTGAATCAATTCTGCTGTCTCTTAAAAGCCATAGTATTTTGGTAAGAATGACCTGAATTAAATGGCAGTTCCATTTTGACCACTGTTGTCCAATATTATCTCATCCAGTTGGCCATGAGGATCCTACAAGGCAATGCCTCTATAGGCTCGTAAGATCTGCAAGAAGATAATTACCTTGTAAGCCTGGTGCCTGCCTATTCTTGCTCAACAGCCTTGACCATCCAGACTACAATGTAAACTTCCACTGTCCATGTGTGCCTGAAATGGTGGTCCAGACTGTAGGTAGAGCTTGGCATCCCCAAAGTAATACCCCTCACAGCTAACTAACAGTGCCATGACTTTAGAGTGTTTAGAGATCATCTATAACAAGAAAGAACATCTGGAGGATGTTGTCCATCTGCATTCATGATAAAAGCAATACAGTCCATTACAGGAGGTGATCACACATTAGGCTTTACACAGCAAATACCAACCATGATAACCCCTGCCTCATTGATCAAGGCAGGGTGTGCCAAAGTATTCGGAAGGCTGGTTTTGCAGCTGTTCAGTATCCTTTCTCCATTATGACAAGAAGTTGCACGGGAGTACATCAGCAGACATAAAACTGAATGTATTGTGCTTTTCTGGCTTAGGGCATGTTTCTCTGAGCTTGCAGTTTGCAGTAGCTAGCTACAAGATCAAGCTGTTCTTATGCAACTTCCAGCTCTGTGAGACACTAGAAGTTTTTTGGCAGGTTCCCAGCATGCAAGAAAGGAGTTTGTTTTCAAATAGTCAAATACAGCTAAAACTAGCTTTAAGGAGGTAAGACATCTCACTTGCTAAAAATAGTGGCAATTATACTGAAAATATCCTACCTTCAGGGATCTGGTTTTCCTTGTGAAGTCTGCTGTGAAGGATTTAATGTTCAGAGCTGTTAATCTTGAAAAATGCCCTTTCTATCTTCGGGGAGTCTGGAATGACTGTTTGTTCTCTTTAGTGCGCAGTGGCCTAAAAAATGAAGCAAAACACCACAACAGCAAATAATGTTATGCATCGTAAAACCTAGATCCTGCATGGAAGCCATTAGGCAAACAAGCATGATTTCATGAGCAAAGACATCCACCGTTGGCTTTCTAGCTTTTATAGCCTCCATTGGGATAAAAGTAACAATTTTAAAGGATTTGAGACATTTAAACCATTTAATGTTGGATCAGAACCTATTGTGGGGATTTGGAACACTTGGCTTCAAAAGACTTCTGCATAGTAGGTCATGGTCATCCACACATCAATTACTTTCTGAAAGGGCTAGACAAGCTGAAGCAATTAAGTTTGCCTCGCTGATCCACATACTCATTTTGCGATTGGCTCACATCTCTTCCTATATTTATAAAACCCAAACCACAAGATGTCTGCAAGATTTGTGGTAAGCCATGCTACTTTCCGTACAAGGTTTTGCCTTAAAAATTTTAGCTTTTTGGACTTAATTAACTGGTGAAGAGGATATCTCACAAATCTTGAATACTACTCACCAAATGAGTACTCACTCTGTTCTAAAAGGTGAATTTTGAGTCAATTCATTGCAAATCAAATCTCTAATTTAGAGACAGATGTTAGACTGCATGTTCTGTGTCAGTGGTGGCTTATCTCAAGGGAGGATTCAGATGCCAGCTGTCCTTCATCCTACAGTTAAAATCCAAATCGGCTACTACAGTGGGGATGTGTTATCTGTGGACACTTCTTATATGTAATCCTGCATGTGAGAAGTTGAGTTCTGTGTGCATCTCAAATCTTCCTTGGATTCCTTTGTCATTGTTCCTGCTACTTTTCTGCTTGATCATGGAAAATGAATGCTTGCAGAGGAGAGTTTGCTGCTCTTTTTATACTGTCTAGGACAAAAACTTAAGATAGGTGCTTTAATGCCAGGATGGAGAACATATGAATGTTCTGCAGGGCCCATGGGTCTCTGGAAGAATTCTTGCATGTTCAGATCTTGCAATTCAGAAATACAGGGCTTGGCATTGTTTAGTTAGTACTAAACACTGTTTAGTACTCACTGTTTTGGTGAGTCAGTTTAGGTAATGGCAGACAGCATAGTAGTTGTGGTTTTGCTTAAAAGCAGTGATGTCTAGGAAGGGTCATTTCAGCAAGCAATCAAGGTCTGGAGCTGACATATTAGATAATCTTCCTTTCAGAAATGCTCTTATCTTTTTTCAGAAGCTCCTGAGAATGCTGATATTAAATATTTTATTCATTCTTGTCACTGAAAGGAAGCTGCAGAGGAGTTCCAGCTGCAGTCTGGGAACAATTCTGGTGTGAGCTTGTGAGTTCTGTAAACAGCTGCTTTTCCTTGTCTGCAGCAGCAAACAGCAAAACAGACAACTGCAGAAGAATATTGTAGAAGACTTTATTGGCTTCTTTTGTCTTCAGACTGGAAAGTTTGGATGCCCATGTTACCCTACATCAGTTCAGAGGAAACCTGCTGATCACGATTTTGTTGATGTTGTAATAGGGAGGGAATTTACTTTTCCCCACATACCTGCAGCAGCATTTATTATATTCATAGTAAGACTTATTTTCACAAAAACAGGAAGCTTAACTTAGGAAAAAAAAAAAAAAAAACAAAACCAAAAAACCCACGCAGTAGATACCTGCATAAATGTAAAGCTGTTCATTCATCAGTCAAAATCTGGTTTTGCAATCGGAAGGACTGAGGGAATTTCCGTACCTGTATTAACTCCTTTAAATTTGTTTGGGTCACCTCGTAATGGTGTCCAACTCTGGACTGAATGTGAAAAATGAGGAGTGACAAACAGGATTAACAGTATAATCGCTATTATGTAATCCCTGATTTCTTTTAGGCAAGATGCATTAGGTCTTTCCTGTTCAGTGACATTAGTAAATTTGGAATCGTAATTGGTTTATGTTACTGTCCTACAATACAGCCATATTCGGGTGACCTAAATCCCACCTAGTTCTCCATGCCCGGTATTTCTTATTAGCTAGTTCTAGACTGTGTTTCTTGTTAATGTTGAACTGCTTACATGTACGGCTTATAATCAAGGTAGAATAAAGGACACAAGTTTATGACCAGGCTTCCTATGCCCTTGCAGTAATTTCTAATACAGTTCAAGAACTAATGGGAGCCTTAAAATTACAGGAATACGTTATTTTATAATAAAGTTGCTTAGTAATTCTGATTCCAGATTTTGCAATGTTTTACACCATTATCATCTATTGCTTCATTTGGTATATTGAATTTTGTATTGTTAAAACTGGGTATGTTTTTTAAATGTGCAAAAATAATATGCTTTCTAGGCTGAAGCCAGAAACACTTGAAGATGATCTTGATAAATATGCTGCAAGTGCCATGAAAATGAAAAAAGAAAGGGTTGATCTTAAAGAATTTTCAGCATACTTGGAATTTCCAGTTTCTCACACATTAGAAAGTATGTTTGCGCTTTTTGATGAGGTAAGAAATAACATCATGTTTAAAAATTGTACTACTTTTGTAAACTCTGCTTTAGCCTAAGTTTGTTCCAGTTGAATTAGCTGAGGTCTGATTTGGGCTTAAGTGCTTTTGAGCACTTCACCATAGTATTTGCCTACTACATTTCCCTTTCAGCAAGGTAAGAGCACCTATCATCAACTAAATAAAGCATTCATTCAGGTAGAAGTTAAAAGGAGTATCAGTTGGACAAAACTGATTTTCTTTCTAGATGCAAAATATGAAGAGGAAGAAAGATGGGTTCAGGCTAAAGCTCTGCTGTGGCTTGTTGCAACTGAATGCAATGCCTATTAGCTGGTATTTCACTTACCTTGTAAATAAATTTCTTGTTCTTCTAGGATGCCTGAAACCTGAAGGACCTAGGAACTTGGCAGATGAGCCAGTTTTTTATTCCTCTGGCAATTAGTCAGGATGGGGCAATGACTATTATCTTTTTCTGGATGAGGTGCTCTTTGGACCAGGTGGTGGATATGTCCAGTGTTCTCTCTTAGACCAAAGAGCAGATGTCATGTATTCAGGGCTTAAATTAGGCTACCTTGCCCTCTAGTTCTCTGACTTTAATTTCAACACAGTAATTCAGATGGTTTAACGTAAAAACCTGAAATCTGCAAGTGGCGGGTCACAGCGGCAGCACTGTCTTCCAAGAATCTTTGAATTACGACTTCCGAGCAAAACTCTGAGAAGGACTGCAGAGCTTTGATGACCCAGGTTCTTGCCCTGAATTAATTCCATTTCAGTGAGACTTTTTTTGCAGTGGCATATGTACTGATCTTTCTGAATATTCTCCATCTTTAGCCACTGTTAGTTATTTATGAAAGTTCTCAGACAAATTGCAGTATTTTGAGGTGAGGTTTTCCTTCACAGAATGAAGATGGTATAATTGACATTCGGGAATTTGTCATTGCTCTGTCAGTTGTCTGTAAGCCATCCAAAACTCTGGAAACAATTCAGTTGGCATTTCAGGTAAGCAGCATTTTCTTCCTCTATGTAGGTTTTTGTTTTTTGGTTTTTTTTTTTAGAAATTATTAATACTGCCATTAGACTTAAAAGAAGCTTGTTTCACATGCCCTTTTAATACTTAATTGCATTTTAAAATAACATTAATGGAAAGTTAGATTAAGAGGTCATTTCAGAGGTAATGCACTGCAAGTTTAAGTCATGTAAAACTATGAAGTTTGCAGTTTGAAATTTTTCTCTGTGGAACTCTGGTAGAATCTTTTTCAGCACATTGAGTCTCAAACCTGAAGGCCTTTGATTCTTCTAAACTAAAGGCTAATGAGTTGTGCTTACTACTTTTTTAATGTTTCAATCAAATCTTATTTTTCAAGTTAATAAAATATTTTAAAACTTTTCCTACATGTTAATAGAGATTAATCTTTTAAGCCCCTTTTGCCTTCTTGATAAGATTTTCTTCCCTCTTAGTTCTCACCGTGTTTCTGTGTTGGTCCTGCAGTCTCAGCCCAGACTTTATGCTTCCCAGAAGTGCTCCTGATCTTGTTCTAGCCTCAGTGGTTTGTTGCAGCATCAGCATAGATAGTTATTAATGCAGGCTTTTTGGGAATGTGACAGCAGCAATGCTTAATGTTTACCATTCTGGTGGGTTTGTCTGACACCTTGGTTTATTACTCTCTAATTAATTTCTTTAATATTGCTATTTCAACATGCAAACTGCTGCATCCTGCATCATCTTTCCCCTTTGCCTCAAACTCACATGGTCTTTAGTGTTACTGAAACTGAAGAGTGCTAACTCTTGATGCTGTCATCACTGGTGAATGCATGGAGTTGAGAACATTGATTTGCATGGTACTACACGGTAGCCTTATTTTCTGAGTAGTTCTTTTTTAGGTTCTTCAGCATACCTGTATTACTCTCTTAACTATGTTTTGCTAAAGAAATGAGGCTCCTGTGAATGTTTAGTGTTCACATCTATCATTCTTACCCTTTGGCCAGTATCAAACAAATTTGACAAAGGAGGAAGGAACAAAAATATTTAGTTACTACAAATATTGGGGGAAATATGCCTCTAATAGCTGCTGTTACTGCTACTTCTGAGGGAAAAGCGGAAAGGTCTCTGCCCTTACTTATTCCATTTGATCTATGTAATGGCATAGAGAAATGGTCAGGTGCTGTTTGGTCAGCTCTGTGTCTTCATACTAAAATGAACAAGCTTGAAGTAAACCTGAAGGTGGCTTTTGGGCAGTATTTCAGTGAAATTTAGCTGTTGTGATGCAGAATGTGCAATATACTTTTACCATTTTAGAGGAAGAAAAGCTCAGATGAGGCAATTACTTTCTTTTTGGAAACACCTAACTTTAAGTTAATAGAACTGTTTCTTTAAAAAATTCTTTTCTTCACTATCTGCTCTATTCTTCAACTTATAATATGTAATTTTGAGTTTCCTGGTTAATTGCAAAATATAAAGTTAACTGTAGAACTGCAGAGAAGTACTATGCATGTATGAAGAAGGGGAAGCACTCAGCAAGGGGAAGCAGGTAGGGCTCATTTTTTCCTGCTAGTGATGATTGGAAGGGTTAAGAAAAGTCTCGAGCTGAGGAAATTTTGCTCACAGTATTCTAGAAAAAAGGGAAAGAGAACTTTTTTTTCAATATCCTTTCTTCCCCCTCCTTTCCAGGGTTTGTGCACAGTAAGGTATTCACACAGTTTACTGGGAGCCATTGAAGGATCTAGCCAGTTCATGAATGTGTGACTTTGAACAGTTGCTGTCCTCTGCCATGTGCTACTTTTTGCAAAACACCCTGTCATTTGTTTTCAGGGATAAAGTGCAACATTTCACATAGCTGAACAAGTTTTCAAAGTGGAAGTGTTTAGTATATGGTCGAAGAACTTGAGAAATAGGAGTTACTGAGCCACTAGAGTTCTAAAGCGGTGGACAATTAAAAGAGAAGGGGTGGATTATGGCAATCAAGTCTAAGAGCAGCACTCCAGTCTGTGCTACGCATCCTCCATTCCTAATTGTTAGGGAAACAAAAGGGTGTTGTAAATTTTGCCAATATGATGCTTGTGAGCCTTACCATCAAGTATCACCTTCTGACTACTTGATCTGTGAAAATATAGCAGGTTTTATTAAACAAGTGTCTTGTCCTTGCCCCTACTGCTTGTGAAACTGTGTGCAAGTTAGGTGCTAGGGAGGAAAAGGCAAGATTCCTGATTTGAGCATGAATGTTGTCTTCCATGGTACTTCAGGTTTTTTACTCCACTGACTTTTTTTTATCCCATTGAAGTGTGCTGTCTTGTGACAGCAACTTCTGCTTGTGTGAAAAATACATCCTTATGCCAGTTTTGTTCAATCTCATCAGTTCCCACCTTCTCCATGTAGAGAAACTAAATGGAAGTTTCCAAAATAGCATTTTTCACATGGTTCAATATTTGCAGTGTTGTCATGCTTGAAAATGAGACAAAGATGTTTCAAAAACGCTTCTGTCTCAATTTCCATTGCACAGGCAAATTGAGTTATTTTAGAAAGTTAAATGAAGTTGTATTTGTTACAGATGTTTTGAAATACTCAGGTCCTTTTTCCAGGGGAAAACACTGTACATATACAAAGATAGAATGAGACTATGAACAATTACCTTTAGTTGTCAATCTCCTGTCAGTAGTAAAGCTAACTCTTTCTGTGAGGAAACTCTGCTTCAGGACTTAAGAATATGCAGATTATTATTTTCTAGAATTTTGAATAAGTATTTGTAGAAAATTATAGGCCCATCACTTTATGGGGTAGGATTCTCCTGATTAATATAATGCCATTTAGATGTAGGCATTTTATGCAAACTGGCTGTTGAATCAGTTGGATGTTGGTCAAAGGAATCTTGGGGTTTACATCTGACCAATTGGAAACGGTATCTGCTTCAGGCTGACCTAAATATATCTCCTGATTCCACAGACTCTCTTGGAGTTTGGACACACAGCTCAATAGACTAAAAATTATTCTCAGTTACATATCTGCAAAACATGTTAGTGTTAAATAGTCTTGTCTCTGAATATCACTGAAATGCCAGTGCTTAGGCATGTAAACATAGGGTTTTTCCTGACTATAGCAACTTTACTTTCTAAGCGTACACAGGTGAACTAATAATCAATGCTGTCTTTTACCCAGACTAATCAGAAATCCTTAGTAGATCATATCAATCTGAGAGCAACTAGAATTTCCAATACCAAATTTTAATTTTGCATAACTTCTTAGTGTGGTGCTGTTTATGGGAGTTAGCATTCACCTTTGCAATTATTTATCTTGCTGTCTTGATTCATAGCTGTACCAGTCAGAAAATGGAACTATAACAGAAGAGGATTTAGCTCATATTCTGAAGACTGCCATGGGTGTGTCACAGATTAATGTTACGCATCTTTTTAGAGCTGTAGATGAAGAAGAAAAAGGAAAGATTACATATGGTAAGTAATTTAAGTGGATCTGAACTGTCAAAGTTGTATAAACTCGTGTTGATATACAAACTGGTTATATTTTTATTAAACTTAACCATTTTTAGTTGACTTGTTGACTTTAACAGTGATGAAAGCACTGCAGACAAAGTAAATTTACATTTTAAAAAAAATATTTGGGTTTCACCTTTAATATCAAATGTCAGGTTTACATGTTTTCAGATGTTTTCCCCTCTACATTAAGTCAGGCAATTACCTAGATTAGCTCTTTCAGCATATTCTGTATGTGAATATGTTTTTTTAAGAAAGCTGTCTTAGTTCTGTCCTGCTGCTTTGTCTCTTGTATCTGTTCCCCACTGTTTCTGTCCTCCCAGAATATAGGGGGATGTAAGATTTTCTACTCCCATAATAATTTCTCAGCCTGTTTCAAAATAAGTCACGAGTGTGTCTGCGGGGGAAATGAGGGGGTATTAACCAGGCTGCTCAATATGTAGTCTGTAATGCAGGCGATATGGAGGCGAGAAAGTTGCATTTGAAAAACTGAGAGATCTGGGTGAATAGATTATGCTGGGAACCAAAGTACTTGTGTGTTACTTCAGATTCTTCATCTTTTATGCAGTAATGTTCTAAATTTAGTTGTATCATTTAAGTATTAACCAAGTTGTTGATAGCCAACATATCACGTATCTCCAGTAGAAGTGCTTATGACATGCCCTGTTCCAGTGGTTTTCCTTCAGGATAATCTGTATGTTTTTCATTTGTAAAAATCTTACAAATTAAGACATCAGTGTTAGTAAATCACAATTTCTACATTAGTAATTCCTATGTTTCAATCATACAATATGTATGTAAAGCTTCAACTACAGAACTATTTTAGAGTTATTGGAATGAGTATCATTGCCATTGTGCTCCCCTTTTTTCCTGACTGCTATGTCTTGCCTCCTTGATTCCTGCTGTACTAACTCCTTTCTGCACCTTTCATCTGTCACGTCCCCAGCATTTCCATGTCCATCCGACGCTATTGCCTTTTTCCTGCCTGTCCTTGTTGCTCCTTGTCTCCTAACTCATTTGGGCGGTGACTCGACTTTTCCCCCCTCCCTGCCTTGCCCCATCACCAGCTTCAAAAATACCAGCACAGAAATTTAAGCTGGTAAGCATAGCAGAACTCTAATTTTGGCATACTTCATTGTTTGAGAATAGGTAAATTTGAAATGGTGTACAAGTGAACTCAGACCAGCTCATGTGAGTTGCCAAAGAACTCATATTTTAATATCCATCTTCAGTAGTACTTAGTTGCATTTACATCTGCCCTTTTCCCCTAAGTGGTCGTGGTATATTCCCATCGCAAGAAAATCTGGACCACTGAGCCACAGCAGTGGCCACTGAAGTGCTTAGCTCTCATTTTCACTATTTTATTTCCTGTAGTCAAGACTAGTCTTTTGTGAGGCTACAGAAAGTAGGATGGTGTTTACATAATTTCTTTGAAACTTTGCTTGGATCTTTTTCTGAGAGAGGTGCTCATTTTATATTATAAACATTGCGCTGAGATTTTAACATATCTGAAAGCTTAATAATAAGAATAAATGTCCAATTTATTGTGGTAGAGAATTAGAAGTTGAAAATAAACTTCTGGTATTGCATTTCTGTCTTGAAAGTTCTTGCTGTAAATATTCAATCTCCTGCCTTTCCTGAGAATGTGTACAACTTTCCACGTACTCAATTTGTTGCACTTAAAATACTGAGAAGGGAGGGGTGGAAAACTTGCAGACTATGCTGTTTCTGAAGGCATTGTCCAGACAGGTTCTGAGAAATGAAAACTTTGTATATGGTGGAAGAGTACTGACATTACTTTGGATACGCGCAGCAGAGGGGTCTGCCTACAAGCTCCTTCTTTCTAGGGTACTGGAATGTGAAGCAGAAATACTAAGTCTTCAGACTTACTTGTAAGAACAAAAAATAAAATATCCAAAGTATCAAACCTAAATTGCTGCACATTCTGTCCTTGAAGCCAGAGATGATATCCCAAAGAAAAAGCTCAGGTTGCAGGTAAACAGAATAACCAAAAGCAAAATTAAGATTTTGTAACTAGATTGATAATCTTGGATCTGACTTGTTAGAAGTCTGGATTTTTGTTGCATGTTTGAAAGTACACTAGTTGCCAAAGATGTGTGTCAGTTCTCTTAAGCAGCATGCTGTTGGCTTAACTGTTTAGGTGCACCCTGATTCCAAAGCTCATCCTTTCACTGTAATCTAGAGAGAGGCAAGAGTTCTCAATCTTAAGATGTGATTCTGGAGAATTTGATTAGGTTCTGTGGGTGAGCATCACAAATTCTAGGAAACTCTCCACCTGCTCTTGATAGACAAATGATGACTGTGAGTGTTCTGAAGGCTGCCTTGCTTGCTGGTAACAAGAAGAAAGGGGGAATTAGCAGTATTGTGAATATCTGTATGGGTGAGTGCTCAGAGAAGGAAGAATTATTTGTTCTTTAAAATGTAGTACCCTTACCTGTGTTAACCACAGGATTATCCTGTTAGGTTCCTGTACACTAAAGTAATTATGTAGTTGAGGGGGAACAAAAACTAGAGGAGGTTCATGAACACAGAGCTTCCATCAGGAGCATCAAGTAGTAGGAGGGTATTGCAAAGGCAGGAGAAAAACCTCTTGCAGTTCTTGTAGTACATATGCATATTTAATGCAAAAATATAGACAGGAGTCTTAAAGAACTCCACTTCGGATTCTTCCCTTCTTCTTGTCTCTTTCTTCTTAGTAGGGATAGGAAGCAAAATTACTTTTTTCCTAAGTAAATGGCTAAGGTGATCTTTTCTTCCAGTCTGATGCTTCACAGCTGCTTTAAGCTTGAGCTCCAGGATGAGACATGCAATTAGAAGTAATGCTGGAATAGCTCAATTCTTCCTGCATCACCTTGTTTCACGTTTCTGATGAATGAGGCAAATGGGATCCCAAGCATTTTTCCTTGGGCTCTGCTGTGTACAACTTTGAAAAATATTCCTTAATATCTTCAGGACTTGTTTCGACAATACCCAAAATGTCTACTTACTGAGATCTATCAGCAACATCATCCTGTTCAATTCAATCCTCCCTGGAATCTGAGGTTTTTCATTTGGATCCAGTACTGATAAAACATTGAGGAATGGATCCTGACAGAGTTGTTAGGATGCCAGTTTGGATATAGACTGCCGTGCTTCTGTGAACAACTGCTTCAAGGGATTTTCTGAATTTATTTTCTGAAAGGATACAGCAGCTTTTTGAAGAATTACTTAGAATGGCATCTACAGTGAATATTCTAGTCTTTCCCATGCAGAAAGGATTATGCTTAATGAGACTGTAGGAGCATCTTTGGTACTGTTGGTTGAAATTTTTATACTTATCTTACCTCAGTTGGACTAACTATCAGAATGACCTTTCCCAAAAAAGGCTAATTTTTCATGGTCTTCAATATGGTGCACATACATGTATTGTTACAAGAAGGAGTAGGTCCTTGGGATGGGCTTAAAGTGTCCATGTGAGGAGGAAAAAAAAAAAAAAAAAAAGGAATGCTTTCATGTTCCTGCTGCAGGCCAGACCCAGTTAAGGCTGATAGGTGATTGCTCTCTCCTT
This sequence comes from Aquila chrysaetos chrysaetos, assembly GCF_900496995.4. Taxonomy (NCBI): domain Eukaryota; kingdom Metazoa; phylum Chordata; class Aves; order Accipitriformes; family Accipitridae; genus Aquila; species Aquila chrysaetos. The sequence goes on from NC_044007.1 coordinate 70,841,818, forward strand.
GTTAGCTGCAGAAAAATAATATACTCAGTTGGATTCACTGAATGTGCTTAACTGTTTTGATTCTGATGAATGAGTTTGCACTCAAGGGTTTCTAATATATTATTGCAACTACTACCACTGTTAAATATTTTAAATATAAAAAAGTTCTACGTTTCCTTCTTGAGAAAGGTCAGATGCATCCCATTCTTTGCTATGAGGTTATTTTTTTAAAAAGTTGAACTTGCATTAAATATTATCAAAAGAGAAATTTTTGCTGTATGCACTTTCAAACATTTAAGATATCCCTCCCCAACACCCCAAAGACTTTATCATTTACATGATCAATCAGCCTGTTGTACATACATAGATGGTAGTGTTGGTTTTCATGGCCTGAACATCATCAGCTTTTGTTGAAGTTACAGGGTCCAAAATACTTCAGATCCATTTAAACTGTAGATAAAGGATACCCACTTTTTTGTTTGCGGAAGGATGAAGTTACATTTATTGCATTCTCCCCACCTATCCCTTTGCAACAGTTCAGAGGCAGGGTAGACCTACAACTTCAGTGCCCCTGTGAGCCAAATGACATTCCCTTGCTCTTTGCAATATTGAGAAAAACATGCTGTCTCTAACGGAGGAGGGTGGCGGAGAAGGAAAGCTGTGGTAGTTCCCTTCTTCCACACCAGCCCAGTTGTACCAGGAGGAGCTGGGCTTTACTTCTCTGAAAGGCTACTTCAGCTGTCATCTGCGCTGCACTCCAGGGAACTCGCAGCATCGTTTGACCATGAACTCTTCTGGGATAACACAGTGAATTTGAGTGGGCTGTGTGTGATACACTGTAGGTGACTGAGTTAGTGATAATGTTCACATCCAGCTTCTTCCAGTGTCAGTTTACATTACAAGAATAGCTTCTTATGACTTGGATCCTGTACAATATCTTGTGTTCAAATCGTGTCTGAATAAATAGTCATATGGGCAAATTGTGACAAGGCTTCGATGCCTGATTTTTAACACAAGATGTAACTTCTTGATGTTAAGGATTCCCCGCTCCCCCAAGACCTGATCTTGCTCTTTTTATTGTCTTATTAGTATCCAACATTAAAATCAGTTTTCCATAATGTGTTACAAATTAGTTATCTTCTCACAATATTATTCTCTAAAATATTAGGAGTTTTGAAATGCTGAAATCTTGAAAGCGGAAGGCAGCAGTCATAGCTGCTGTTAGGTTGAAGAGAATTATGAGTGCAAAGCATTAAAGGGCATGTTTGCAAAAGACTTCCCAGATTTTAAGAAATGACTACTTTTGTGGTTCATTGTTGCTCAGCTGGAGGGCTTCTGCCCTTCCCCCAGTGAACAGTGAGATGCTGTGTCAGGGCATGTGGTGCTTCTCATGCATTTTAATGCAAATCTGAGCCTGTTTACCCCTTCACCATACAAGCTAAGCTCTGGTCTGAAGTGTTTTAAGAGGGCTTAGGTAACTCTTTGTGGCATCTTGGTTCTGGGCATGTGGTAAACTTCTGCTGAGAAGCTAAAACAAGCTATGGGGATAGCATTATGTTAACTGCTTCTATTTTTCTCCAAAGTGATCATGTGATTATATATGTGTAAGTACTCAAATTTAGCGTCCTTCTGTTTCAAAGAGCTGATTCTGTGTAACAACAATTTTTTTTAGATGACTTCTACAGATTTGCTGAATTGCACCCACACTTTGCAGAAGACTATCTCTATGCTGATCAGATGGGAGCTGAGAGTGGCTTGGAGACTTCATCTCTTTCTGCTCCTAATGGTATCTGTACTGACTTCAGCCCTGAAAACGCTGAAGATAAAAACAAGCCCCTGCAGAAGAAACTGAATTAACACTACAACTGTTACCTTCCTCTCCTGGTGAGAGGATTGTCTTTTCTTGGGATTTTCATAAGTCACTCCAACTATACAGCAAATACCAGTTTTGTGTGTGAAAGTTCTTCTACCTTAATACTGTTCTTTGAATCGTATGTGCTATATTTAACAACATGTTCCAGGTTACTTTGGGGAAGGTGTTTTTATTTTTTTCAAAAAGGTCTTTGAAAGGCAAAAATGTGAATGTGCTTCATTATTAATGTTCATATTTAAAAGGAAGCGGCACACTTATTTATATTCCATTGGCTAGTTTCATGTACAAAGTGTCGCACAAACTGTGCATGTATAAAGAAACTGTAGCTACTATGGTGTTAAGTGCACTTTGGTGATTAGTGTTTTCCCTAGTTATGGGGATGTTTATTTGGGGCCAAACTTTGCTGTCCATATTTGCATAGTCGGTCTTGTTGGTTTCAGTGGGATTATTCTCTCGAGCAAGGCAAGCATATTTTGGCCCTTTGTTTTGGTTTCAGTGAACATTTTGGAAACAATAATGCAAAAACTTGCTAAGGATTACTTTTTATTTTTATTGTTGAATGACAAAATTGTTTCTCTTTCAGTCTATTCCATGGTAGAATGAAAAGGAAAGGCTTTTTATCCCTCACCCCAGCACTTTTCTACTGTAATCTTCTGGATGCAATTAAACGTGAATTTTTTTCCAAACTGACATGCCACATACTGTTTGCAAATACATGACAAAACTGTTTGTGCTTTTCTCTTATAATCATTTCAAATCATGTTCACCCACTTAAATGGGAGACGTTTACACAATTGTACTTATTCTAGATTTATCAGGAATCACAGGTTTCTTTTGTAGCAAGCCTGTATATACAGATAATTTAGCATGGAACACATTATGAAAACTTTGTTGTATCAGCACAAGTTTGAAAAGGTTGCAGTTTCTTCAGAGGCCAAGCCAGCAACAAGTTGCAGAACTTCCTGAAGAAGTGCTAGTTAAATCTCTATAGCAACATTACATATACTGCATATAATGTATATGAAGCTTAAAATAGTTTAGAACTGTTAAAAAACAAAACAACAAAAAAAACCACCAACCTAAATCACTTGTCTTAGTAACATTTCTTATATTTCCTTTTGTAAAGCCACATGCCTTAATTACCAGTGGAGGTCTCAGAGAAAAATTTAGATTATTATAAAGTCACAGAGCTTCACTGGTTAGGAAATGTGACAAAAGCCTCAAGGAGTAGGAAGGAGGACTCTGGCACAAAATAACTGTGATGGCAACTCTACTTCCAAACAAAGAAGAAATACTTTCAGATAATTTCTATGACTAATTTTGTAGGGCTGTGCTAAAATATGATGGTTTTGTGATTGGAAAACTGTTGAGATTTGAATTTTCCACATGTTAGAGTAATTTAAAACTACATTTGAAAGGGAGAAATTTTAGCTGAAGGAAATCTGTTTGTACCAAATGCTTTTATTACTATTTTTTTTTTTTAATAGCAGGAGGTGTTTTAAAGCTCATAAGGGTATTGGAATGTGTCCTTAGAAATCCCTAACTGTATGTGGCAAGACTCCAGACTAAAACTGGCATTAATAAAAAGGGTATGAGGAAAAAAATGTAACAAATTACGCTTTCTGTGGGGTATGTGGAGGTAGGTCCTCATTTGGAGGTAATAATTAAATTTTTGATTTATCTAAGTAGCGCATGCCAAGCTGACAGGGCTGCAGCAGACATGCAGACAAGATCTGAATTAAATCTGATCATGAAAAACAGGAGAAATGGTTTAGAAAAATAAGGCATGTGAAGAACTACACTTAGGTAGGAATAATCAGCTGCACAAACAGAGGAGGGAGTGGGTATTGCTGCATAAAACACCCTGGGGCAGGGATGCTATAGAGTATGACAAACCGAGCACTGTTAACTCATTGCTGCAGAAAAGATACTCATTGTAGTGGGATGCATCAACAGTGTAGCCTGTGAGAAGCGTGGTGGCATTTCTGTGTTACCGAGGTGTGATAAGGCCTTACCTGAAGCACCTGTCCATGTTGGGGCACCTGAGAAAAATGGGGAGTAGCTGGATAGAGACTGGGGGACAGAAAGTACTCAAAAAAAAGAGATCAAAAGTATTCTTTAATCCAAAGAAGAGAAGACTGAAGGAAGATGTAGATCCAGGCTATTCATTTAAAAGGCAAGTTAAGCATTAGGAAAATTTCCTTGCAATGCACCTAGTTAAGCTAAGGAGAATGTGTTATTCCAGGTGGGGTGAGGAGCCTCCCTTCACTGGAGGTTTTGGAAACAGAACAGACAGACAGCTAAGGTGGAGATACTTGATTTTGTTGATCATGCCCCAGGGTCATAGGGATATGTCCTGAGGTCTGCTTGCTGTGATTATACAGTATTTTAGTCGGTATGTGAGGGACGGCACACGAACTGTAGTCTGGGCATATCGCATCTCCTCTACAAGAGTTTTTATGGCGCATGGCTCAAGCTGGCTGTCTGAGATTAGTTATCTTTTGCTTTGTGTGTGAGCTTGGGAATTTGAGAATTTCAGAGTGCAGTGGATGAGAGTGAGTTCCCTGAGACATATGTCTGAAAAGAAGAAAAAGGTAAGCTTAGTATCTCATGGACAACTTTGAGGTGAGAGAAGCTCCAGAGGCTACTCTGTCCACACCTGTGAAAGAGCAAAGCAAGCTGATTGAAGTTGGCTAAATACAAGTGTGCCTAATTTGCATGTATGGTGTGTGCAACTTGGGGATCTGTCTTCTGAAAACCGAAGGGTTCTTTTGGTTCATATTTGTTTTGGTAAGGGAGGTGTTTTCTAATTGTGGTGAGCGTAATAGCTGCACTTGTGTGCAGCTAAGCTGTGCGGAGTGTTTGGGTTGAAGGGCGCTGCAGCCTACAATAGACGAGCCCTTAAACAAATGCCACGTTGCGTGGTGAAGAAGCACTGAAAGTCATGTGCGTCAGTGAGTTCAGTCCAGAGCTGCTGCTGAAGAAGGCTGGTGACCAGCACGTTGTTTGCTTGGTGAGCAAGTACTCTTGATGGAAGCAACCATTTAAAAAAAAAAGAAAAAAACAAAAAAAACAACCAAAAAAAAAACCCCACACCACCACAAAACAACACTTGGATTCTGTAATGAATTGTGATGCTCCCTCTTTTGTGAGATTGTTGAATGAGGTAGAGGCATAATAGGATGAATGATAGGGTGAAGTCCTGATCAGCCTGCATGAAAACATTGTTAGATCACACATAATGTCACAAAAGCTGAGATTAATGAATATAATTCAGATGATTTTAGCATCTGTAGAATATAAGGCTATAATATTAGACTGCCTTGTAGTGACAGAAAAGCCACATTACTGTAGGGTGGTAAACTCAGACTTTATTGTAACACATTGTAACACATTGCATTACTGCAGCAATGTTCATTACAACTTGTCTATCAAACTTTGACTGCTGAAATGTTTTAGTAGTTCCACATAAGTAGCCCTTTTAAAAGGCACCTGACTATGGAACAGCTAGGTTGTGACAGTCAAGTTTCAGTGGCTTGCTGCAGTGTCAGGGTAGAAGTGAAAGCTTCCTTTTCCCCTTCACCAAACATTGATATGTAAATGCTTTCAATTAAAATATTACAGATTTTACAAGCACATTGTTTTAACTGGTGATATCGACAACCCCTAAATTTATAGGGAGACATATGAAGACATGACTTCAGTTCTTTGCAACACTTTAACTTATTAAATAATCCTTACACAAAAAAAATGCAGGGGTGTGAAGGCATTTGGCATGTCTGATGAGCATTATACTACTTCTATGTAATACTGCCATCCCTTGCCAGTAGAGCTCTTGCATCAGACTGGATTTTTTATATATTTTATGAGATACCCACCCAAAGCTTTGCTATTCTGATATGGCTGAACAAGTATACTCTGTATTTTGAACGTACTTAAAGTAACACAGAAAACCATGAAATCCAAGATACCTAAAAAGTGTCTTTTTTTTTTTTCCCCTTCATTTGTATTTCTTCAAACATAATAAAGCCCCACTAAAACCAGACAGATGTTTAGGAGGTGCAAAGCATGTTTAAACCACGGTCTCTACCACAGAAAGGCAAGTGCTATTACAGATTTCTCAGGAGTCCGTTGCTATAAGCACATATGCTTAAAAGGCACTATAGGCAATTTGTAAGCCTTATGGAGACATTAGGTTGTACACTTAATTTTATACCAATGAATTGCACTATGTGTTTCAATGCATTTATTGTAGCTAGAATACTCTTACTGTGATAAAAACAAAACAAACCAGGCTCATGTGTGTGTTTGCTAATCCCACTTTGAAGGTATAAATTCTTAGGTCACAAAGGAGAAAAGGAGACGTGTGCAGTAGGGAAGTGATGCAACCTCTTCAGTGGCAAAGCTGCCAGAAGTAAATAGTTAAGTTTTGTACATAGCTGTTTATTAAAATTTTCATGCAAACTGAATAGGCTTGTTAGCTAGTTTAAGCATTGAGCTCGTTGGAATAGTTTTTATTCATAAAATGTAGTAAACCTTTTTCTGGAAATAGGATTGTTGCACTTTAACATCTGCATGGCTTGATAAATTTTCTAAAGCAGATATGGTTTTATTAATTTATGAGTTTTACTACAAGGCCATCTTTGGTATTGCCATTAACTTCCTCCTTTTATATTACCATGCGGTAAGTATAGCTTTTCATGTTAACTGTTGTAGTTACAGTCTGTTCTCTGCTCCTTCAAAAATGGTATTCTCGCTTAAAAAAAAAAAGAAAGAAAAAAAAAAAGAAAAAAGGTCTTAAAGAATACAAGTTGCAGAACTTGAGCAGCATGTGCTATAGATCCCATGATCTCAGAAAAACACTGTAAGTGCAGTTTTGCATATATTATGGCACTGAACTAGGATGGAGAGAAAGAAGAGTTCTGATTAAAAACTCTGACCAAGTCAGATAAATTTTCCTTTAGGTCAGAGTGTGGGTCATAAGACTTTCTGAAATGTTGCATTCTGCTTTATGTGAAGCCTCTGTTTTTTCCTAGCAGCACTTTCATGAGTGTTCTAGAATTAAGAAATAACAAATATGTTGGTGTCGTGGTTTAACCCCAGCCAGCAACTAAGCACCACGCAGCTGCTTACTCACTCCCCCCCACCCAGTGGGATGGGGGAGGAAAACAAGTAAAACGCATGGGTTGAGATAAGAACAGTTTAACAGAACAGAAAAGAAGAAACTAACAATGATAACACTAATAAAATGACAGTAGTAATAATAAAAGGATTGGAATATACAAATGATGCACAGTGCAATTGGTCACCACCCACTGATTGACGCCCAGTTAGTCCCCGAGCGGAGATCCCCCCATCCCCACTCCCCCCAGTTTACATACTGGGCATGACGTCACATGGTACGGAATACCCCTTTGGCCAGTTTGGGTCAGCTGTCCCGGCTGTGTCCCCTCCCAGCTTCTTGTGCCCCTCCAGCCTTCCTGCTGGCTGGGCGTGAGAAGCTGAAAAAATCCTTGACTTTAGACTAAACATTACTTGGCAACAACTGAAAACATCAGTGTGTTATCAACATTCTTCTCATACCGAACTCAAAAACATTTTACTGTGCCAGCTACTAGGAAGGCAATTAACTCTATCCCAGCTGAAACCAGGACAGTTGGTCAAGAATTTTACATTAGCAAAACTTATCCTAAACTCATATTGAAGCGCAGAAGTTCCCTGTGAACCAAGCACTTCTGATGGTTTGTTACTTGTTAGGTATCTGAACTTCAGCTAATTTGGAAAACTTAAATTACTTAATTAATATGGCTAGATCCTTTACAAAAAAAAAGAGGAGTAGGTCCAACAGTTCAAAATGGAAAGTAAGAATTTGACATCAGTGCCATTGATAATTAGTTATTAATTAATTATTAATCAGTCCACCAAAACTGAAAGATCCATTTCACAGATGAGCAGGAAGACTGAGATTGTCATTCAGGCAATTCTGCAGTCCCAGCTAGGTAGAAATTAAGCCAGCTCTTCTTCAGTCAGAGGATGATTTCTTGAAGGTACTGCAGCGTCGTTTATCCTAGTAATGTCTAGGTCACTGGCAGTGCAGCCAGCGAGGTTTCATCTGCTCTCCCTGCTTATTTCTTTTGAAGACTGGAAAAAAGTACTCAAACCATGACAGGAACCTTGTAAGACCTCCTTAAAGGTAAAATCCTCCAGCACCACCTTGGAGGAACAAACACCACAGTTCTATGCTATAGCAAAAGCAGTGAACTGGGTATACACATTAGTCACCAACACACTGTGATCAAAATGTGCATAAATTATATAATATTCAGGTAAAACTACTGAGAGAATGCAGCAGCAAGCAGATTATCCATTAGATGTGCCTGGACTTGCATCCGTAAGTATTTCCAGCATCTCAGAGTGATCAAGTTAAGACAGTTTCTTCCTCTAGGAAGGCCTTCAGGTTTATTTCAAGTTAATAATTGCTTTGACTTTCACAAGTGGAGAAGTGGTTTGTTTTGTAGATAACTTTTTCCCCAGATGGTATGATGTGCTTTATCATGTAATGGGATTAAACTGGAGTGGGTGATGCCAAGAGCAGAGGATTTAAGAGGCTTATAAAATGGAGGTGTTACGTTTCTGTGAAATATGCTGAGACCTTTTTGCAGCAGTTGACGCTTTGCCTAGATTGTCTTGCGAGTTCATCAGGCAAAATAATTTTACTAGTTGTGTGATGGCAGTGGCTGCTTATTCCATTTTCTGTAGCAAAGTGGCAGAGCAGAGTGCTCCTGTGCAGGCTAACTGGGGGAGCCCATCTGTAACCGGTAAAGACATATTTGCAGTTTTCAAATTATCAGTCTCCGGGAATGGAAACAGTAGAATCGCCTTAGCACAGATTGCACCTCAGTAAGTTATTCCTGTTAACTAACTTATTTGTTTGGGGTTTTTTTTACCAACATAGTTGTCATGCTTCTTTATTCTGAGCTAAATTGCACAGGGCATATGAACATCAGAGTTCATTTGAGGTTAGTTTGGGGATCTGGGAAAAGGTGCTGTATGATAATCTGTTGATCTGGTGTTAAGTTTCAGTTTTTTCACTTTGACCAAAAATGTTAGAAGCAAGAGAAAAGCCATAATGACTCTTGTATTATTCTGTTTAGATATTATGAATGGGTTGTTATTCGAGAGTGCCAGTTTTGAGCCAAAGAGTCAGCTGGAGAATAATCGGGCTGAACTTCTGGTCCTGAACCAGCAAGCAGAAAAGCCTGTCAAGGCTAGCATGGCAGCAAAGCTTTCGCTGCGCAGCCGGCCTTTCCCCGTGGCAAAGAAAGATCTTTCCTCCCTCTTGGGCTGGTGAATTCAGTTTTCTGTAGCCCTAGCTCTTGCTTGCGCTGTCGGTTCTTTGTAGGAGCGTTGCAGCCTGAGGGAGACCTCGCTGCCTCTTAAGCTTAAGTGACATTCATGGACTTTTCTCCCTGAGCTGTAAGCAGCAGGTGAGTATTAAAGTCCTGTTCTGGTAATGCCACCCAAAACGAAGGGCCCATGTACTGCTGTAGCTAGTGCCTGCCGTTAAGTAAAGGATTGCTTTTTCTTTTCCCACACTTTAACCGTTGCAGGTGTGTCCAGGTGACAGCAGGTCTGAAAGAGCTTATGAGATTCTCCTTCTTCCTCTAAGCAGTAAGAAATTAAATTTAGGAATATAGTACAACGAAACCTTAAATTGGATTGACTTCTGACTCGCTATGTCACTTTCAGCGTGTGCCTGTTTACTTCCAACTTCCGAATGCAGCATCTATAAATGTGATAGCAAACAAAGTCTCCTCATGGATACTGAAGAAAGCTGAAGCTCAGACACTTTTCATCCTACCATGGTACTGGAAATGAAATTCATCTGACGATATAGGTTATTTCTAAGTCTATGAAAGTATATGGGCAAAACCCAAATACATGTCTTTTATTCGCTATCCAGCATGAAGACAATTTTGTATTTTAAATGCTAAAGAAATAAACTTGTAAAGATCTTGTATGCCCTAAGTATATATTTTTGTCCTATGTTTTCTTTTATAATGAAGTTCAAGCAAAATATTTCTTATATTTCAGAAGGGAGGTTTAGGTTAACCAGTGCTGTACTTTCCAGACTACAAAAGCAGTTTTTAAGGAAACATCTAAAAATGAAATTGTATTTTTAAATATGTGGATTAGAATTCCTTAAGTTAAACATCTCTCCTTAGCAATTGTATATACTTAGAGAAAAAGCAAAACCGTTGCAGCTGCTTGTCTGTATGGTTGTTTGTGTTTGGTGAATTGTTTATATTGCTTTCTCGAATTGCTCTAAGGGTATTAAGAGCTCCATGTAAATCAGTAACGTTAGAAATAGAAGTCAGAAGGAAATTTCCTTAGAAGCGATAGATTTTGTTTCCCGGAGGAGGACCAAGCGTAAGCATCTGCTAACCTCGTATTATGTACTGTACAACTTCAACGTTGCGGCATTGTGCTGAAAGTATTGGGCATCTGTTCAATGGGACCACTTTCTAAACCTTTTTGTAATTCACAGCATCTCTCCAGGTGTCCAAGACATTCCTAATTTGATCGCAGGTACTAGTTGATCTTTTTGGAAGATTAAAATTATCAACAAGCTGAGAAATAATTCAGGAAAAAAAAATGGTTTTGATCTCTTGAATTACTGTTAAACTTGCATTGAGGATATCATTTATATATTTTGGAAAAAATACTGCTACGTTTCTGAACACACTTGACAATTTAAATGCAAAAGCAAAAAAGTTAACCTTTTAAATGATCAAATTTTGGAATTTTCTCTTACCGCTACTGAATCCAAGTTAGGCACTGCCATGAAGAGGATGCTTTTAGTTGAAAACCTGTGCTGACAGAGCAGGAAGGTGTTTCGTAGGAACTCACTTGCAAGGTATTACGTGCTTGTTCCATCAGTGGTACAACTTCTGTTGACTTCAAGGCTGCTCAAGCAGACCTGGTGTGTTTAAAGATGCATATTGGCTGCAAGCTTTTTACTATAATAGCCCTTGGATATGCAGTGTAAATCTGTAATGATACATAGTGCTACTGGATAATAATAATCTGAATGCATATTTTCTGCTGTAAATTTCCCTCCTATGACTCCTATGGTATGTGTACATAGACTATTACCTTTGCACTGAAATGACTATACTTCATAACTGTAAAGCAAAACCAAGTAGTGTACTAAAGATGACTGTAGCTTGTGGTTCCAACTGTGGAAATACTTTTGCAGAACAAAAAGTATAGCTTCAGTGCTACCAATTTGATTTTTATATTTTTTATTAACATGCATGGAAGACTAAGGATAATATTTTTTAAAAATGAACTTGTTTTTGTACATTTTTCAATGTTTAAAACTATTTGATTTAACATTACCTCTGAATACCAGTGATCAGTCAATTCTTAAAGGAAATACCTCAATTTGAGCATTCTTTTCTTGTTAGTTGTCTGATAGGTTGAAATGGACTATAGCGTGTGATGAACTGAGCCAAATCATGTAGACACTTAAACTATGCTATATAAGTCATATGATGATTTACTAAAAGGGAACTAAATGATACACTACAAGTATTGATGTGCAGTATACAATCACGGCTCGTTCTGCCCAACTGGACGTTTTCCTTATGAATGGCTTGTAAATTGAATTTTCAGCGTGAAGCCAAATTAAAAATGAAACAAAAAAATGTTTGGTTTCCTCTGGATTTCTTTGTTAGATTGTAAGGTTTTTTTTGTTTGTTTTTTTTTTAATAAACAACAGGGTTTACAATAACGAAAAGGATACAAATCATAATTGTGAATAAGTACTGAGTCCATATGTGTTTAGGTGTGCTCTGTTGATGTACGTTCTCTGTGGCAGTGTATGTAGGAGGACAGTGTTTGTTTACCTGACAACTGGGAGTATGAAATACAGGGTTTTAAGGGGGTTTTGTTTGGGTTTGGGGTGTTTGGGGGGGGGATTGGGGGGGGTGTTGTTTGTGGTTTGGTTATTGGTTTTTTGTTTTGTTTTGTTTCACCTAAGGATGACAGAGATATTGACTCCAGTTCTATTTTCGGTGTTTAAAGAAGAATATCGAATGATCAAAAAAGATTCAGAAAAGGGGCTCCAGAAGTCTGGGGAGCCAGTCTGTCTAAATTAGACTAAAGTAGCTCTGGCTACTTTTATTTATTCAGGAAACAGACGAGAAGTGATCCAACACTCCAGATACCTACATAAATGAGAAATTCATAACAGAGGGTGGAAAAAGGCATAATGATGTCCAGTGGATATAAGCTGAACCATTAATACGAACATTTTTAAGAATACAAGTGAGACACTGGGGAAGCTTACTGGAGAAATGACGTACATTCATCGTGATATGAAGATTGCAAGGGAAGACTTGTTAATTTTTTTTCTTAATGTTAGTCTCTAATTTCAAGTTACAGGTTGGATGCAGTTTTTGAGTATGGTCTTTGGGCCAAGTCAAGTTAGTCATGCTGTGGTTTGTATGAAAGAATAGACATCTGTAGGTGATAGCAAATGTGTGTAATTTCATTCTGTGTAAGAAAAAAGACTGAATATTGTATTAGTCCAAAACAAAATTTAATTTAATTTCTCCTTTTGGTGGAGTCCTACTAGTCATGCAGCAACGTGGCATGCTTTCTTATGAAGAAAAGTTTTAAAACCTGAACCACTTTTTGCTTAAAAATATTTTTCCTTTGTCTTCTGCTCTAAAATGCAAATTACTTACTTGCTTTATACTTATGAAAGTAGTTTACACTAGAAAATGTTTTAAGTAATGATAGAGGATGATACCAGAGTGTGGCCCAGTGAAGAGGGCATATTGCCTCTCATTTTCTGGCAGTTTATTATGCAGTGGGGCCTCTTCAGCACGCGTCACCTCCTCCTCTGGCAATATTCTGAAATCTTTGCCTTCTGGCCAGTCTGTGCTCACTTCCAAAATTCCTGGCCGACTGGGTTTTCCTATTCGAGCCCGCTGCGTGATCAGCGCGACCCACTTACTCCGCGTGGCATCAGTCGCGTGACGTGTAGAGGAGACCCTCCCTTTGAACATCCAGCCCAGCGCCGGCAGTCGGGGTGCTAAGAGGAGCTGTGTTTCGGTACCAACCACTTCTGAGGCAGCTCAAACTCCTTCATATGCTGCCAATATCTCTTTTTCAGTTGGAGTACAGCGAGCCTCGGATCCTCTGTATCCCTGACTCCAAAACCGCAGGGGTCGGCCTCAGGTCTCCCCCGGTGCTTTCTGCCAGAGGCTCCAGGCAGGGCCATTCTCCCCAGCTGTGGTGTAGAGCACATTTTTTACATCTTGTCCTGCCCGGACTGGCCCAAGGGCTACTGCGTGAACAACCTCCCGTTTAATTTGTTCAAAGGCTTGTTGTTGCTCAGGGCCCCATCAGCAATCCAGGGAACTACAGGCCTGTCAGCCTGACCTCGGTACCGGGGAAGATTATGGAGCGGTTCATCTTGAGTGCGCTCACACGGCATGTGCAGGACAACCAGGGGATCAGGTCCAGCCAGCATGGCTTGATGAAACGCAGGTCCTGCTTGACCAACCCGATCTCCTTCTATGACCAGGTGACCCGCCTAGTGGATAAGGGAAAGGCTGTGGATGTTATCTTCCTTGACTTCAGCAAGGCCTTTGACACTGTCTCTCATGGCATACTCCTTGAGAAACTGGCGTCTCGTGGCTTGGACAAGTGTAGTCTTCGCTGGGTGAAAAACTGGCTGGATGGCCGAGCCCAGAGGGTTGTGGTGAATGAGGTGAAATCCAGTTGGTGGCCAGTCACAAGTGGTGTTCCTCAGGGCTCAGTTCTGGGGCCAGTTCTGTTTAATATCTTTATCAATGATCTGGATGAGGGGATCAAGTGCACCCTCAGCAAGTTTGCAGATGACACCAAGTTGGGCGGGAGGGTTTATCTGCTCAAGGGTAGGGAGGCTCTACAGAGGGATCTGGACAGGCTGGATCGATGGGCCAAGGCCAACTGTATGAGGTTCAACAAGGCCAAGTGCTGGGTCCTGCACTTGGGTCACAACAACCCCATGCGGCGCTACAGGCTTGGGGAAGAGTGGCTGGAAAGCTGCCCGGCAGAGGAAGACCTGGGGGTGCTGGTTGACAGCCGGCTGAATATGAGCCAGCAGTGTGCCCAGGTGGCCAAGAAGGCCAATGGCATCCTGGCCTGCATCAGAAATAGTGTGGCCAGCAGGAGCAGGGAGGTGATCGTCCCCCTGTACTCGGCACTGGTGAGGCCACACCTTGAGTACTGTGTTCAGTTTTGGGCCCCTCACCACAGGAAAGACATTGAGGTGCTGGAGCGTGTCAGAGAAGGGCAACCAAGCTGGTGAGGGGCCTGGAGCACAAATCATGAGGAGCGGCTGGGGGAACTGGGGTTGTTTAGTCTGGAGAAAAGGAGGCTGAGGGGAGACCTTACCGCTCTCTACAGCCACCTGAAAGGAGGTTGTAGTGAGGTGGGTGTTGGTCTCTTCTCCCAAGTAACAAGCGATAGGACAAGAGGAAATGGCCTCAAGTTGCGCCAGGGGAGGTTTAGATTGGATATTAGGAAAAATCTCTTCACTGAAAGGGTTGTCAGGCATTGGAATAGGCTGCCCAGGGAAGTGGTGGAGCCACCATCCCTGGAGGTGTTAAAAAAACGCATAAACGAGGCACTTCAGGACGTGGTTTAGTGGGCATGGTGGTGGTGGGTTGACGGTTGGACTCGATGATCTTAAAGGTCTCTTCCAACATAAATGATTCTATGATTCTATGATTAATGGTACCCCACTTAATATGATCAAACCTGGTAGTTCGGAAAAGTACCTGGGACTAAAAATAGACCCATGGACTGGAATATCTAAAGCTGAACTACTGGCAAAGATAAAAGACTGGTTACAACACATAGGTGAAGCTCCACTGAAGCCATTCCAGAAGGCAGACATCCTGAAGGGATATACTATCCCGCAACTGATCTACTTAGCAGACCAAGCCGACATAAAAGTAACGTACCTAGAAACACTTGACCTGACAATTCGAACAACGGTCAAGGAGTGGTTACATCTATTGCTAAGTACCTGCGATGCCATTCTATATTCCAGTACGTGTGGTGGAGGTTTAGGCATCACGAGACTCTTGGGTCTGATCCCCAGCGTACAAGCTCAAAGACTGCATAGTATTGCGCAGTCTTCGGATGAGCTAATAAGATCAATTGTGAAAAAGGTAACAGCTGGAAGTGACAAGAACAAAATTCCATCTATTTGGGACCTGAGGGTGGTTAGGCTAAGATCAGAGGAACTGGGTGACGAGGAACCAGCTTCAGAATGGGAGCTACCGGCCCCCAAAATTATTTTTCCTAAACCATGTGACTGGGGGAAACAGGATTTTACAAATTGGACCAAGTTACAGTCCTAGGGCTGTGGAATTACCAACTTTGAAAAAGATAAAATCAGTAACAACTGGATCGAACATTACAGGGGCATCCCTCACAGAAAGCTCCCCACCATGCTGCAAGTGAGAGCTAATGTGTAGCCCACTAAGGAATTCCTAGCAAGGGGGAGGCAGGAATCAGAAGTTAAATCCTGTCAACCCTGTCAGGTGGAAAATGAAACGTGCTCACATCACTGGGTACCGCCCTGCAGTATAAGAATTAAAAGGCACGATGTGAAATATTGATGAATGAAGCTAAAAAGGATCGGATTGCATTCCAGGAACCTATATGAAAAGATAAACAAAATGAAATATTTAAGCCCGATCTTGTGTTTCTACAGGGAGATCAGGTGACAGCTGTAGATGTTGTGATTCGGTGTGAAAGGAAACATCGTTGGCAGGCGCGGCGGCGGGAAACGTGAAGAAACATCACCACCTTGAAGATCCAATCTGTGCGTCAAAGGTAATTTCCGGTTAGGCTGCTGAAGGATTTTTTTAATTATTATCATCGTTAATACCGCAGGCACCGAAGAGACCTCGCTCTTCCCTGCGGGACAAGCCGCCCCCCGCCTTCGCCTCATGACGCAACCCCCCCCGCCCACGTCACGCCCCTCCGCGCTGACGTCACGCCGCGACGCGCCCCCCCCCCCCCCCCCCCAAGCGGTCCCGTTCCGCTAGGCCGGAAGTGACGGAGCGACGTGACGGTGGGCCGCGTCGGGGATGCGCGAGCAGCGGCGGCGGCGGGGCCGGGGCGGCCCGGTTGATCCCGAGCCGGGGGGGGAGGCGGTGGCGGTGGGCGCCGCCATGTTGAGCCGCAGCTCGTTCACCAGCCTGGTGGTGGGGGTGTTCGCCGTCTACGTGGCGCACACCTGCTGGGTGATGTACGGCATCGTCTACACGCGGCCCTGCCCGGCGGCGGCGGCGGCGGGAGGAGGAGGCGGCGGCGGGGCGGCGGCGGCGGGGTGCGTGTGGCCCTACCTGTCGCGGAGGCCCAAGCTGCAGGTGAGCGGGAAGCGGCGTCTGAGGCGACGGCGGGGGAGCGGTCCCCTCACCGCTGAGGGAGGAGAGGGCTCCGGGCCCGTCTCCACCGGCGCCGCGCTGGTGGGTGCGGGAAGGGCGGCGCTGGCTGACGGCTGCGGTCACGCGTGGGCTGCCCGCAGCTCCCGCACACGCAACCCCTTCCCTCACCTCGTAATGCCGCGGGTTGGTCTGTGGAGGGCGGGTAACGGCCGCGGAGGGTGGGATGGAAGCGTGTGGTGGGGTTTTTTTGTTCTTTTTTTTTTTTTTTTTTTTTTTCTCCCCCCCCCGGTGTATATAACCATCCTGCCACGGGGGAAGCTGGCGAAGCTGAAATACAGCTCCGTGCTCTTAAGCGTGAGCTTAGTGTTTCCGTACGCTGATTTCTCTGTGCTGTGTTTTGATTTCAGTTAAGCGTGTATACGACCACACGGTCAAGCATTGGTGCCGAGAGTAACGTAGATCTGGTTTTGAACGTGGAGGATTTTGATATTGAGTCCAAATTTGAAAGGTAGGTACCCAAACTACGAGTTCTTCAATTCCGAAGTATGTATCCTAACTAGTGGTTACGCCTATGGAAGTATGCATGAAGTAAGGTAAGGTAGACTGTTCATAATACTTGTGTTGAAAGAGTAGAGTTGTTCTTACATTCTTTGGGGGTTAAAGCTATTTTTGCATTCTGTACAGGCTATTTGGTTCGCACTTGTCTTCGAAAGTAATAAACGTATTTGCCACATTAAGGCAGTAAAGGTATTAGTTGGATTTCAGCCTTAGAGTTGAGGACAAAGTGCCGCTGTTAATAAAAACAGTATTTTTTTCTTTAATTAAAGGCTTCTAGAATAGTTCACGGATTAAACATTGGTAAAGTGCCTGCCTTGATGGAAATGCTGTGTCGAATTCACCTGACGCTGAGAAACAGTCTCTTAGACAAACTTTTCTTAACGTTGAAAGTCATCTCGTAGTTGCAGGAAACAAAGCTTGCAAAACAGGACTGTGCTAGTAAATACAGAATGCCTGTTTCTCTCATGTAGATTCTGCAAACCTTGAATGCTGTCCTGTGTTGTCTGTTGTGATTTTCAGATACCGCTCTAAACATTCATCTCACTAGCTGTGTTTGATCAGTAACATATGTATGATGTGCGCTAAGCTTAAGCATTGATCAGTTTGGATCAGCGTGCTCTTCTCAGCCACATAAGCAAATGTTTTACAAATGCGCGCTTTGTGTATAATAGTAAAAATTACTTTCCATTGTGAAAATCTAAGTCAAAGTGCCTGCAAACACTTGAGACTTTCTCTAATAACATGTGTAGCCAGTCTACTTGCTACATGATGTTCTTAATAGCCATGGCTTCAGACCCGGAATAGAACTTGCTAATAATCGTAAAAGTAAACCTTGTTTTCCTGGTAGTTTAGGGTTTTGCCATCTTCTGAAGGGATGTTGGTGCCAAGATGGAGTAAGATTGTGCCCTTAGACAAATTTCTGAGTATAACGCTGCGCTCTGTGTATGCCTCTCTACAACTAAAATGATTAGAACCGCTTGTTTTGTGCTTCATATTTGCTGCCTCACTTTTTTTTGTTTAAAATAGTCACCTTATTCTTGACTGTCTTGTTGCAGAGTTTCCCAGGTTCTTTCACGTTGTGCATTTTCTATAATTAAAGAATGCTTTGGTCTGCAGTTAGGTCATATTAAACTTCATCTCTGACAGACTTGAAAATATAAGAATTGTTTCACTGACACAGTCTGCTAAGCCACTGGAAGTATTCAGAGAAAAATAACCTGAGCAAATTTACAGGAATAGAGGAGGCATTATGCAAGGTTGCATGTAGGGTGATTTCGTGGCTAACACAAGGGGAGTGACTTCATGGTTTGGGGCTCCAATCTCGAGTTCTATGCTTGGCATGCCACAGCTAAGAAGATGTTTTATTAATGCAAAGCGCTTGGCAAAACTTTGTGATTTTCTTTTAAAACTTTTTATCGTGTATACAATCTGGGATACATATTCAGCACACAGAAAGCTATGTTCTACAAGTGCTGTGGTAATTTTGGCCCTATGACCTCTTGGCAGGGGAAAACAGCGAAAGAACTGATGATGCAGCCCTGTGTTATCTAGGGTAATAAAGGATAAATTGGACAAAGATTAAAGTATCTTAAGATAACAGCAAAACTTTGGAAATGCAAATATTATGATACATACTGGAGTATATAAATTGATCCTATCCAGCCACAGCTCCTTGGGACATATTAGCCAGAACTAACTGTTGTGTGCCAGGGAACCTAAATGTCTTTTTTTTTTTTTTTTTTTTTTTTTTTTTTTCCCCTAATGTCCCCAACCTTTTCTAGCTTGCTCCCAGAACATCTTCAGTGATCCTTATATGTACAGCTAAGTATTTCAACATGTGCTATGCCATCTCATAATGTATTTATTTTGTATTTTAGGACAGTGAATGTCTCTGTACCAAAGAAAACCCGAAATAATGGCACATTATATGCATATATATTTCTTCATCATGCTGGAATTTTGCCTTGGCATGACGGTAAGCAGGTGCATGTGGTAAGCCCTCTGACCACGTACATGGTCCCTAAACCAGAAGAGATTAATTTGCTCACTGGAGAATCAGCCACACAGGTAGGTGGTTTTTCCATCTATAGATGAACAAGTGCAAAAAAAAAAAAAAAGTAATTTCTTTTATAGACACTTCTAGTGTTAGCATCTGCTGTGCTTGCATCTTTACGCTAATGATGATACTAGGGGAAAAAAAAATTAAACCCTCTCTTCTTGATTATCAGCTTGTGCACTAATAGTAGACCACTCAGTACAGCAGAGGTAGAGCGCTCTACGACACTGGCTGCTATCAAAACACTTCCCTAGTTAACATTAATTACTTCTTTAAGGATTCATTGTTTTTGGTAGAAATAGTGTAATGTTCTGTAACAGCATGATGCTGCTTGCTATAGCGAATTGGATTAATGTGAAATAATATGCTTTGCTTTTATAAAACAGATATGAACTTGATTTTGACATTGGTGAGTGACCAATGTTAAATTGCTTCTTTTCCTTTAGGACGTTCTTACTTTCCACTTCAGTTCAAGAGAATAAGATAGTATCCTTTGACAAATGCTGTGATTACTCACCGGGGGAAAAAATGTAGTGTTATCTAATGAAATACTTGTGAATGGCTGTTGTGCCTCGTATTAAGTGGAGCTTCAGAATTTCACTCTGTTCTTCTTTGGAATCTGAAATACACCTGTAGCCAGCAGTGCTGTTTCTAAATCCTGTCAGGATAAAGTTGAAAATGAGTTGAGGCTAGAGTCCAACGCTAAAAGTCAGAACAGGTGGTGTTCACCCAAAGAAAAGCAAATAGAACACCCTTTAGCATCTACCAAAAGCTGAAGTCGTACTCGGTTTCAGCACTGCTTTACGCAGCATTTGGAAGCTCAGAAGTTCAAAACAAATGGTCTGATCTTTTTACTCCCCAAAGTTAATATGGTTGATCATCCACACCTTTCTGACTGTTTTGAAGTAACATCTGATTACTCTACAGTCCTTCTTTCAAAGTGACTTTCTCTGACTAGTATCCACATTCCTAACACATTAAGATTAATTAGCTGAAAATTCATTCTTGATGAACAAGGCTGTAAATGGGCACTCAAGTTTTTCGGTGTCAGATTATGGTGGGCCTTTACAATCTGTTCTGTCATATTTGAGCAAAATACTTGACCTGGTCAAAATTAAGGTAAAGCGTTTCTTAGTGGGCTTCTGTTTTGCGATATAGTTAATGACTCCATAGTTTCTGCAAGTTAGAGTATTATCCTCTTCAGAATTCTGTATTGTTTAGCAATGTGTATGTTTATTGTATTTTTAAAGCAAATTGAAGCAGAAAAACAGACCAATGCTCTAGATGAACCTGTCTCTCACTGGAGGTCAAGATTAACCTTAAATGTCATGGTGGAAGATTTTGTGTTTGATGGATCATCCCTCCCTGCTGATGTTCACCGTTACATGAAGATGTAAGTCAATGACTTAGCTTTGCTAGATTTGTTATTTATAAACTTACTGCACATTTCTTCAGAAATCCTCCCTGGCCTCCTTTAGTATTTTACGTTTAAATTGCCGCTTAGGAGACAAGAATAGATACTCTTAATGCTTGCGTTTCAGTACTGACAATTAGTAAGATAGTGCATACAACAAAACCTTATTGGAGATGCCTCGTTCCTGGGCAGCTCAGAGTTTAGAATACTTTTTTGTATGGAGTTATCATAGTAAGACAAAGCAGAACTACAAAAACGCAAATAAAATGCTACAGCGGACTTCATACCCCCTTGTTCTCAAATCATACTTCTGGCCTTTAAAGCAATTACTGTCCCTTGACCTTTCCAGTTATCCTTCAACTGCAAATTATCTGTGCAAACTGCAATTGCTGAAGAGGCACAGCTGATCTCCTGTGGAGTCTTTTTTCTCCTTTTACGATTGACTTGATTTTACTTTGACAATGTGTGTTCCTACATTATGTCACTTTCTCAAGAAAATACTGAAAAGCAGGGATAGGTTTTTAGGCCACTAAATGCAGGCAGTAGCTTCTGTTCACAGCTTGCTTAAATTACTTCCAGCATTAACCATAAAGATAGTGCTGTATTGGCTTGTGCTGCTGTATGTTGATGCCTTTCTCTACAAGTATCCTGTTAAATCCAGAGATAGTTGCTTAATCAGCAGACCCTGGCGTTCTGGGATAGCTTCCCAGCCAGAATAGATAAACTTAGTAACTCATAAGATAGGCCCATAACAAGAAGGGGTTGGGCTGGGGTTGATGAACGAGGATACTTTTTCTGGTCATGTTTAGATATACATCAGTGCTGTTCTGTCATTGCATTATACAGGAAATAGTTTGGATACAAAGTAGCCTTCTGCAATTCCACTAGCAGTAGCTTTAATTGTAGTTACTGTATAGAAATCTAAACCTCTTCAGTTAAATAACCAAGCAGTATTTCTGAGCCTCAATTTAGTACTTTTCTATATTACTGTTGCCCCTTCTTTATTTAGTAGGCAGTCTTTCTTAGCATGCGTAGAGACTTCTTTCTTTTGTCAGCAACTAAAATTCAACTTTCAGGCTTTAAAAAGCTCTGTTACGCTAGTTCCATAGATGTTTACTGAGAACATCACAGGGGAGGTAACTGCCTTTCTAATGAAGAACTTCAAGAACTTGTCTCTTAGGGCATTAGGCTAAATACTTTCCTAAGGTATTGGCAAAGCAATTGCAGATAGGTTGCAATTTGCTAAATAACTTTCCAGTAGTCAGTTCTGTAGAGGGCTCAAAGGCTGGTAAGTTTCTGTTGGTTTCATGCAGGTTGGTGAGGTGGTAGAGCAACCCAAACAAGTGCTTCTGTTGAGGAGAGGACAGAGAAGGTTTCTGCTCCTTGTTCACTCTCCCCAGTAGTACCGAGCTTTCTGGTGTGCATGCCAGCCATCATGTTCATAGTCCCATGCTAGCTAGAGCATGTGCTGTTGCTGACCTGAGAGATGTCACTGGGGGTGCAGAGGAGTGGGGGAGATGGTGGAGGGTTGTCATTGTTGCAGTAGGAGAGGGATACTTGAGACAAAGGATACAAATACATGGCAGTAAACTTCAGCACGTTTCTCTTCGAACCTTTAATTTTCTCTACCCTTGATCACGCAACAACTTCGGCATCATCACAGCCAATGTCATTTGTCTTTCTTTTTTTTTTTTTGCTTATTCTGTCTTTCTACGGAAAAGTAAAAACAAACTAAAGAGAGAAGTGTGACATGCATAATCTTTTATACAGACATCTCTCAGTGAAAGACTCTAGGCTAGCTGCTTCTGTCTTGCTAGGTGTTAAAGGAAAATGTGCCTGAAAAGATGGTGGGAGATATCTACATGGGTACATCTGAAAGTGATGAATGAATGCTAATTTGAATAAAAGTAGTTTTCTTTTTAGATCACTACAGTCATAAAATCCATGTTTAAACATCCTAGGGTTCAGTTGGGGAAGACAGTGCATTACCTTCCAATATTATTTATTGATCAGCTAAGCAACAGAGTGAAAGATTTGATGGTGAGTAATAGAATACCTTTAATTACATTTAACAGTTTTAACAGTAATCTTCAATGTTGTTTTAATTACAATTTTGTCATAGGTTGTTTGCTGTAATGAAAAAGTACAAATTCACAAAAGGACTCTATCAATGACTGTTTAACTTAATGTGGTCAACTGTGGTAACTGCAGAGGCTGGATCTGGGTTTTGAGACTCCCGTCTAGCAGAATTCTCTACCAAGCACTCCCTCCTATTCCACCAAAAGATACTTGGATTCCATTGTTTCTGCCTTTTGGGTGGATATGGAGGACATCACTGCAGCAGCAGCTGTGGTGGGAGGAGTCTCATGAGCAATTTGACTCCCTAAGCTGAAGAAGCTGTGTTAACATCCCAGAGCTGCTTCTGATATCTTCTAGGGAAGTGACCATACTGAACACAGCTGATACTGGAGCTACACTGAGATAAGTCAGCAGTTGTTCTCTTATCTCCAAAAAATTCACTTGTGGTTAAATTTTCTGCTGGTGCTCTCTATCATACTAGAGTAACTTGAGCACCTGAAAATTTGGTGTTGCAGTACATCCAATGATTTTGTGCACTGAAACAAATCAGGGTTTAGAAACATCAGTAATGGAGTTACAGAAGGATGAGATCTCTGGAGGTTGCTAGTCCAACGCCCCTGCTCAGAGTAGGGTCACCTAGAGTGGATTGCTCAGGATCCTCTCCGGTTGGCTTTTGGATATATCCAACGAAGGAGATGCCATAGCCTCTCTGGGCAGCCTGTTCTAGAGTTCAGTCACCCCTGCAGTTACAATAAAGGTGTTTTCATACATTTAAATAGAATTTTCTGCATTCAGTTTTTGCACAACTCTTCTCTTGTGCGAAGTCATGCAGTTCCTTTGCTACAAGTTGCACGTGGCATCTAAACTATGTTCATCTTAGCAGCTCTTAGTTAAGCCCTACAGTTCTTTTCAGTTGCACTGGCTGGAATTTAGCTGTCAGAGTTTCTGAGAGCTAAAGTCTTGGAATGTCTCAAAACTGTTAAACAAGTATGTCTGGATTCAGCATCTTCTAGATGAAAGTCGTGGTAGATCTAAACTTTTCAATAGACCTTCTAAATCGTCTTTCCAATTCATTAACTTTAGCTCAGACAAAGAATTTTGTTACTTAGTGTTGGGGAGAATCTTCTTTAAAAACTTGTATCCCTCCCCCACAAAGCTTGTTCAGCAAAATAAACTCCTGAGCATTTGTTACAACTCTTGGTAGCAGATAGTTTTGTCCAGTATTTCTTTAGATACACTTTTGTGATGTCTTTATCAGTGGTCATTGTCCTTTGTTTTAAGTTTTTTACCACAGCTCATTCAGTTCAGTACATTCATATGAGCTTCTAACTGGTCGAGTCATGTACCCTGTTTACAAATAAACTCAGCATTCTCATGTTATTAATAACATTCCTGCAGTTGTCGTACATGTCACGGTTAAGGCTATTGTAACTCACAGCTTTAAAGTCGATAAAGATCCTGAAGTGCTGCAAAGGCTATTCCATCAAAACTAGCAAACTTGCCCTTCAGCACTGGCTTATGTGACTCCTCGGTAGTGACTTGCCAAACTGCTTGCAAGCCTTGCAGAAAGAGTGGTCTAATAGTATGTGAGATAACGAGGGGCGAGTGAAGAGCAGGAAAGAAGGGAAGAAGGTGATAAAGCTTTTGTGGAGCATGGTTGGCGTTTGACTGTAAATAAGGGTATGGAAGCTGTCTGTTTGGTATGCCCAACCTAAAGTCATGGAGCTGAAGATGCGTTTTCCCTGCTTGTGCTAGACTCTGTAGATTTTGAACTGACTGTTGTTTTGACCCAGAGGTAGGTCTTCTATGGTAAGCACTGTAGTCTAGATGTTATGTGTTCCTTGTGTTCTTAAATGTTCTTGCCAATGCTGGGGGTTTGGGGATTGCACAGGATTCTGATTTAATAAAGAGAAAGCTTTAAAATTCATACCGCTGAACTTACTTGCTTTGTTTAGACACTGTTTTGTAGTACTGACAGAGTGCTAGAAATAACATGTGATGTTCTGAGGCCATACTACAAGAGCAGGTTGTATTGCAGAGGTTTGGTAACTTCCTAGTTTTCAAAAGCTTAACAACCATCACGCTCAACTAGGTTGTGAGGCAGTGCTTGTGGACTTCTGATTCTTCATTGAGGAAGAGTTCATTCTTCTAGTCTTCGTATCTTCATTTAATTTGCTTTTGCTGTTGAAGAATTCCCATCTCTGTCTTGTATTACAATCTGATTTTCCTGCTACGCTACCCCTAACTCCTTAGCAGTGCTTTGTCCGTGTAGAGTGCATTTGCTGCGTGTTACTTACCCGTGCATTTGCAACATTTTTGTTTCCTGTATGTCCTGCACAGGTAAAATTTCTTTTCCTTTTCTCCCAGAAATGTTGATGCTATCTTTGATAGACTGAGAAATTGGAATGGGAATTGATGGATTACAGCCATCCTTTAAAAAGGAGAAGAAGCCCAGAAGATGTTTATGTAGCTTTTGGTAAACAGCTGTAGACTCTTGCCAGCATTCTCTACTGTCAGCTGTAACCACTTTGGTTTCACCCTGGTTTTTTGTTTGGTTTTTTTTGTTTGGTTTTTTTTTTTTCTTCTTTTTTCGAGACAGTTCAGAGATCCCTGGCACCCTTTCAGTTTCTCAAGCTTTCTCCCTGCTGTATTTATAAAACTTTCTCAGCTTCTCTTCCTCTCCCATCCATGCATGCATGTTCTGCCACCATCTGAAAAGCTTATAGGGTCTTGGGAGAGTGGTGAAATTGAGAATTGTTTGTACTCAGTGGAGGAAAGAGTGACTGGGAGAGTGAACAGAATCCCCATTTCACATCTGACTGACGCGTGGGGAGGCTAAAACTATGTAACATGAGAATCAGAAGCCCATTCTTCTCAGATAGGTGTCGGCTAACTAATTGCTGTAGAAACAGATACAGTGTAGAGTAGCAGTTCTGAGATGGGAATTACGATTGGCTAGTAATTAGGAGCTGACAGCAATAGATGTTGAACTGTTGCCGTTCAGGGTGCCTGCCTATCTGTAGTCTTGAGCTTTTCTTGAAGGTTTGAAACATACTGCCTGAACTTGTACCTGGGTAGCTGTGGAGAATTCTGACATCTGTGAGGACAATGGTTTTTTTCTTTGTTTTAAACCTATTTGAGAGAGGGTCAACTATCATGCAGGAGGAGCTGAGGCAATTTAAGGCTTTTTTTTTTTTTTTTTTCCAGCTTAAGGGGGCCCCAGGTAGTTCTCATCACAGCTAAAGTGTAGATGGTACAGGAGGATTAGCTGAATTTTATTTCTCTTGGAGCAGGAAGATTTCTGTGACACCCCATATCCCAAGTTTTGCAGCCAGGGTAGTTTACATCATCTTGCTTCCCCACATTTTGTTTTGGTATGAGGTGTTGTAACTTTAATTTCTCTCAAAAACAGCCTCAATTTAGTTCTGACTGTGGCCTTTGATATTTGATTTTTTTTTTATTTTTTTTTTTTAATCTTCTACCTTAGGTAATCTTAGCATATACATTCAGAGAACTGTCAAATGAGAGAATTACCTTAAGCACACTTTTCCCACTTGAGCTGAGACCAGCAGAAGGAACTTTATGTGAATATCTCAGAGGCATCTGTATACAGTAACAGTGAGACCGAGAACTTGAACAGAACAAATTGCTAATTTAGCATTTCTTGGGATAAATCCCCACAGACTTCAGGCATAGTCTAGAAGTCTAAGATCTTATTCCCTTTCAAAAAACAAACTGACCTCTTAAAATTGTCTGATTAAATCATAATGTGATATAATAATTTTCCTTTATTTTTTAAAAAAAGAATGGAAATAATTTTTGCGATTTTCCTGCTATTAAAAGAAACTGTATCTTTGTGAAATACAGGTTATAAATCGTTCAACAACAGAGCTACCTCTTACAGTTTCGTATGACAAAATATCTCTTGGAAAACTCCGATTTTGGATCCACATGCAAGATGCTGTGTACTCCCTCCAACAATTTGGTATGTTTTTTATTTTTAATGACTTTAGGCCAAAAAAACCCCCAACAAACCAACCCTCAATAGTGTCCTTTTCTCACTTTACAGTTTTCAATGTGAAGCTCCCTTTTCTTACAGATCAAATAAAAGTTCAGAGGCCAAGTTGAATAATCCTTTTTTTTCCTACTCGGGCCAGAATGACTTCCTGTGTCTTGCCATTCGTGTCTCTGGTGTGTAACTACAACCGAAGCTGAACAACATGTTAAAGGCGTATCAGTCTGCTTGCAACTGATGGGTTTTGTTTAAGGCAAGCCTTAACTCGCCAAAATATAGGTAGACTTGGGTTTTACCAATAAAGCTACCATCATGTTTCGGGTTTATGATTTCTTGACAAAACGTGTGCAGGTGACATGAGATTGCTTTCATACTGGACTCTAGCATAACAGCAATTAACTGTCTAATACTTCTTGCATAATTACATGTTCTTTCTCTTAGGGTTTTCAGAAAAGGATGCAGATGAAGTAAAAGGAATTTTTGTTGATACTAACCTGTACTTCCTGGCTTTGACGTTCTTCGTAGCAGCGTTCCATGTAAGTGGAGAAACTTTGGGCTTTAGGAATTACAGCATATGTAATTAAAAAGGGGGGGGGGGGGGCGGGGACACAACTGAATTTCAACTCTTTCATTTATTAAGAACTGTTCTTGGAAATAGTAGTTTTAGTAGGGAAATGGAGTTGTTTTCTGGTACAAGTCAGCTGTATTTCCAATATAGAGTTAATATAAAAATCTAAAAGAAAACAGAAATTTGAGATAACTAGATAGAAACTAACAGTCTTGACTGAATATAAAACATTTAACTTCATTATCACTTTTTTTTAGTTGTAGTTGAACCAAAGCCCCTAGAATTAATATGCCTGTCAACATCAGTTTAAATTTTGTTGTACTGTCACAAGGTTTACTGCTGCAGTGGTATAGCTGCAGCACCAATAGTAGGGTTTGAGTCTCTGACTTCTGATCCCTGGAGAAATTTAGATCAACTGATCTAAATTGCTTCAAAAAATTGTTGCTGTAAAGTGCAGAGCTTGTGGCTCTAGTCATGGTTATTTTTTGTTGTTGTGTCCCTCTCTTAGCATTGTGTATGTCTTGGTTTATATATGATTTTTTGTTTTAATGAACAATTTTTTTAGACTTTATTGTTCTACTGTGAACATTTTTATCATCTACAATTGCACTCAGTACAATTTCCATATTCTGGGAGAGATAAGAACTTGCTGGGCATGTTATATTTCTTTATACTTACATTATGTACAATTAATTTGGTTGGAAAGCTGCAGACTTCCCAGTCATACTCTTTTTTTTTTTTTTTTTTTTTTTTCCTCTCCATTCTGTTTATCAGGTTGTAAGATTATCTGTAGACTGGGACTAGCTCTTCTGATACTTTTTTCTTTTGTGCATCATTTGCCTAAATTAAAAAAAATATATCCATTAAAATTCTCTGACCCAAGGGTTTCTTGAATCTGTGCTGCTTTTTTTAAGACAGTGAACGCTTAAAGGAAATACTGGAAAATACATTGAATGAAAATACTGAAAAAATTACTCGCTACAAATAAATTTAATGCTAAAATGTCCCTGAAGTTTAGGTCAACTTCTTATTGATGAAACAGAGATGAAACCTGACTTGCTGTATTGCAGGATTTTTTAAAAACTTTAGTACTATCCAAGCCTGAATTGACTATCAATCCAATACAAAGGACTTTGAATGTAATTAATTGTGGCTTTCCCTGGTCTGTCAAGGAGGTGAGCAATTCCTCAGGGTCCTCATTCTTCATCCTCTACCATGTGTTACCCTGTATTGGGTCACTAACTTTCTTTACAGGACACTGCAATGTGCAGCATTGTAGTCGTAGAAGTATTTGGAATTCATCCTGTCGTTTTGCACTGCTTTTAGAGCCTGGGCTTCTAAAACAGTTTTTCTTTTTAGCTTTTATTTGTGATACTTCATTTTTATTTCTGAAGCTTCTAAAACAGGTTTTTCTTTAATTCCATCTTAAATGCATTTTTAACAGTTCAGCTGGCAGTCTCTAATTAGCGCACGTTTCAAGCAAATGAGTGTGTTTTTTGCTATTTGCAGCTTCTCTTTGATTTCCTTGCATTCAAAAATGACATCAGTTTTTGGAAGAAAAAAAGGAGTATGATTGGGATGTCTACAAAAGCAGGTATGGGCCAGAATGCGAAGTCTTGTGCACATGCTGCGTAACATATACTGTGTGTTTTCAATCTTACTCTAAGTTGACACTTTGTAGATTGACCAAGATGGCAAAAGGAGATGTTCTTGTCTATGAAAAGAAGGCGGCTAACAGGCTGGTTCCAACTTCATTAGCATTGTGCTCAAGTATCACTTGCTTTTAAGCAGTTGTCACTTCTGAGGTTTGACTGTCTTGCAATTGAGAATTAGTTTAGTATTAAGTCAGTTACCATATTTCCCTTGCTGAAGGAAAAGAAAAATATTTGAGAAAAGAATGAGGACCAGAAAAAAACCCGTGGGTGGAGAGAATGTGTTATCATGGGTAATGTTGTCCTGTGAGTCCCACGTGTTCCTTGTAGGCAGCTACAGGTTCCAAAATAGTTGGGGGGCGAAACACTGTAGTGTAATGCCGTTATTTGATTTGGGCTTTAGTGTAAACAGGAGCAGTAGAAGCTCCTGTGGTAGGACAGGGGGAAGAGCATGGGAGGGTTGAGTTGGCTTGGATGTAGGAAAGATGGGAGAAACATAGTGGTCTGACATCTTGTCAAGCCTTCCTAGAGACAGATGAAGGTAGTAGCCAGCCCTGGATGCTTGAGTTTTAACACACCAGTCCCCAGCCTTGTTTATTGTGCTAATGCTTACTGCTTGTTTTTTCTAATAGATTTTTCCATTCTGATTATAAACCAAAATGATAAACCTGGAGTCACTTGACCTCTGAGACTATCCCTAATTCTATCGTATTTACAGATTGATTAAAACATGTGAGGAATGTATCAATACCAGGAACAAAATCAGGCGTTCTAAATTACAATGAACAGCAACATGTTTTTCTCATGTGGAGAATCTGTTTATCATCTTTATCAGGGTGCATTTGATCTTGTAAGGCATTTATACTGCTGTTGGCATATATACACCAAAAAGTAAAAATTGAAAATAGTGCATGGAATTTCAGAATTAAGCATTAATTGCCAGTTTAAAAAGTGAATAAAATCAAATTGGAAAGACCGAGTGACAAAGGGTTTTCTAATCTTACTTTCGAAGTATCAATCTTCAGCCTCCAGTAATTGACGGTTCCCATCGTCTCTTTAGCAAGCCTTAGTCACCTTTCTGCCTGTATCTCCTTCTTTCCCTGAGGGAGAAGTGCAACCGGCAATTGCTCTGGAATGGTACAGTGTAATTGTTGTTGTCTGAGTGTGTTGTATAGCTCTTCCCTCTTTCTGTCCCTGCTTAGGGGGGTGGATATTCAAATCTAAGAATTACTTAGTAGACACTTACAAGCATCTAAGGCTTTATAAAACCTGAAAAATAACCCTAAAATATACTTTTTAACATTTACAAACATTAAATTAGTTGCATGAGTTTCAAAGACTGACATTATATTACCTCACAGCCTTTAGGCTTCCTTGAGACAAGAATCATTAATGTAGTTCATAATAGTACTCATACATTGCTGAACTGCTGCAGTACAGAAGTCTTCCTTAAATATTCCGATTTCCTTGCGTCTTTTGTGATAAGGATTTCATAAAATGTTTTTGTTCCTTATTTGCCTGGAGGTATATAGATCGCTGGCTTTTTCTAGGACTACTTGATATATCAAGATGTATATAGAAGTTCATGCTTAAACTGCGTAAGACAGAATTATAGTAAATGGGCCAACAGTCTTCTATCATCTCAGCTGTTCATTTAAATATTAATAAGCCTTTTGTTTTCATTTTTTCTGTCTAGTGCTTTGGCGGTGCTTTAGTACTGTGGTAATATTTCTTTTCCTTTTGGATGAACAAACAAGTTTATTGGTACTGATCCCAGCAGGCATTGGTGCAGTGATTGAGGTGAGTTCTTAAAGCTGTAGAACCAAATACCAGTATTCGCAGCGACATCCATAGTTTATTGTAGAAAAAGAATGCTAAGCTAGTTACTGGAAAAATACTGCTGTAGTATGCTGTCTTAGCAGCATTGTTTAACTGGCTTTCAGTGGTAGAGGAGATTGTGTGCCTTTATCAAATAACTAAACTGGAAGTATCAGTTTTTTCTGGGATGGGCCAGCTGGTATTGTGGAAACCAAACGTAGAGCTATGCTGAGATTCCTTCCTATCACATCATCTGATAGGCCTCACTCCTGACCAGGCATGTATAACCATGTCAGCAAGCCTTCACAGAAGCATTTGTCAAAGAGTAGGCTGTGTGCCATCAAGACAGTGCCGCAGGTCTGCAGCTTTCTCCCTGGCCGTGACTGAGGTGCTCGGGGAAGGAGGAAAAGGAGGAGGCTGCTGGCTGTGTTCATTATTCCAGAAGACCATGTCCAGCCAGTGGGTTGCAGGCACTGCTTAGAAGCCTGCTTTATATGTAGTGAAGCACAAAGTCAGCAGTAGTGGGGAAGGGAGATCTCTCTACCTAGCACTGCTTGCAGATCTATTTACTTCTCGGTATTTAAAAATAAGTTCAGGAGTCTCATGTGAAATTTTTGACTACTCATCTGTTATAGTTGCAGACAGTCCCTGTGGAAACAAAACAGTTCAGAATTTTTAGTTAGTGATTAAATTGTTGAATAGAAAGTCATGAAGTGATCGTTAAATTTCAGCTTATTGGATAAAACAGATTAAGCTCTCGTGAAAACTACGAACAGTGGCGTCCTAAATAGTACCATTTCACTATTTTTCAGTAAATTGAGATTTTTAAGTCTGATGTATTTCTGTGTGTTAAGTTTTTTGTATCAGATTTTCCGGTGGTTTTGTTCCTATAAATAGCAATTTAGTCTTATATTTCAAACTTTCTTTAGCTGCCTGAAATGTTAACTGAGTTTCAGGGATAAATATATATCCCTATAAATATGCTACTTCTTTTGTAGAATATCTTTTATTTTGATCCTTGAAATATAAATAACTAAATTCAAAAAAATCTGAAGACTTCAGAAATTCAAAAGTGTCAAATGATTTAAAAGTGAATCAGGTCAAGAAAAGTGATGCTTTTGTTCAGTGGGGGAGAAGAAATAGTCCTGGTCTCTAAATGACTTTTTTTGTTAGAAGTTTTAGGGGAAACCAGATCAGGCATGTATGGTGGTAGGGTAACAGGAATGATAGCTATGCTACAGGATTTAAGTGCAATTAAAACTGTTAAGATTTTGCATTTCTCTTTTATAATGAAGATGAATTTCTTGGTTGCCACTGCCTAAGAATAGGCAGATTCAGATCTCATTTGGTTGTTGTGCCTGTCTGAGATTCTTCTTCGAGCTGTGAAAAGATCTGTTAAATAGATCTCTCCGAGATCTGTAGTTGCTATGACTGTTTGGCTCCTATCATCTTTCTCGTGCACCTTATTTTCCGGTATGTTGCTTCTGGATTGCAGGCTGGGGGAACTGGGTTGGAAGGATTATATAGGAACACTCTGTGGGACACTTAAATTGAGAGGAAATGTTCTGTAGGTTCTGTTGAAGTAATGTATCTCTCCTCTCAAGTGATGGTGAGATAACATGGTTGTCTCAAGGTGAGAATGAACATATGGACTATACATCTCAAAGGAATGTGCTGGGAAGAGCTTTTTCACAACTTTTTCTTAACACCTGTTTCTCATGCAGTACTAATAGTGACATTGCTTCTGTAATAAGTAATTTTCTTGCTTGCATCAAAGATGACTGTAAAGGATTGTCTTTACCATATTGCCCTTTTGTTTGGAAGATATGAAGGGTGAGAAGACAATATTGGTGTATCTAAAGTTAAACAAACAAACCTTGTCCACAAAAAGCTTCATGGAGCATAGCTCTCCTGGTGAGCTTACTGCGCTGGCTGAGTTGTTGAATCGGTATAGCAGAGTGGGTACATGAGTAAAGTTTCAGGTGAACAGAACCTTTGGTTACATTACAGTCAAGCTGTTACAGCTGTACAGTAAGTAGCCAAACAGTTCAGTGAATTCACTGACTTCTGCTTGTAGCCCACTACTGAAATGTAATGACCATGTAAGTGCCCACTTAATTGCTGTTAGGAGTTCTGAGGCACCTTCATCTTCCAGACCCCAGCTGATCTCAGAGGCAGGTAAAAACTTGCTTGGCAGGTGGTTACTGGAGAGTTCTCTAAATGCCTGACCTGGGTTGCGTGCTGGTGCTGAGAGCAGCTAACCCCCACCAAAGCTCTGCAATCCAGATAACCTGGAAGGACTATATTATTTCACTTCAAGTATATAATCTGATACAGAGACTTAATAGTGCAGGCTCCCAGCATTGTACTTGTCTGGCGACAGGTTGTTTGGTTTATGTAGAGACGCAGGCAGTGTGCTGCAATGAGGCTGTTCCTGCTTTATGTAATGGGTGCTTAAAATAGATATTCTGGTGTCTTGATTCTGATTATCTGAATCCTGCATAAGACATTCCTTTGGATAATCTTTTATGTGCATTTTTTTTTTTTTTTTTTTTTTTTTTTTTTTGGGCTAATCACAGCTCTGGAAAGTGAAGAAAGCTTTGAAAATGACAATCAAGTGGCAAGGCTTAAGACCCAAAGTGCAGGTATAGTAGACATTGGCCTGTTAATGATTACACTCTTGATTTGTCCATCTGTTTCCACGTTCCTGTGCAACTTGGCTTTTAGTGAAGATCTAAAAAAAACTATAAAAGCTTTGTATATACATCTCCTCTTTATGGATGGCTTAATCCAAAAGCTGGATGAGCATTTTCAAACTTATGAATTTCTTTGAGTTCTGTAGAAGAAGCAGCTATTTGTATGTATTTATGGTGTGAGAAACTTCAGAACTCCTCTGTTAGTCCTGCTAAATCTTAACAGGTGGGACTGTGCTCCTGCCACTGTATCAGAAAGGCGCTCTTAAGTGACAGTGTGATTTGAAGTAAGAAACTGAATTTTTCATGAAGCTGTAGGTATAACTTCTCCATTGTGGAACTAGTAGATGTGACATGTTCTGGGGACAGGACAGTCTTTGACAAATCCTCTGGGTAAAACTTAAGTCCCGAGACTGTTTGCAGGACATGCAGCGGCAGCAGGGATTCAGATTAACTTTTTTTTGACACGAGCGTAATCTTTTTAAATTATAATCGACATTGAAAGTTTCTCCTGTTCGTAGGAGAAACGGTTGTCTAATCTTCAGTGTTTACTTCACAAGAAGTACTGGGGTTTTGTGCTGCTTGAAGTCTCTGCATCTTGAGTGGCTGATAGCTCTGGTTGTTCCTTTGTCAGTATTCAAGGCACTGTGTTTAAGCAGTCACAGTCACAATTTCTGGAGATGTGGCAATAATCTATAACTGAACTCTTCGTGCATGAAAATGGTTATGGTCTTTAATGATGACTTGCTGTATCAGCCAGATTCTTAGCCACTTGACTTTGCTTTTGCTTTGTGAACTCTGCTGTCTCAACAGCATTTTCCTAAGCAAAGCAGTCCTGGATGTTTGGTGTAAAATATGAAGAGAAAAACTAAACTTTTTGCCTACCTTGTGTTTAGCAGGCTGCACAGAACATATGTATGACTCTCTTGTATAGAAACTTATAAGAACTTTGAACTGTTACCTAGCTTAATGTCTAAGCAGTTTAGTTTGCAGTTTAAATTTCTGTTCAGGGAGTTGGACAGAAAGTGCTTTTCACCCCAGTCCCGACTTGATTATCTTTTTATATGTATTGCAGTTTGGCACATACAGTGACTCTGAAAAGAAAACTGAGGAGTATGATACCCAGGTAAGAGGGAATCCTGTGACTTCTGATCTGTAAAGTCTATTTATATGGCCTGCTCGTTGACTTGTTTCGCTCTTTTTATTGCTACAAGTATATTTTCCATGTTCTCATAGTTGTCAAGTGGATCATCATCATGTGGATGATCAGATAGTGAAGATTCATTCTGATAATTTATGAAAAGAAACAGTGAAAGAGTTGTTTTGTTAGCTGAATCTGGTTGAAACATTTCTCTGAGAAGCAGAATTGCAAGTAACTTATCTGAAGAGAAATATCTTAAAGGGCTGACATTCACAAATTTGAAAATTGATATTTTTACTTGTTATTTATAGTGGGGGAATGTTCATGTGCTTCCTGATTTCTGGAAGCAGTTGAACATAGGTGGCAACATTGGTGTTAAGTAGAGAGCTACTCTTAAACTCTGACTTTTGTGCTGCCTCTTGGTGCTTATGCTCTAAGGTGCTTGGTTGTCTGAACTCAGCATTGGAATTTTCACCACTTTCTCTAGAACTGGAAGCATACTAGAAATAATAGCAGATATTTGGGAATAG
The DNA here is from genome assembly GCF_900496995.4 of Aquila chrysaetos chrysaetos. NCBI lineage: Eukaryota > Metazoa > Chordata > Aves > Accipitriformes > Accipitridae > Aquila > Aquila chrysaetos. The sequence goes on from NC_044007.1 coordinate 70,876,656, forward strand.
GAAAAGATTTTCAGGAAAAAATATTATGTGGCTGTCTTCTACTTAATGCCATGAAAAGTCTGCTGTATATAAAATGTGAACTAACAAACTATTTTCCTTGTCTATTAGGCTATGAAATACTTGTCATATTTGCTCTATCCACTGTGTATTGGTGGTGCAGGTTACTCCTTGCTGAATGTCAAATACAAAAGGTACTGTAAATCTACAAATGATCTTGTACAGAATTGAAACATTGCCCATTTTTTCTATATAAATTAACTGGAGATGATGGGTTATGGAAATCAGTTATGTTAGTTTGTTTCATTCATAAGCCAGGAACTGGAAACTTCCTCATTCTATAGGATCTAAAGCTGAAGAGTCTAGCTGGTTTTTTAGTGTCCTGTAAGTACAGGCTGTTGGATTTCACAAGTAACCTGATATTACTGTAGTATAGAATTCAATAGCTTGCGTACGTGAGTAAGCTGTCAATCAGAAGAGGAGGAAGAAAGCTGCCACTGATGTTCAGACAACTGGTAAGGTGACAGGAGAGATGAGAGGAATTCAGTGGTTAAATGTGTCCAGTAACAGAGAGAAGCAAAAACTGTCCCAAAATTATTTGCTCTGACCAAGACGTTCCTGTGTTCCCAAATATGATAGCTAGATGTCAAGCAAGCAAAAACATTTTTAAGAGAGGACTCTTAAAATGTCCTCTCTTTTAAGAGAGGACATTCCTTTAGAGCCATGGACTTACTGCAACATATTGATGCTTCAGCAAGAGCTGAAGACTCAGTATTTCATGAAGAGGTGAAACTCTTGTCCACTTTCACTCAAAATAATACAACTAGTTCATTTTGTATTGGAAAGATGCAAGGAGGTATGCAGCTATGAGACTTTGTTGTAGAAAAAAATCTGCAAATGCAAGCATGGTGATGGCCATGTAGACATACTTTTTATAGTCTTTAGACCCAGAAGGGAAGGGAGGGAGAGCAAGCAGTAGCTTAAAATAACATCAGAAAGAACTACTGTTGCTGCATACATGAGCCATAGCACTTGTACTAGAAACTGGGGCAATTTCTGGGCTATTAGAAAAATAGTTTTTTCAAAAGGTTCTTGTCTTAGTAAGGGGCTAACAAATATGCAGCATTTAAAAATTTTGCTTTTCTCACAAAATTCTTGAATTCATTCAGTACTGCAAAATACTATATGCCAGCTGTTCGATGAGCTGTAGCTTAAGAAAGTGAAAACAATTCATATCATAGAATTTTTATCATTGTTAAATCTGTTTGTAAGGAAATGTGATGGAACAAGTAGTCTTAACAGTGGCTTATCCTTTAATCTTGCAGGCATCTTCTGATGCATTTTTTAGATGCTTGTGGATTAGTGAAGTGCTGCTACAGCTGTAATGTTGCTATTAACATGTCACTCACACAGCAGTGCAAGTTTATTTTTAAATGATGTAACCTGAGCATCACAGTTATTAGCTGTTCTTACTGGCCCAAGCAGAAGCATGGAATTTGACCACTATCTGTAGCACCACTGTTGCTTTGCTAAAATTGTGCTCCATTGAACATCTGGGAAGGGTTGTTAGATGTAAGGAGGCAAAAATGTAGTTTCCTTGTATCTACTTTTGTTTTTTAAGTGGCTACTATAGTGGTTTGCACTGAATGGTATTTGTTGTTTGAAATTTGATTAAGTCCTTACAGTGCCGTATTAAGTGTCTCTTTAGTATTTAGAATACAGCATTACCTCTGCAAGCCTTAATACAGTCAGGGTTCAGTGCTCAGTATTATCTGATGTCAGTGTGTGTGCAGAAGTCTTAGAACGTTCTGAAAAAATGTAAAAGCAGTTTATAAACTTGTTGTCCAAACTTCTTGTATGGACTGATAAGCATCCTTTGCTTAAACTACCTTCTCTGGAGCCCTGCCTAATCCAAGGAAGAGGCAAGGTATTTAGTTCTTGTGTAATTTGCAACATAGCCTTCTCTTGGAGTAGTCAGCATACAGTCATGTAGAGGATGTATTACATGTATGTATATTTGGCTGAGGTGGAAAAATAACTGGACTGTCGTCTTTGTTTGTAGCTGGTACTCCTGGTTGATTAACAGTTTTGTCAATGGTGAGTCCCTTCTTATGTTTTTTTTTCCTATGCACATTTCAAATGGAGGCCAAGACTCAAAAGTAGAAAATTAACTGCTATCAGCTGGATCAGTGTACTACAGAGCAATAACTTGACTGTAGGTTCCGAAATAATCCCAGTGACTGAGAAAGGGAGAAGAATGAACCTGAAGTGAACAAAAGGGATTAGATGTGTCTTCTCTCTTAAGGAAAATGACTGTAAATCTCTAACTGTGAAAGTACAGTTGGTGTGATGTACTTCTGTTGTGCACTTGTGTATAAGTTTTCCATATTTTATCTTCAGGAGTGTATGCTTTTGGATTCCTGTTTATGCTGCCCCAGCTGTTTGTAAACTACAAGGTAAGATTTAAAAGTGATAAAAGACTAGAAGTCTCTTCTTCCAGACTTTACTACAATTTGATATTTTTATTCCTAGATGAAATCTGTTGCACACTTACCATGGAAGGCTTTCACATACAAAGTAAGTAAAGCTCTAATTTAAAGATTGGTGCAGTCATTTTGGAAATAATTTTCTGTAAGAAACAGCTTAGTAATATGTAGCTTAAGGCTGACAGTGCTTTTTTTGTTTAAGAACTAAACTTGTTTGCAACTGTCCTTTAAATAAAACACATCGATTTCCATTTTTCATAATGACTTCCATATGGCAATACTTGCATCCTCGTTTTGATTGTAATACTGCTTTTTGTACTGTCGGCTGTCTTGCATGGGTGCAAATGTTGGCCCTGCAAATAAATTAATCAGTCTAAATTTAATGCATTGTTTTAGGAAGAGAGAGATTATATTAACAAAGGATAGGTCTCAAGAAACAGATAGGGCCACTAAGAGACCTTATTTTGGCAGGCTCCAGGAGCTACCAGAGACTGAAGCAATGTACACACTGTTTTGTGCTAGGGTGGTAATTCTGAGCTTCTGGGTGGTGTAGTGACAGATGTGTGGTGGGTTGTTACATGGTGGAAGATGGGCTGCGCTGTGGTGTCCCCACTGCCTAGACTGCCCTTGTAGGAAATAATGTGATGCTGTAGCAAAGCTTAACACCAGACCTCGGAGGAGGGGAAGGTGAGTTTATTTCAAAACAAAATCAACTTAGTAGCCCTTTGATACCTGCATACCCACAAGCACCCACTTGTGTGTCCAGGTGGTTTGTATAGTATGCAGGCACCAAGATGGATGTACCCAAGTATCCCAGTCAGGATTCCTTGTGCTGATACGGAGGACAAGGGACACGCACTGTTGAGTTCCTATGTCTCCTGCGTTCTTCCTCAATTGGCAACTACGTGCTACTTTTGTTCTCGTACCCCTAAAGAGCTGATAGTGTTTTGACTCCATCCTTTCCCGCCTCTCTGAGTCATTAAGATTTTTGTACTGTCCTTTGTTTTCCTGATCATTATGTCCAAGAAACCCTGGCTGGATGTGCTGGGATCATCAAGACCTTGATGCCATAAACGTGCACTTTTTTTCTTCTGCTTCCACTCCTAAATGCTTTCATTTATTCTTCCTTTGTGCCAATGTATTACAATTCTCCAGAACATCAGTACTTTAAAAGAAACAGTGTTAAAAAGTGCTCAAGACATGGTGTCCAATTCTGAACACATGATCTGGGATAAAAGAACTAAAATCTTAAAATTTGAAGTGCCTTTCATAGCTTTTCCATTTCTGTGAGCCTACAGCAATAGCCCAACTTTGTGCTGTCTGAATATTTTTAAGGAATCAGGGGGCATCTAGGAAAACAGGTTGAAATACAGCTGATAGCAGAATAGCGACTAAACAGTGTTTGATATGGACATATAGCCAAAAATAAACATCTAGTGTTTCAGACATATACTAGGCAAATCAGCATGTTTCTTAATAGAGGGGACTAAAAGGTACGTTAGTGAAGTAATTTCACAATTTTACTTCAGCAAAAAAATACAGTAACTGAGCAGAGACATCAGCAGTTAAATAGACAACAAAGGGAGAGTATTCAAGCAAGTAACCTTTAAAGCAGTAGAATTCTCTTACTGAATAGCCTTTTCTTACAGAGCATTTATGGTTCCTGTTAAGATGCCAGAGGCTACCCACAACAAAGGCTTGTGTGTATGTAGAAAGAAGTATATGATGTTTTCAATTATGTTTAACTAATTGGGCTTTGGAGGGGATAATTTACTTTTTCCTAGCAGATATTTAAAGTTGCTTGCTCTCTTCTGCACTTTGAAGAGTGGGAAGAATAGTCTGAGGTTTCATCTCCGATTGTTGTTTTAGAGAACTTTGGTTTTTTTCCTTAATTTGAACTCTTTCCTGTGTTGGAAGACTGTGGCAAAAATGAAGATTATTCTAACTTTCCGTTTTCTGTAGTCTTTGTTTATGCCCTTTATACTTTTATGAGGAGCACCTTCAAATGAGGTAGTCTCAGAAGAAAACTAGCTAGACTAAATACTATTAGATGGGCTGCCTTGATGCATTCAGTTTCAGTGGCTTATGAGGGCTGCCTAAGTGCCTGAAGGATGGAGCATTTAGCTTTTTCTTCCTTTCATCACTGTAGGATCACTCACTTGGGTGTTGACTTGGAAAGGCTGCCTTTTCCAACTTGCCAAGTTTGGGTTTTTGTTCCATGACAAACCTTCTTTGCACAGGCTTGAGAAGTGCCATCCATATTCTTTGATCGCTTTGGATTGATGTATTTGTTTTGACTTGCCAGAAAGAACTTTCCTGTTGTAACTAATCAGAACTCTGTCCTGTCCAACACCCCCATCTTCTGCTAATGGTTTGTTTCATCATACAAACGTTTGTTCATTTTGAAGAGTGAGTCCTTGCGTGCTTAGAGAATACATCATTTTGCCCCTTATGGTATGGATTAATGTACAGCTTGCTAATACTGAAAGAAGCAGTCATGTTACTGACTCAGTTTAGTAACCCAAGAGTGAATATTCTTTGCTGGACTTGTTTCCTGCTGGTTTTAGTGAGTTTGAAACAGTTTATTGCACCATTTGAGTACTAGAGCTGGTGCACTGTAAGAGTTGATTCCTAGTCCTCCCTGTAGGCTAGAGCCAGATCCAGAGGAGTTGCCCTTCTGTTTACTTTCTTTACCTTCTCTGACAAAATATTGTTGCCTGTTGTTCTCCCAGCAGATGTCTGGAAATTTAAACTTTCTCACTCAGGAAAAAGTAGTGAGAAAATATTTCATTATTGCTTCAGAAACAGAACCTATAGTATGCCTAGTTGAGTGGAAATGGTGTAGAAAAATATGTCTCGAATAAGGGATGGATGATTACTTCCAGGAGAGCACCTAATGTACTTTAAAATCTCTCCAAGGCTGTCAAGTTAATGCTCTTAAGAGCAGTAAATTAACAAGTTTTTACACAAATTTCAAATTCCCACAGAAAGTGAAAGTGAACTGACATTTGTAAATCTTAAATCATTTGAGTAATGAATGAATAAAAGTTTTTTTCCAGTTTCTTTTAAAGACGTTGCTGAAGTTGAATCTATGTTTTTTCCCCTCACATGACAATACTCTCACTTACCTGAAGTAATCCTACTTCCTTTTTACTTGTAACTGTAATAGCGTGGTCTGTGGCAGACAGTATGGTCTTCGTTAAAAGAAAGCACTTCAAAGTTTGCATTAATTAGTTTTTCAGCAGAACACTTAAGTATTGTTATAAATATGGAAGCAGTCCATATTCCTACTGAAGAATACAGTTCTAGGAAGCCTGTTTCCTGTAGCTTTGTATGACAGATGACTTCCTTTCTTCACAGCCAACTGAAGTATACTTTTCTTTTATTTGTAGGCATTCAACACCTTTATTGATGATATATTTGCTTTTATCATCACTATGCCAACGTCTCATAGACTGGCGTGCTTTAGAGATGATGTCGTGTTCCTGGTGTATCTTTACCAAAGATGGTATGCCTTTCTTTAATATTCATCAGAGTTTTTATAATGCTGTAGATGGTTGCAGTCTTACTGCTATAAAGAACTATAAAATAGTTTGGGATAGACTTCAAGCAGAATTTTTATACTAGCAATATATAGTACAGTCTGGATAATGGTAGTTGTGTGTATGCCTAGTGAAGGGAATGGTAAGCAGGGGATCCTGAAAATGAGATCTCAATACAAATAAGAGGAGCAAAAGAGCTTTCTCATAACTGACAGCATTCCTGCACCCTTTTTAGCATGCTAAGAGAGTAGTCAAGCAATTCCTTTTCTCACAGCACTCAGAATTTTTGTCAGTTACCCCTTCTCCCTCCCCAAAACAGTCCTCCTTTTCAGCAGATAGTTTCGCATTTGCCAGTTACAAAAAAGATTAACCTGAGGCATCAATACCTGAAGTAAGGTGAAGCAGAGCAATTCTGAAGCTTGTATTCACAAACCCACTTAGGAGTTCTGGGCTTCTAACCCTTGCTGAGGGGCTACATGTCTACATATGCTTGGTATCTGAGGCATGCTTTCCAGGTTACTCTGCAAGGCACTAGCAAAGGATGTTTTCTGATGAAGAATTGCCCTGCTGTGCTTTCCTCTTTACCTAGTTTCCAAACACAAGTTATCAGGTTCTCTTGTAAGTTGAGCATCAGGCAAGTTTCAAATGCTTTAAGTAGCTAAAATCAGATGGGGAAGATGGCTATATGCAGTTATCATTGAAATGTCATTCATAAGTGAAGCTACAGAAAGTGTATTCTTGTCCCCAAGAATAAGTATTTATATGTGGAGCAAACACGAATTTTAAGCCAAGTTCACGTTATACCAGAATATATGGATGTGTACATCTAACTAATCAATACTAAATGCGGGCTTCAGTTCTGGGTTTGTATAGTCACATGTAAGTATAGTAAAATAGGTCCCCTTCCAAGGTATTTTTGTAGAAGTTAAGAGCTCAACAACTTCTGATAGGGGCTGGGCACTGGTTTCAAGTTTGGGACGTACCCTGGATGGCTTGAGAAGCACTCCAGCCAAACTTTAGGGGACCTAATACATCTCTTAAGAGGCCCTGTTATGAGACAACTGGTTAAGTCTTAATGTGAAGAAGGTGATGTGTCTGTAGTTAATCTTTAAAACTGTTGTGGGTTTTGCCACAAATGGGAATAGAGAATACGATGAGAAAGAAGTTCACTTTTAAAATTAAGTATCACAGAACTGCTTAATTCCTTCAGGTAGCAGACAATATTGTAACTAATCGCTTGTTTTTTCTGCCAGGCTTTATCCTGTGGATAAGAGCAGAGTGAATGAGTATGGAGAATCCTATGAAGAAAAGCCAAAAAAAAAAGCTCATAGAGAATAACTTAAGAATTGAAGAAGATTCTGACCCCTGGACTCTTACTGGCTTCATGTATTATCTGGTCTTAAGGAAAAACTTATTTAATAAGAGTATTTTTAAAGCTTATGACAGAACTACATGGACAATACATCTTCTATATTGCCAAAATCTAGTTTTGATATCCTCCTATTTCAAGACCCTCTTTTGTCCTCACAAGGTCCACAGTCTGCCAGATGTCATTAAATAAACTTCCTGCATTTAAACTTCTCTTTGGTGAAAACCTAAATGTCCTGACTGTTGTAATTAATATCTAAATCTATGTTTTGAAGGCAACTCACTAACTCAAAGTGTGGTGCCCATGCCACTAGGCTATGAAAAGTGAAAAAACAAGCCAGTTACAGCAGAATCAAGCATTGTTGCCAAACTGGAGGCTGTCAAAAATAAAATGTATGATATTGGATTCTATGCCAATTACAAATCAATCTTGTTTAATAATGGAAATTCCAGAAATAATGATTAAAACTGTAAGTTGTATGTGGGCATTTTTCATGGCTTAAAAAAAAAAAAAAATTGTTGGAAATACAGGATAAGAGAGATGGGGTTGTTAGAATTCAAATTCTGCCATGTTCTTAGCCCACAACGTGGCAGAGGGTTTCAGTTGGCTTAAACTGAATGAAGATGTGAAAAAACTGTAATATTATTTCTTTAAATATGTATCCAAGTTTATATAAATCCTTCTGCATTGTTGACAAACCTGATTTCTTGGCGTAGCAGGTATTCATATAATGCAAATCATTGTTATGTGCTAGGAAAGTCTCTTAATACATCTTAAATTCTTCATCATGTGCTATCCCAGTGACCTATTAGGCCAATTCTCTCATCTTTCAAAGGGAATAATTCCTTCATCTTTCCCCTCTCCCTCCCTGCCCCGTTATATTTATAAGATGAAACACACATCATTCAATTGGAATGATTTTGCTCAAATACAGTACAGATTCAACAAACTTCCTGGATACAGAGAAAAAAAACCAGCCTGGTGAAGAACAGGTATCTTCCTTTCACACAATTTAAAATCCATATTCCATGGGAACAGTTCATTAAGGGAGGTATTTTGATCTGTTTCTTTCAAATTAGTAAAAATAATCAGGTTGAATTATTGTACCAGAATTCAAACTTCACAGCTATATCTAGAAATCCATGGTTCTAGATTTTTAAAAGCAAGTTTCTTAGGAGCGGTAAGTGAAATACAGAGTGCATTCTTTTCAGCAGCAAATAAAATGCAGTTAAAAAAAAATCCAAAGGGCAGAATTGTAATTTCCAATTCTAGTTTTGCTTTGGTCAGTAAGTTTACAAGTTAATGATTCTTGAAGTTTCTTTATTAAATTGCATGCTGTTTGTGCAAGGCTATTTAACTCCAATTTGTCATTGATTTAAAATATTAATTGAATAACCTTGAAGAACATAAATCTACTCCTATAGTCTGTAACTATTTTATGAAGTAGATTTTATCCAGTTCTGATACTGCAGAAGTCTGAACGTATAAATACTTGGGTCCCCAAAAAATACAGAAATGTGCCTAACTTCTTTTGTCACAGACTATAGTCTTTCTTACACTGAAGTCCTCCTTACATGCTACTGGCAATGGAAAGGAGTCTTGAAGTGAATATTTAACTCATGTTCATGTTAAGGTCTCGTTACACTGTTAATTGTAACTAAGGAGGACTGTTGATTTTAGCATTAAACATACATAAATAAGTCTATGCAAAACTGGGGTTGCATTTGCTGTATCTTGTACCTGTTTTGGATTTGTTTGGAAGGAGCTCTTTGCTGTTAAGCAGACTAATTTGGGGCTCCTACTTCATAATAATAGTTAAATGTAAGTGGAAAATTTTTCCCGATATAAATAATGCATATAGCACATTCCCTTTCTGTGCCATTTCAAAACAATCTAGTCATTGGTTCTTCTAGAGTAGCTTCTGAAAGTCCAGAATACCATGTTCAGGTATTTCTAATGTTTCATCACTCATTTTTGTATGTAGCTGTTGAAAAATCACTCTTGCACCTTTACATACTGTGAGTTTATTGGTCTTCTGTCTTGCATTTCTGATGACAATGACCTCATAATATCCTATACAGTAGTCATAAAGAATATAAAATTAGACCATTTTAAGTCTTCAAAATGAGTGAGACTTTCCTGTTCAAATCATTGTTTTATGCATTCCATTTCCAAATAAAAGACTTGGCATACGAGATAAAGAGTTACCTTTTGTTGTTGGAAAGAAAGGTGGTGAAAAACTATGTAAGTAGTGTAACTTTGGAGATACTAAATGAAATGTTTTAACTTTCTAGTTGTGGCAATGCCATCAGCTTGAAACAAAAATGTGGTTCTGTATGCGGTTAATGCAGAAGAAAAACTTCTTATATATAAAATTTCATTGAATGTCTTGCAGCTCATGCTGGATTATCAGTATCTGTGATCTATTTAAGAGTTCAAGAGTAACTTAAAAACTTCCTCACTTCTAATAGGATTAAATGTGTTAAGCAACTAGGTGACCATCTCGCACATTCTCATCTTAGGCTTGTAATGGCTTTGGAAGTTAAAAGATTACAGTGTTTGGGGCTGGAGCTGTTTTCCAGTTAATTGGGAAAAGCCTCATACGCTTCTGGAAGATACTCTTGCACAGTACTTATTAGTTCATAATAACATAGCAATCATGATTCTCTAAGGACATAAGTGAAGAGAAGCAGCTGAGTTGACTGTGTGGGTGTACACGACCTGTGGCTCCGTGCCTCCTGGCTGTGTGACGGAGACCGTGCTGTACTCCCACGCAGGTCTTCCACTTCCATTCCATGCAATTTCCTGCTCATCTTCACCCGCTGCTGGCTCTGTTCTCCAAGAGGTGACCTTCTGCCCTTGTGGCTTTTTTCCCTGGAGCCATAGGGCTAACTGAATTACAAAATGGGCAGCAGTACAGTTTTTCTGTTACCAGCAGAGCTTAAGAAGTCTGCTCTCCTCTGCTTCCTTTGCTAGAGCAGGTGCTGTACCCATTGCTGATATACAGCACCCGTATATGTTCCCTTTTAATACAGCATTACACTCCAGTAATTGTCAGCTACAGCATCTACAGCTTGGTGCCAGAAGCATTAAGACAGATAATTCTGTAGTTTGTCTGCAAACACCATGTTTTTCCAGTTTTTCCATCGGAAGATAAATCTCGCCTTGAAGAAGTGAAGCATGATCATGTATTAGTAATGCCGGTCCTCTTTACAGCTTACAGCTTTTCAGTATCATAAGATCTAAAACAATGCAGATGGGAAGGGACCTCAGGAGGCTATCCAGTGCCAGCACAGCATCTTCCCCTCCTTCCAGGCTAATCGGGCTTCCTGATAGTCCTGTGTAAAATGCTCCAAGTGAATAAATCTAGCTATCGGAGTTGAGAAATAAAGCCAGGAAGAGCCCAACTTTCCCAGATGCCCAATGACAGTCTCTGACTGCTTCCCCTCTTGCGCTAGGAGAGGTTTGGTCCTGTACCTGTGAGGATCGATGCTCTTTTCCAGTGGTTACAGACACATTTAAGAATTTCCTCTTAGTACAGAGGGAACTGATGTCTGCCGTGTTTTCATCCATCTGTGTTAAATACCACTGCACCTTCTTAAGGATATCTGGAGCTAATCAGTTTGCTTCAGCTGCTTTACACAATTCTATTTCTTACTGCTCCTTTTAATATCGGGTCCCCAAAAATCCTGTATTGTCTTTTTTTTTTTTTACCCTACCCCCACTCACCCTGATGAGTATACCCGCATCAAAAGGAGCACAATGCTTCAGATTCAAAAGACAGACACACTAATGCTGGGGAATTCTGGCTCATGTCTGCCTATGTTTGGTTAAAAGAATAGGATAGCTTCTGCCCTTCTCCCCCAAGCTTTCTGTTTAGCAATACTCTGTCCTTTTAGTCCTTGCCATATGGTACCCATAAAACTTCTCGCAAGCTGTTTTGGGTATAGCATGTACCAGCCTCTCAGTTTCTCGACCCCAGTGTTCTCCTTAGTCATCCACAGCTCCATAGTCCTTATTAAGACAGAGCTCTTTCATCATTGCCTTTATGACGATTTGTCCCCCTAGTCTTGTACGCCTGCAAAGACTCATGGGCTGTCTTATTTTGGACTTTGAAGAGCGCACTCTGAACGTTTTTATTAGGCATTAATTGCCTCTAGCAGTCTCTAGCCACAGGTTAGTCTGCGTCGAGCAGCCTAAAGCCAGATAGATGTTTCACTGCCGTGGTTCATCTGCGTGCTCTGGTCCACCTGGCCACTGAAGCAAGAGCCTTTGAGCGCGTACTTTGGGAATCGCAGCTACGCTCGTCACTCCGTTCAGAACGCCAGGCCTGGCACAGCTCCAGCTTAGTGCCGCATAACGCTCAACGCCTGGCTCGTGGCCAGCCAGCAGCGGCTATCCAGCACGCGCTGCCTCCTCGCTGCCCTGCAATCTCCTATCTGCATCACTTGCAAGCTTCAGCTCAAAAAATTGTCATAGGTAACGAGCCTGACTGACTTCCACAGGATCTACTGGGGCATAGCCTCTACTTTACCAACTGGACTTAGCAATTTACATTTCCTGTACTGAAATTCTCAGCTCTTGCTGCATCTGCTGTTTAGTCTCCATCATAAGCAGGTGTTTCATTTGCCTGGTGCTGACCAAGAGAACCGAAAGGAATAAGCAGTGTTTTATTTGGTAAAACCAACAAACCCTTCATCAACTTGCTTGAGAAAGAACTGGTTAGCCTCACCCTCTCTGCCATCCCAGAAGTTGTTACAAAGATAACATAGGAGAAAAAAAAAACCCAAAACACCTTGAACCAGGAATTTGTGTTGTTTCAAGCCAACTCTGATTTCATAAACTTGGGGATCTCAGATTAGTGTCAGAGGACCAGGCAATCTGAAAAAATTCCCGTCACAGACCTTGACTCCATTATGCTTGGAACACACTAAGCATTCTCTGCAGCCTCATCCAGGCTACCTCTGATCCTCTTTAGCTATGCCAAAAGTGCAAGGATCAGCAGTACATTATGGATCTGTTTTCTTATTACCAAAACCCTTCGCTGAACAGCCATTCAAAAAGCAGACTTGAAGATACAAGGCTCTGCAAGCATCCATGTCCTTCACTACCTCTTTCTTCAACCTGTAACTTCACAGAATTAGAATTTCAAGAAGTAGCTTACAAAAAGGGAACAGAAACACATTCACCCCTTTTGGGGTCAGGAGAGAGGAAAAGAAGAAAGTGTTCTTTGGTTAGGATGTGTTTTTAAAGGATTGCTTATAAATAACCTCTAGCTGGAGTGCCAAACAAGTCCCTTAAACTTTCTGGTTTTCTATCCCAGGAATTCAGAAAGGATTGGGGTCTTCTCCTGCTAATCAGCTACAGCCATTCTCAGTCTGCAACAATCTTTTTTAAAAAGCTGCTTTTTTCTGCTGACCTCTGCATTCCTAAAGGAAGCACAGTCTTTGACTGAAAGTCTCCCAGTGACAAAGGCTAATTTAGTTCACACACAAAACAGGTATTCATTCTGCTGAAGATTTGACCAACTGAAGGAACTGTTCTTACATTCAGCTACCAGCAGGATCATATATTTTGCTTCTTTCAGATTACTCTTCCCCAGCATCTTTTTCCCTTGTTAAATGTAGTTCCATAGTTCTTTCTTGGGACTGTATCCTGGCATCACATTACTGGGGCAGAGCTCTGAAGGACTCAGCAGAGAAGTGAAAGGCTACTCCCTTCTTTAATGAAGTTGCCAACTACCAACCCTTTTTAGGGTCAAGCTGAAAATTTCTTATCAGAATGGACCATCTTTGAAGTGAGATAGTTAACACCTAGGTTTGCCAAGGCCAAGAGTAAATGCTAAGAAAAGTGCTTTCTTTATAGGAGCAGAATTAGATTCTTCAGCATGCAAAGCTTTTTTTCCACTGGACCATTTCTGGACACTACTAAGGTTTAGCGCACGTGGACTCTCATCCCGCTGCCACAGGGGCAGGACTTGCTTTACACCGGGCTGTCGAGCAGCCTACGCTTCTGCCTTTTGGCACAATGAGTCACAAACGTGAGCTAAGTAGACTTGGAGCACTTGTACAGCATTTACTCCACACAATACAAATACAACCCTGCGAAGTCAGGTTTTTTGCTAGTGCTCCTGGTAGGTGGCAGGTACCAAGCAGCCTCTGCAGGGAAATGCTGGTTTTCTTTCTCCTTTACTCAAATACCCATGTGTAGTGAGACATGCCTTTTCTTACATGGTAACACCATGCTGTGGCTTTGTGAGCTTGGATTTAAGTGTAAAGGGTTAGGATATGAAAGCTGAGTTACACTTACTGTTTCTTACATAGCCGGCCCCCTCTGGGGTTACAAGCACAGGACTGAGAGCAGAATTCCCACCACCCAAGGATAGATACATGAACTACAAATGGTCAATTAATGGTCACTGGGGAATGCCATGCAAGGGGACAGGTAGAACGAGGCTCTCTACACAAAAATGAAACAACCCATTTGAAAAACCTCCCATACGTGGTGAAAACGCAGAGGATTACAAGGCATAAAAGATGGTCAGAGCCCCCTACAAGAACAGGAAAGGAGTTACAACAGGGAGAGAACACTCCAGCATTAACCCCGAGTAAGGACACTATGTCTGATCAACACCACCTCTTCACTGCCAGCAGGTTCCCCACCCCTTCAGTACCTGAAGAGCACTGCTTTTTGATTAACATCTTGCTACTGCAGACTCTGCAATCACATAGTAAAAAAATAACCCACTGAGGTGTAAAGTATGGAGTAAATAAAAATTTTAGGAAGCCAACTGTACGCACATTTTCTGCTCTACCTTTCCCATGTAACAAGGTCACAGATGCTGCACTTAGGCATAGTAAATCTAGATGCAGGCTGGTGGATGATGCAGGCATCCTCAGCACTAAAGTAGCAGTCAAAGCCTGAAAGCAACCGGACAGACCACACCTGGGCTATGAAAAGATCTGTGCCAGAGGGAATGAGTTCGTGTGGAGGTCTCAAAACTTACAAGGCTCATCTGCCTGAAGAGGGCATGTCAACACAGCATGAGCTTGCAGAAAGTAGTAATTCGGTAGGGACTGAACCCACGGCATCGTGGTTTAATCCCGGCCAGCAACTAAGCACCACACAGCCGCTGACTCACTCCCCCTCCCTGGTGGGATGGAGGGAGAATCGAAAGGGTAAAAGTGAGAAAGAAACTCATGGGTTGAGATAAAAACAGTTTAATAGTTAAAAAGAAATAATAATTTAAAAAATAAAATTGTAAGGAAAAAAATTAATTACAAAGAGAGAGGAAAATAAAACCCAAGAAAGACAAGTGATGCAAATGAAAACAATTGCTCACCACCAACCGACTGATGCCCAGCCAGTCCCCGAGCAGCGGCCCCCCCTGCCAGCGTCCCCCCCCAGTTTTATTGCTGAGCATGGTACCATATGGTCTGGAATATCCCTTTGGTCAGCTGGGGTCAGCTGTCCCAGCTGTGTCCCCTCCCAGCTTTTTTGTGTCCCCCCCAGCCTCCTCGCTGGCAGGGCAGTAGGAGGAGCACGAAAGACCTTGGCTCTCTGTAAGCACTGCTCAGCAGTAACCAGAACATCCTTGTGTTATCAATACTATTTTCAGCACAAATCCAAAACATAGCCCCATACCAGCTACTGTGAAGAAATGTAACTCTATCCCAGCCAAAACGAGCACACACAGAGAATTAGTTTCCCCTCAAACTCTCTAATACGGAAAGGCAGTGTGAAATGTGAGGAAGAGCAAAGTATGACGCACTTGGGCATGACTGGCTGTCAGCCAAGAGGCTGAGAAAAGGATCAAAGAGTTTCTGGAGGAAATATTGGGACTGAGAGGTGAAAAGCAGCACTGAACATGGATTAAACAGAATTGAAAAGTTCAAAGTTTGACTGGCACAGGGTGTGTCTGATGCAATGAAGACCATGACTCTGAGGAGGCAAATGTAGGAGGAGAAGGAAAGGCTAAACATTTGCTTTAAGGAGCAACAGGCAAGTAGGGAGAAGCTGAACCAAATAGAAAGGCTGGGGCTGGTGTGAGAAGAGAGACACGCCATTCAGGGACCATCACACACAGTGCGAGACACACACAGTGGCCTGCAAAAAGCAGTTAAAAGGTGAAGAAGGGACCACTGCCACTCTCGGGGAGAGTCCCGATCCAGAGGATTGGGATGGAGATGCATGGGAAGAACCAGACCCATGTAAGTCTGGTAACTGTAATAATAACAGTGCTAAAAAGGGCTTGTTGCCCCACATCACAGGCCTCGCTGCAAGATGAGCTCTGTAACTTGGGAAGCTGGCCAGAGAAACAAACAGCACCTCCAGCTACCAAGACCACTGTAAAGAAAACCAAGCCTGCAGATGCAGCCCAGCAGAGAAGCAAGTCCCTCACAACAGGCTTCATTCCACAGCAAATAAGAGCTGTGACAGGTGATGGGTGCCCTAAAAAGGGATTCTGCTGAGTAGCTGGTTAAACTGGAGGGATGTCCTTGATTAACAGCGTATGTATGGATCTAGCTCAAGCAGCAGCCTCAGGGTGAGACTGGGACCAGGATCGGCCACATTGGCTGAAGATCCCCTAGTCAGTGATGACTCAGACTGATGGATGTGATGGATCATTAAGGGGTCTTACTCTGGCAAACTGTACTGGGTCTGGCTGGGAGGGAGTTACCTTTCTTCACAGTAGCCTGTATGGTGCTGTGCTTTGGATCTGCGACTAATGGTGTTGACAACACACCAACATTTTGGCTATTGCTAAGTAGTGCTTGCACAGCGTCAAGACGTTTTTCCCACTCTGCCCCCACAATAAGCAGACTGGGGTGGGCAAGAAGTTGGGAGGGGACACAGCCAGGACAGCTGACCTGAACTGAACAAAGGGATATCCCATACCATATAACCGCATCCTCAGCAAATGTAATGTTGACTCCTCCAATATGCCATAGTTATCAACGTGTCCACTAAATCCATTCCCTATTACAGAGTTAGTTAACTTTCTGCAGCAGAGTCCTCAGACTCACTGCTAGGTAGTCCCCATGATCTCCTTTGAAATCCTTGGTGTCATGTTATATATTTTCATGGCTTGTGATATTAAAACATTCTGGCATGATATAGGTAGTTGTTCAGTCATTGAGTTCCTTTAAACTCACTAGTAAATACCATCTGATCACAGAGACTCACTGATTTTTGAACATTTTTTTTCCTCCCTCTTTATTGAACAACCTAATTTGTAGTACTTGCGCTTGAGACAGATCATGCTGTGTGCAAAGATTTCACAGGACCCCCCTCAAGTTCCTCATGTAATTTCCTCAGTACTGCCACAATTGCCCTATGTGTTCCTTCTCTACTTTTATATTACGGACTTCCTGGCAAGCTGTCCCACTTCTCATGTTTGATATTTCTTTCAGCTTTGGAAAGCTATTCATCAAACTATTCTGATATTGTTTTATTAGGTTTTTACTTTTCTGTTTGAACACAGCTTCAGGTTTTTGAAAGACACCTTACTTTTTTTCTTCTTCTGGTGACACTTCTCATAACAGTTTCCTTTCAGACTTTTCAAAGGGAGCCTTAAAAAGAGAGACACATTTGCAGTAAGCTTTCATCTTTAAATAGTAATTTCTGAAGCTAGACCTAAACATAACATCTTATTTCCATTTACTTCACTGTTGGACTGTAAAAATGCCAATTTATTTTTATCACTGCACTACCATCATCCATTCCCAGGGTAACTCCCTTTCACAGAAACTGGTTGTAAAGCAGGATGTGGATAAGATTAAGTCTGCCCTGAAGGATAAATTTTGTTGAGGAGAACTGTGACTTCATTATTCGTCCAGATCTGGGTTCCCAGTACAAGAATGACATGGATACACTATGGTGGGCAGCGAACTTGCCACTAAGGGCCACTAAGTTGATTAAGCAGCTGGAGCATCTGACATACGAGGAGCTGCTGAGGCAGCTGGGATTGTTTAGCCCTAAGAAGGAAAGGCTCAGTGGGGATCGTATCAAAGTGTATAAATAGCTGATGTAAACAAGATGGATCCAAATTCTTCTCAGTGGTATTCAGTGACAGGACATGAGGCAGTGGGCACAAATTAAAATACAGGAAATTCCACTTAAACATGAAAAAAACTTTTTACTCTGAGGGTGATAAAACACTGGAGCAGGTTGCCCAGAAAGGCTGTGGAGTCTCCATCCTCGGGGATATTCAAAACCTGACTAGACATGGCACTGAGAAATCTGCTCTAAATGACCCTGCTTTGAGCAGGAGGATGGACTAGACACCTCCATAGATCTCTTTGAGCCTCAACTATTCTGTGACTCCGTGATTCTGTTCTTTTCCTTATTCATCCTCCTAAAAAATAACTTTACCCCCATTTCCGTGTCACTTCATTCCCCTGTCTCCCTCCTGAATTTTCTCCCCAGCCCAATGGTAGACACACAGAAAATCATGTGGTACCTGTGAAAAGAAACAGGAGGAAAGAGACCCCCTTAGCCTGGCCACAGGAGCCCTGCTGTCCCCTCCCACCACTGCTGTGGTCATTGCCACCAGGAAGGCATCAGCAAGAGGCACAGGTGGGGACTTACTGAGGGACTTACTGACAGTTGGTAGAAAGGGTCAAGAGACCTCTTCAGAAATTCAGCCTGCAGCAACACCTACAACCCAACCATCTGCGACGAGCGTGTCAATTAGCTTTGAGAACATCGATCTGCCACTGCCAGAGCTAAGGCCAAGTAGTTGCAACCTCACCTGCGACCAGCATGTTCTCAGCTGCGTGCACGTCCTTCGCTACCACCACAATCCAATTGCTTCCTTGTACACTGGTCCTGGGGCTGCACCTCCTAAGGAAGACCCACTGATAGAAAGACATAGACCAATGTCCACCTCTTCAAGGAGACCCTAAACATCAAGATCTCACAGATGGTCCTCCTCACCCTCATGCCCTTGCTTTCTCTAGTGTCAACCCACTGGCTGCTGAGGAGGACTCCATTGTGGCAGTCAGGGATCGGGTTGTCATTTTCAGGATCAATTAACCCCTTTCTCTTCCTCCTTCTCCTCCTCTTCCTCTCTTCCTGAATACGTTCCTCACAGGAAATGGTGAACCTTGTGTTTGCCACATGCCTAGCTGCATTAGACACCGCCATTGGATTCTACCTTGAGGGTGCCGTCACCTTTGGAGCAATGGGGAGAGGGGAGAAATACATGGAAAATAGACTCACCAGAGGTCAGACCAAGGGCATCAACCTTACTCTCCCCTAGGTGCAGATGCTGATGAGTCCAGCCCCATCTCCAAATCCCCTGCCCTTCTGTATGCAGTGGCAGTGCAATAATTCAGTTACAGCGTTGCTGAGGTCCCACAAAGCCTTCTGGTGTTGTCACTCTCCCCACTCTGGGACTGTCACCTGGTGCCTATCTGTGTCAAGGGATAAAGGAGTCTGGCAAGCAGGCAATGCTGAACTGGGAATGATGTAGGAATGCCTCAACCTGAAGGTCACAAGGTGCCAAGGACTTGACTCCTCAGCCATGCTGATGCCAGGAGATGAGCTGCTTTGCTCCCTGGAAGAGATTCATTGTTTTAGAAGGAAAGTACGCCAGTCCTCAATGAGCAGTGGGATGCTGACCTCACTCCCTAGTCTGCAAAGGCTTCGCACGAGGAAGGGAAGGTACACATTGCTCTGTCTCAGAAGGCCCACAACTTCTACACCTCTGTCCCTGCCATTGGTGAGAATTACTTGCCGCATGGCACCACCGCTACGAGGAACAGGACTGTCCCTGGCCACAGGGTCACTAACATCTCCCTTCACTTAGTGACACACCTAAAAATACCCCTTCTCCACAATGGGATCTGGTGGATGATTCCTCACAAAGACCAGGTACTCTCTAATCTTTGGGAAGGAGAGAACTCTATCACGTTCCTGCAGGAGACTCACAGCAATCCAACTAGGAAGCCTAGCTAGAAGACAGTCATCTCACCAACATCCCTGGCAGAGTGCTGACTCCGTCTTGCCTGGACCTTTACTTAAAGGTCCTGGGTTTGCTGAATTTATGCCATGTGCCATGCCACACCCTCCTCTGTTCTTAATCTTTAACACCTACAGCCCCCTGGGCCAGGAGTGCAGCCTTACCAGCACATATGTCTTGGTAGTCAGAGCCCCAGAGTCTTTTGCTGTGACTGCATGTGAGAGATCAGCAGGACAGGGCAGCTGGAGCAGGAGAGTTGGATTTGGAGAGGAACTTGGTGACCCATGCCTTTGCAGCCTGTTTTGAGTGACCTGTAAGACTGCCAGGCTCCAGGGCACATATCCAACTGCATCAGGAGATGGCTCATGGCGTGCAGCATTTGCCCTTCCCCACCAAGTTATCCCTTTTCCAGTTCCATCCTACCATGTCATTGCTCATACAGGACTGTCCCATACATATGATCATCCCTCTTTGAACCTTTTTTCATCCTAGTACATCCTTTTTGAGATGCACAGACCAGAGCTGCACTCTGGGTGTAGGCAAACCATGAATTTATGGAATGGCACAATGATGTCCTCTTTATTCCTTCCCCAGTCATTCCCAACATGCGATTTGCTTTTTTTGCCTGCTGCTGAGCACAATGCCTATTTGTTTCATGCGACCTCACTCCTGAGTGGTTCTAATCAGCTCAGAACCCATCATTTTATACATGAAGCTAGGAATGTGTTTCACCTCTGTGCCATACTTGATTTAACCAGCATTAAATTTCATCTGCCATGTAAGTGCTCAATCACTCAGTCTTGTGAAGTTCTTCTGCAATTTCCTAGTCTGCTTGTGTCCTTGCTGCTTCGAATAACTTCATCCCATCAGCAAATCTTGCCACTTACTGCTTATTTACGGTCATTTATGAAAGCTGCACAGTGCAGACTAATGTGGAACTCTGGTGGGGATCTTCCTCAGTTGAAAGAACTGACCATTTATCCCTACCTCTATCTCTTATCTTTTAACAATAATATCTCTGGACCAGCACCTTCCATTTTATTTATTTTTTTTTTAATTGATAACATTTCCTTACAAAGGTTTTTGGAAATTCAAGTAGAATGTATCAACCAGATCACCATAATTTTCATGTCTTCCCAACCCTTCATAGACCTCAAAGAATTTTCTAGGCAGGACTCCCTTCTACAGGAGCAATGTTGACTAAGCAACTTGTATCTCTCCTAGCACCTACTAATCCTATCTTCAGTTATTTCTACTAATTTACCTGGAATAAACATCAGGCTTAGAGACCTACAGTTCCCCAGAACTCCACTGCAATCCCTTTTACAGTCTGGCATCAAGTTTGCTACCAGGAAGTCTTCAGACACCGAGAAAGGTTTTGAGTAGGAGGTTACACTCCACCGTAAGTGATGTTTCTCGTCAAACTTCATTCGTCAGTTTGACGAGAAACCCAGGAGCTTCCCATTTGTTATTTTTAGGGTTTACGCTGTTCACCTCCAGCATGACCTCTTCTACAGTCGCTCTTGTTTCAGACAGATCCTCGACGGAGTGCTGACCCTACAAGGGGTTCCACGGAGGGGAATATTCAGAGGAAACCCACCTTCACAAACAGTTACAAACTTCTTCCAACACCTTTCCTGACCGCAGTTCCGCGCCATCCCAAGCACCCCGAAAACGCGCAGCACGAAATCATCCACCGAAAAGCCGCTACCAAGCTGTCCCAGGACAAAAGCCCAAGCAAGTTTACCTCACAGACTCCCCCTCCAGCCTTTCCTTCGCCCCTCCGGGCCGGTCCGGTCCGGTCCGGTCGCGCTGCCGCAGCAGACGGCGCCGGAGGAGGGAAGGAACGCCGGAGCTGGACAGCGGCCTCCCGCCCCGCCCCGCCCCGCCTCGACCGCCGCCCCTCCGCGGCCACGTTGGGGCCCGGCGGCGGGCACAGGGGCAATTTTGCGAGGGTGTTTTCCTCAGTTTTTTTATTTTTTTTTTATTTTAAATTGATGCAGTTCCCGGCCGCCCGCCGTCGGTGGTGGGGGAGCGTAGCGGTGCGGGAGGGAAGGAGGGAGGGGAGGGGAGCGCGGGGCCGCCCCAGGTGGCGGCGTGCTCCGTCTCCACAACATGGCGGGCGCGGAGCCCTTTGCGGCGGTGCTGGCCGCCCTGCGCGGCTGCTACGCCGAGGCCGCCCCGCTGGAGACCTTCATCCGGCGGCTGCGGGAAAGCGGCACCGGGGAGACCGAGGTGCTGCGGGGCGACGACGCCCCCTGCTACCGGACCTTCGTGGGGCAGTGCGTGGTGTGCGTCCCCCGCGGGGCCCGCGCCATCCCCCGGCCCTTCACCTTCCAGCAGGTAGGAGGCAGAGGGACCGAGCGGTGGCCCGCTCGCACCTGCGTCGCTCCCGGGGCGGCCGCACCAGCGCAGCCCTCGCCGAGGAGCGAGCCCCTACCGGGGTTGGTGGTGGGGGGACGACCGGGAGAGAACACGGACAACCCCCATCCATCCCCATCCCCATGCCGGTGCCGGTGCCGGCGCCGCGGGGCTTCCCCGGGCGGCTGAGGCGAGGGGTGAGGGCCGCTGCCGGCCCCGGGGGGCCGCGGAGGCGGCGCTGGGCGCTGCCGCCCGCCTTGGCTGGGTGGCAGAGCCGCTTCCTGCGTCCTCCATGGTTGCGCGGGGGCGGCGGACCGTCGCCCCTCGTGGCTGCTGCCGGCCCGGCCTCCCCTCGCCTCGCCTCGCTCGCCTGCCCCCTTCCAGCCGCCTCGGCTGCCGGCCCTGGGCAGCGGGGAGCGGTGGGGGATCGTTCCCCCCCCCACTCCTCCTCCTCCTCCTCCTCTTGCTGGGGGGTGGGCGAGCAAAGCGCTGGCGCTCAGCGGGTGGGTGGTTAGGCAGGGCAAAAAGCCTGCCGGCCTGGGGGCTCCCTGACTTGCCCTATGGGGTAGGAGTGAACAAACTCCAATGTGGCCGGGGAGCAGCTGGGAAAGTGGCATTTTTCACTTCCACTCTTGAGAGGATAGGGGAGAGGGGGGAACACCGCTTGCAGGTCGGCGTTTAAGCAGGAGAAACGTTTCAGAGAGGAAAAGACTGCTTTTTCTCTTGGAGCCGCTAAGTGCGCGAGCAAAACCGTGCTACGGTAGGAAACGAACTTTGCAAGCTTGTTGAGCGGGTTTTAGAATTGTGAACCGAGTCGTTTAGTTGAACTTTTCTTTACGTAAAAGGAAATGGAGGCCTCAAGAAAATCTGTGTTAGTTCCCTGGAGGTTAGAGCCTGCGTGAGCACGTATCTACGAGCACGTATCTACGGGCAGAGTGACCCGAAGGCCTTGGAGTCCAGGTTGCTCAGGGAGCCGAGGGGAGTAGTGTAGGGTGTTTCCTGGGCATGAAAACGAGGATCAAAAGGGCAGACGTTAAAAAGACTTCCTTAAAGTCGTAGGCCCGTGTCGCTGCATGTAAACATGTTCTGGTACACTTGAAAACCTTTCTTTTTGGGTATGGCGCTTGTGAATCGTTAATATTGCTTTGAAAGGGCTTGATCTAAAGCTGATGGCTAGGACTGTGTATCTTGCATGTCTGTTTATTTGAAGTGTATATTGTGGTTTATGGAAGAGTAGTTGATAAAAAGCTCATTTTCTTTTTTTCTTTCTTTCTTCAGTTATCTAGTCAGAGTGAAGTCATCACAAGAGTTGTTCAGAGACTGTGTGAAAAAAGAAAGAAGAATGTCCTCGCGTATGGATACTCCTTACTGGACGAAAACAGTTCTCATTTCCAAATCATGCCGTCTTCAAATATATACAGCTACCTACCCAATACTGCAACAGAAACTATTCGTATCAGCGGCCTCTGGGAAACACTGCTGAGCAGGATAGGGGATGATGTGATGATGTATTTGTTGGAACATTGTGCAATCTTTATGCTGGTTCCCCCTAGTAATTGTTACCAAGTTTGTGGGCAACCAGTTTATGAACTTATTTCACATAATGTAGACTCATCCCCAGTGTTTGTTAAACAAAGGTTTTCAAAGCATAAACGTAGTAGCTTGCTTGACTATATGCAAAAAAGGCTTATGTTTCATAGAAAGTATCTTTCAAAGTCGCATTGGTGGAAATGCAGACAGAGACTTGAAGCTAATGTCTCCAGCATGGGAAATAAAAAAAATAACAAGATACAAAGCGTCGTGTCCAGTTACCAGTATTCTGCAAAAGCCATTTCTAAAGCAAGCAAACAGATCAGAATGGTTACTGAACATCTGGAAAAACAGAGTAGCTCCAGTTTATATTTGTCAGCTACGGCACCATCTTTAAAAAGGAAGCTTGATAGGGAAAAACTTGGAATTCCAGCTAAGAGAGCAAAAGTAGAGGAAAAAGTGAGAGAGGAAAAGGCTTGTAATCTCACTCCTGATGTAAACCAGAGTAGTTCCAAGAGATATGGAACTGGGTATGTAGAATCACATTCTGTAAATCTCATTAAAAACCAGCACGTTTCTCAAAGAAGTAACAGTGATATGTCTGGTCCTTCTTTAGTTCACACATCTTGTGACGGGAAGAAGTTTGTGGCAGGTGAAAGGTCTTCCCTGCGAGGAGTTCAGAGTAACAAACCGTTAAAGCCCAGCATTGAAATTCAAGCAGAATCCCATAGGAAAGGAGTAGAGATGCATGTGTATAAGTCTCAGTTGGATTCTGTACAAATCAAAGCCATGGAGGGTATTTCTTCAAAATGTGGAAGGCGGGAAAGTCCCCTAGCTCATTTGGCAAAGAAGTTACCAAACACACTCCTGCGTTCTACAGTATACATTGACAGGAAGTTTCTTCTGTACTCTCGCAGGAGTTTCCAAGAATGTTTTCCTAAATCATTTTTATTGAATCGCTTGCAGGGCTGTCAGGCAGGTGGAAGACGGCTTATAGAAACTATATTCTTAAGCCAAAATCTGTTGGAGCAAAAGCACAGTCAAAGTCTGCCACATCACAACTGGAGAAAGAAGAGGTTGCCCAAACGCTACTGGCAAATGAGACACACATTTCAGAAACTCTTAAAGAACCATGGAAAGTGCCCGTACTTAGTTCTCTTGAAAAAAAATTGCCCTGTCTGGATATCTGAAACCAGTGTGAGACAAACTGAGCTGCCTTGTCAGGCAGCCTTGCCTGGGGAAGCAGAGGTTCACGAGCAAGTGGAGCAGTTTGGGAAAGAGCCTACTAAGAGTGTGACAAGCAGCAGATGTGAATCTGGTCACACTGATGCGCCAGACAACTTACGCGCTCCTCTTGCAAAATCTGTGTGCGGGGAGTCGCAGAGTGAGGAGCAAAACCCGGGAGAGGTGTGTGATTCAGCCCTCGGGGAGCTCCTCAAGCAGCACAGCAGCCACTGGCAGGTGTACATCTTTGTGAGGGAGTGCCTGGAGCGGGTCATCCCCGCTGAGCTTTGGGGTTCTAACCATAACAAGTGCCGGTTCTTAAAAAATGTGAAAGTGTTCATTTCCATGGGGAAGTTTGCTAAGCTTTCGTTGCAGGAGTTGATGTGGAAGATGAGAGTGAATGACTGCATGTGGCTTCGTCTAGTCAAAGGTACTTCTTAAAGAACTTAAGTGGCGGGGGTGTCAGATGACTGGTGTTCACGTTTAATGTGGGAAGGGGAGGGTACTGAATCTGAGTTCAGAGTTGTTGGGTTCATTGATAATAACCGTAGCCGAGAGAGCAAACCTAATAATATTTGTAATTGATGGTGGAAAAACACTTAAGCCTTTCCTTCCAAAACTTCAGTTTTCATCATTTTCATTCATGCTTTTTGTGTTTAATAGGATGACATTTTCACAAACATGAATTCAGAACCTGGGCCTTTCAACAAAGCTCCCTTCCACCCCTACCCTCCAAATTGCAGTAACTCTAAAAATTCCTTGAAGTATGACCTAAACACATAAGGAACAAATGCAGTCTGCCTGTTGGTTACCATAAGCCTTCAGAAAGAACTGAAGACGCTTGTAGTGGCATGTGTTCCTCTGCTATGGGAGTGAACCTTTGTTCCACAGCATGTTTCTCCCCCTCGCCCCCCCCCATCAACCTTGCGAGAAAGATGTGAGTATGGGAGCCGTGCAATGCAGGGGTTGTCCACTATCTGTCACCTTTCTAGAGCCCTACTCTAGGAACAAGAGACCCATGCTGAGCACTACTTCAGGCTGGGTTGTTGATGGTACAGACGTCACCAGACCGAGTGGTCCCTGGCTGAAAGCTGTCGTGAGGGCATCAGCTGATTGCTCCAAATTCTGTATGAATCCCTTCTGTTTAGTCCTCTTTTTCAAATGATGTCAAGTAAATCTTGCTTCCCTGAAAAAGTCTTTTTTTCAGACACTATCCTAGGACTTACATCTAGGCTGAAGCTGGCGTTCTGTGGTTGATTGCTGTAGGATCTAATGCATGTTGTCATTTTTCTGTGCTTCCATTCTCCACCTATACAATGTGGATTGCACTTCCTTAACTGGTATGTTTGCAGTATTTATTCTTACCTGGTAATGTACTTGGATCCTACAGTAATGTGAGCTGAAAATGGTATTCCTTCTTAAAAGGTGCGATAAGGTTCTGAAATTACTACGGGTTCTTTGTGATGTAGGAGGAAAATAAACAAGTCTGATGTTTGAGAACTGATGCCAAAAATAGGGGAGGTTACACTTCCATAAGAAACTGTTAATTCTAGCAAATACATTGATTCTTTATTCAGAAACTCTGGCTCAAAAACATGCTTTTCAAAATGCTGAGGAGTTAAATATTTTAAAAGGTTTTTATTGTAGAATATATGTTTGGTTCGTAGTCATTTGGAACATCTTATCTGAAAAAAACATAATACCCTCTTACTCTCTGGCCTTATTCCAGGAAAAGCAACACATAGGCTTAATTTTAATTTTCATGAAAGTACTCCCTTGTGCTTGAAGTTTAAAACACACATTTAATTGCTTTGCTGCACTGTAGTTGTTTTTTTTTTCTCCAAAAGTGGTAGTAGTGGTTTCTTGTTAGTTCCCTGAATTGTAGCCATCATCGACATCTGTTGTCAAGCCGTTAGAAAAAAATGATCTAGTTCCAGGACAGGTACTTAACAACATGCTGATTTAATTTGTGTATTACAGCGGCATATTGCAACTCTTCAGTTAGAGGATTTTCTAACAATCACTGGATTTTTTCATTGATGTTAGCTGGCCTCTGTTGAAGTGAACACTGTTTTCTCTCTTTATGGTAGTCTTTTCTTAGGTGCTGTAAATACATGAAAATGTCTCCTCCCTGAAGCACACAAAAACCAAACAGGGTAGAGAACTGGCAACTTATTTCCATTTCATAAGTCTCAGTTTTAAGCCTCAGCTCTTTTGTGTCAAAAGTAAGCTGTTTTTAACACATTTGTGCCATAATCATTTGTGCTATGCAGCTAAACTAATATTTCTCTATATTTCTTTAAATTATCCTGTTGTATTTTGCTAAATTCTACTCTTAAATTTAATTAGAAAAAATGTAATTGAAAGTTGGCAAAAATTCAGTATTGTAGCACTGGGTTTTATTCCCTACTCACCGATATTTCAGCACCACTACTGGCCTTAAATTTGACAGTAGCTAGGAATGTTCTGGGTTTGTAATTTTTGTGCCATCTAAATATTAGAAGTGCTGATAGACTTAAATAAGGGTGATTTTTTTTTTTCTTCTTTTTTTTGACTGCAGCAATAAGTTTTTATATAGGATGTCTGAAATAAAGCTTAACCCTGAAATTAATTTTCATGTAACTGGGAAATCTGAGTATCATTCTTATCCCCAAGTCAGCCTAGTTCAATTCTGTTATTTTTACAGTATACCTAAGCATTTTCATTCTTTTGCCCCCCCCCCCCCCCCCTTTTTAAAAGTTTTATATTGTAGTAGGCTTATTTCCATTTTACCTTTCCCTTCACAATAATTTTGCCATTGTGCATTAAAGATCTTGCACAATCAACGCTGGGGAAAGAAAGTCAGTCTTTGGGCTACTAATGGCATGTATTCATATCCTGTATGTCAATTTGTCACTGCAAATTAGTTTCTATGTTTGTACTTTAAGCTTGGGTCGGCCACTTTAATGCCAGTGAAAATTTGGAGTGGCATCTGTGCAATTGTTTGTACTTGCTTTTTTTCTTTCCATTAACCTCAAGCTAAGAAAAGTGTTAACAATGTGTGGTTTTTTTGTTTGTATGTTCTGTTTCTTTACTAATACAAATAGTTGATATTCACTATAACTACCTTTGAATTGTTTATTGAAGGTGATCACTTTGTTCCTGCATATGAACATTGTTTCCGTGAAGAACTTTTGGCTAAATTCCTGTACTGGCTGATGGATACCTATGTTGTTGAGTTGCTCAGATCATTTTTCTATATCACCGAGACCATGTTCCAGAAAAACATGCTTTTCTACTACCGAAAGTTTATTTGGGGCAAGTTACAGAACATTGGAATTAGGTAACATTAGAAAACTAATCAAACATTAATGGAATATGTAGAAATCTCGTGTTTTGTAGTGTAAAATTATAATTCTGCTTTCATTTATTGCCCATTTATCCTCCTTTTATTTGCTTAATTTCCCAAAAGAAAATTCAGCCTGTGATTGTAGTGTGCACAGCTTGTAAATTATGAAGTATTTTGTGTGAGAAAAGTGATTCAACTTTAGAATTCTTTGGTAGGAGAAGAGAAACCTTTGCAACAATAAAATCCATTTTAAAGAGGATTTTGTTTTGATAAGTCAATTTTTTACACCTTTTAACAGTGAGTAGAGCATAGTGACAGAATCCCAAAGTAACCTTGGGAAAGTTAATTTTAAAAATACTCAATTTGCTTCAAGTGCTTTAATTAAAAAAAAAAACAAAAAACCAAACCCCCCCATAAACAACCCAAACCCAAACCTCTGCTGAAATGCTGTAATACTTTAGTCATAAATTCAGACAGTAGCCTTGTGGTTTCAGGTTTTTTAAGGTTGAAGGATTTAAAAGCTGCAGTTTCTTTTTTAGTGCAGCTGTGGAATTCCATGCTGCTTTTTTGGTCCTAAAAATGCATGCATGTATTTAAGTTAGGGCATTATTTAAGATCAAATTTTAAGCAATTAAGTGAGAAAATAGGAAAGATCTGAAGGCAATTTTAATGAATGGTATTGTGCACACGTCTCCATAGTTCACATCTTTTTGGGTTGTCGTTATGAATTGTTGGTGTCTGAGAGCGCTTTGGAACTGTGCAAAATTAGCATATTTTGTCTTGTGTTTTAATGGCTGTGTTATGCAGTCAACCTTTTGCTTTCACAGTGCTCTGTTGGTCTACAATGTTATATGTGTGATTTTATTTTTTTTCCCCTCCTGCCCCGCTGCTCCCTGATTTCAACATTGGTATCTCCAGTGTAGCTCTTCTGCATGCGTTTGCACTTAATGGGGCCTCAATCTTGTTTGCA
The DNA here is from genome assembly GCF_900496995.4 of Aquila chrysaetos chrysaetos. Lineage (NCBI taxonomy): Eukaryota > Metazoa > Chordata > Aves > Accipitriformes > Accipitridae > Aquila > Aquila chrysaetos. The sequence goes on from NC_044007.1 coordinate 70,905,428, forward strand.
GTTGTAGCAGAGTATGCAATTTAGTAGTAGTAGAATATAATTTTCAGTACCACATATTCTGTTTGTTTTGTCTTCAAACTAACAGTTTTGCAATTCATGTTTTATGTAGTTTTAATGTACTTTAAAGGCTACTTTTTGGCATAAAGTATCATCAAGTACTAATTTTACATATTAGATATAATGCTGTCTTTAGTGGGGTATGTGATCAAAAGGAAATTTGGTTTTAGCCCTTTGTCCCTATTCCCAGTTTCCCAGAAAAACCAGGCGTGTAAGGACAAGGTGCTCTGAACATCGAAGAGCCTAATCTGGGCTGATCCCGTTTCTTCTAATTTCCTCCCCACATATTTCCCCACTGTGCAGGACGCCCCTTCTCACCTTTGGCTTGGGAAGTCCCTGACCAGTAGATTACTGGAAGCTAGGGAAGCATCCCGAGGAAGTACTGCTGCGTGCTTGCCAAGGGTGTGCTGTAAGGGCAGGGTGTTTGCTGTTGGCTACAGGATACGTAGCTATAGGGATTTTTAGTCTGATCCCAGCAGCTGCGCTGAAGCTTCACGCACAAGGCTAGGGCTTTCAGCACTGCTTTTTCAAGTGTGCAATGTAACATGAGGTCTCCTACTAATCCAGCTTACTGCATTCATACAGGTGGCAAACTGCCTGCTTCACATGGGAGGAGGGAAATTGGGGTTTAGAGATACTGGGAAGCAGCTGTTGAGGGCTGCCTTGGCCATTTGGAGGCTCTCCAGGCACCATCCTCTCTTAACCAGCCAGCGTTTTCAGGCACTATTGGTGAATTGGTGCCAGAGGCTGTTGAGCTGCTTTCATCTTCCCTGGAGAAAGAGTATCTGGCTGTTGTGCGGTTGTCCTGGTTCTTTTTCTGAGCTGGAGCTGCTTGTGGCCATTGCTTTGAGCTGGCTTGCAGGAGGGTGTTCACAGCCGAGCGTGGCCACTGATGCCTTTCCAGTTCTTTTGCATCCTCCTTTGGGAGGAAGAGAGTGGATGGAACGGGCTGGACTAAGTGGACCTGGACTTTACTCATGAGCTTGTCTTTTCACTGCATTGCCATTAGGGAGTAAATCCCCATGAGTAGATCTTCCTGTGCAGAATCCCACTCAAGAGTACGGACCACGGGTCTGAGAGGGGACCTGAATCTTTATGTTTGTCTTGCTGTATGGGTGGAGGTGAGAGTGTGCTGGTCATTGCACACAGACAGCTTTCTATTAACTTTTGAGGCTATACCAAACTTCATACCCCAAATTAAAAACAGTACTTACTAAGAAAAATTCAGTATTTCATGCTACAGTTGCTTCAAGTTACATGGCCCACAGAATGCAAAGTTATGTTTTAAAAATAAGGTACCCGATGTTGGGGTCACAGCATCTGTTTTCCTAAGGACCGTGCCCTCCCTGCTCTTGCCACACACAGTGGCTGCTGAGGATTAGAAAATGCTGCAGAAGTTCTGAATCTCCCCCATCAGGTTGTGGTGAGGTGACAAAAGACAGCAGGACCATCCACTCAACTTCCTCCAAGTTCCCGTGCTTAACAGCGTTGAGTGTGCAAATGAGAGCAGAATGGTTCAGTGGCCACTAGATAAGTGCATATTAAAAATCATTAGCACTGCTATAAATGCCATGAAATAAGCAATGAATGTTGCTGCAGGCAAAATGATGTCCAATTCTACAGCTGGCCAGAGGTAGTAATGATGAAGATCTGCCAATAATTGGCCTTTGTCTTCACTTTCAAAGGAAGTAATTTTTTTTTTTTTTTTAATACAGTGGTTGAGGTTTTTTTTCCTCCAGACTTAAATGTGAACTGTAAAGGGGTGGAGATTTGATCATTCAGTTGTTTCTGTTGAACTGGAGTTCTTTGTTTTGTCTTGGTGATCTACCTAATACTGTAGTACATGATGAAGTTTTATTTTATGGGTTCAGGAAAGAATTTAAGTCATTATGAATAACAGTGATCTCTAGCTGTGGAAAAGGGATGTCCTGTCCTTTCTGCCTTACTTTAGGCAGCATCTCTACCAGGAATTTAATTCCAAAGTTTGACTATAAATCCCGAAAACACTCGCTCAGTAACAGCTCAACTTGCTGGCCCTGGATGCCTCTATACCTTCTAGGTGTCATGCACTGTATCGCTTGGACCCCAACAGTCCCAAGCAGCTGGATCATTACCTTGTGAGTTGTGTTGGCGTAAAGAGAAGTATTTGTGTGCCTCTTACCCGCATGCTTAGCTTCTCAGGTGTCTCCTAGAGCATGCTTACCAGCTTTCTACCATCCATCCACTGCCTTTTGTGATAGTGTGGCCTCCTATTGTTAAACCAGCTGGTTGGTTTGTGTGGGATGTGAAAAATCTGCATGCAAATTTAGATATGTGTCCCTTCTTTTGCGAGGATTTGAATTGTCTTGCTTCACTTCCCAGGGCAGTAGCCTAACCACTAGGCTGTAGGGCTTTTTGGAATGGCACGTTTTGTCCATCTGAACAATACAAGCAGTGCAGGAGATTGATCCAGGTCTTTTATGTTGCAGGTAGGGCACTTTAACAATACATCTTAAGTAAAAGCAAGGGCTTTTGCTCCACCTCCTTTTCCTGCATCATTGCATGGGAAAGTATTGATTTGGACTAAGCTACACTGAACTGTAAATCCTGAGGGGGAAGCGCATTTCCCGGTAAGATGAATTTACGGAGCTCAGAACCCATGACTTGGGAGCCTTCCGTTCTTCATTATTTTGTGCTGTTCAATTTAGCTGCAGCTAAACACTTGAATCATGTTACTGGATACCTAAATGCCCTTAGGTTGTATATGTATCCTAGTATCTCAGTTCACTATAACTTTTAATAAGTAGTAGGTCCCCTAAACGTTGGGAGTAGAACAGCCCATTACAGTGTGCAAGTCCTTCCCTGGATCTTTCTTAACATAGTTTTCTGAAGGTTCTATTCAGCTTCGTTAATGTCTTTCAAGCTTCTGAAACCATGAGAAATATCCAACTTCCTGTTGTCTTGCATCAAAAATATTTCATAATGTTCAAAGGTACTCAGCTAATATGTGCTTAAATTTTCATTTGTGTTAATTAAGATTTTTTTTTAATTACCTTAATTTGCATCAAGCAGAAATGTGTACTCTCTTTTTATTGTATTACATTGTCATTAAGATACTGTGAAATTGTTCTGAAATTCAGACTTCCATGTCACTTTCTGCAGAGGTTAGTATTTGTAATTATCTTAGAAAAATATTTGGTTTCAGTTATCATAAAGAGATTAAGTGTTTTAACTTTACTGCCTTTCCTGTTGCTTACACTAAATGTGTATTTGTATTTTAGAAACCATTTTGCCAGAGTACACCTACGTGCTTTATCTTCAGAGGAGATTGAAGCTGTCCGTCAAAAAAATTATGTTCCTATGGCATCAAAGCTCCGGTTCATTCCCAAAGCGAATGGGTTAAGACCCATAGTAAAAGTGAGCGGTGTTGTTGAAGCACGAGCATTCAGCAGGGAAAGCAGAGAAAAGAAGGTTTTTATTTTCTTTATTGTTTTATGTGGGTTTGATGTAGGTAGCTAATACAGGGAGTAAGGTTTTTTGTTACATAAAACTAGTTTTAACATGGTGAACTGGGACATTCAAATCAGAATGACTGAATGGGTCTACCTGTTGCAACTTAGCTTCTCCCTTCCCAGTGCTTAATTGCCATTAGCCTCCAATTCCAGAATCGTGTACTTCTGTTTGCAAGCCTGTCTTAAGGAAATGAGTCTTAACAGAATGGCAATGGCCTGTCAGGTAATCATGTTTTCTTTGTCTTCTCTTTCCATCCCTTTCCCTCAGGCTTGCTAACTGTGTCTGGTTGTGGTAGGCATTGGCCATCTATGGGAGCAGAAAGACAGAAATCTCAAAGATGCTCAGTATTCTGAACTAACATGTCGTATTTGTTTGGCACACCAGAGAGTGAGGGATGGATGAGTCCAAATCCCTGTTGGGATTTAGCTGAATACCGATTGTGCATGTTGATCAGCTAGTTGGCTGTGGTGCCAGGTCTGCTCAGGGGGCTGAACAGTGGTGCATTGGGTGTGTTACAGGAGAAGGTCTAAGAAGGGCGAGTAAGCTGGATCAAGGATGGTAGGGAGATAGGAAGGAGGCAGGGAATTACTGCAGTGTGGGAACGAAGACAGAACACGCAGTGCACAGAGTAATCTATTTAACAGGCCAGTTAACCACAAGACATAGTGGGAACCCAGTTTCACTATCTTGCATGACTGCATTAATTGTTTTTCCTTAAGACTGAGTCCCGTTTAGTGCACAAGATTTAAGTGTTCCCCAAATGGGTGAGAGGTCAATGGCTTCTTGGTACTTACTGTTCAGTATGTGACCCCAGCCCAGATTTACAGGGCATCAGCTAAAAGCTGTTCCAAAGTGTTATTTCTTCATAGTCTTTCTGTGACAATCAGACTGTCAGATTTGAGAGTATGCACGCAGTGAATCTGGAAATAGCTGCAGTGCTTTAAAGGTGCTATTGCTCCTGTACGGATCTGGGATAAAGGATGACATGAATATACTGAAGAAGATGAAGGTTCAAAGTTGACCATGGTAGCTGGTCAAGTGATTTGAGCTAACCTGGCTGCTCTGGAGCTGAGAGGGGATATCTGTGTCAGCTGAAAAGTAGGAGCAATAGACTCCTGTTGGAGAGTGCTGACAAATAACTGAGGACACTAAGGTCTTCAGCTTTTAGACAGACCTCGTCTGTCTAAACTGATCACAAAGCATAGCTAATGATTTTCAGAAATCCATGAAAGAGAAGGTTGTAGTAGTGTTACCTTTCTTCTCGGATAGTAGACTGAGACAGAGAAAAGAGTCTAGTGCAAAATGATCATCTTATTCATCAATTTAGGGCTTCCAACCTAATGGAACTGATGTAGTCTTCTCTCTCTTTTTTTTTTCTCCTCCCCGCCCCCCCCCCCCCGTCCCGAACTTGCATGGCTGCTCAGTTTGTTTCTATCATGACCTCCTTTTATCGCGCACTCTGTTCCAGTTTTTCACCCTGTACCATATCCAGCTTGTCTCTGCTCTCCACTTTACTCCTAGCATTTAAATTGTAGAAGGAAGACAATCTTCCAATTCTTTCTGTCTGACAATATTCCAGGTTTTGGAATTTGGAAGCCAGTTTAGAATTGTAGGGGTAGTCTTGGCCAGCTTCTGTAGCTCAATGCTGGAATGTATCCAGATGAATTGCCAGAGAGAATCTCCCAAATATCCAGCGAACCAATTTCTGATTCTTGGGCAACTCTCAAACTTTGCTGCAAAATACATGGTGGAATGTGTCCAGTTCTGTGAATTTATCCTCAAATCAGTGTAGATTTTATTTTGTTTCAAAGGTTTTACGTATTTGCTTTACACCCTTCTTCCTTTTTCATTTGAACCAGTATTTTTTTTGTTTTCCATTTTTTATTTTTAATGGGAAGCTCAAAGCACTGGGCGGCAGCAGGGTTCCAAAAGATATGATTTGTCTGAGAGCTCATAGTCTTTTACTGCATTCTGGAGAGATTCCAGCAGATCTTTAGGTTTTGCAAAAACGTTAACAAATCTGTGGATTAGACCTGTTCTGGGGAATTAAGAGGCTCGAGGGAATTCCTTCCAACATGAAAATGAGGAGCTACTCTGACTACTGCAACTCCAGGTCTCTCAGGTCTAGTTCAAACAGGGTTTGAAACTAATCTGAATTTTCTTTTATTGACTCACCTGCTAACACCCATATGGCCATCAGCTTTGTGAGAAGGTGAAAGCGTGCTTTTTGTGAAAAAGCAACCATCTTGGGATATGCTTATTAAGAAGGGAAGGAGGAACTTTACTGGTGATTACTTTGACCTTGCTGCTTCTATTTACCTTTGAGCTACATCTCTACCCTTTCGATTGTTTTTCTTAGGAACTTGGCCTATAACAGAAAAGATACCACTGCAATAATTCAGGAAAGCATGTTAATTTTCAGAAATCTTTGTTTTATAAACTTGTCAAAAACATTTTGCAAGATCAGCCAGTGAATGAACATAATTCCTTACCTTACGTAAAACAGTGAAGTTGGATTAAGTTGTTCTGGAGGCAGTGGCAGTAGTCCACTGAACATTTTTGGTGTGCTTTAGTTTTGCCAGCTTTTCACTGAAACCTGTAATTTATTTTTTTCAGTGCAAAAATAAATGTTTTCAGATGAATTGGAATGCTTCTGTAATTAGTAGTTTCAGTGTATCCGTATCATGATCATAATACTACTGTTGACAGTAAGAACGCTTTTATGTATACATTTTGGCGGATTTCTCTGAAGCTCTAAACTGATTCATAAGTATGCTACGTGTGCGGTTTGTTTATTTTCTTCGGTAGTATGGCTTGCCCTTTCAACATTCTTTTATTGCCAGGTCTGTCAATATTTTTTTTTCCTTAAGGTGTTTACAGAGCTAATCAACCTGCACAACTTCACTGCCGCTCTGGTGTAGTTTACTATTCCCATAGGTGAGAGTTAAATCTTTGCTAACGTACTTGCATAAAGTACCTCCAGAGGCTCAACTGGTGGTGCAGCTGGAGTTCGCCTAAAGTCTCTGGGTGCATGTTCTTTTTGCTGTTCTTCTCTCCAGCAGAGAGAATGAAAGGTATTTAAGAAGACACCTTTTAACTGGTGGCAGTTTTTTTACACCTTGATTTCCAAGAGTCAAGTACAGAAAAAAAAAATTTTCCATAGGATATAAATCTACAACCTCCCCCCTTCCCCCCCCCCGCCAAAACCTCTGAGGCTGTTTTGACACTTCCAAGTAGTTTACTGAAGCTATATTCATGCTTTCTGAAAACTGCAGTTGACCAAAATAATATAGTAAATATACAAATTTAATCTCATACTTCATCTGAATGTGAAATCTATGTATTGCACAGAATTTAATACGTTTCACCATACTTTAAGGTGATTCTCTTTGGTCTCTTTTTAGATGCATCACTACAACACCCGACTAAAAAATCTATTTAGTGTGTTAAATTATGAACGGACTATAAACACCAGTTTTATTGGCTCTTCAGTGTTTGGGAAAGATGATATCTACAAGACATGGAAGAAGTTTGTTACAAAGGTTCTTGAATCAGATGGTGAAATTCCTCATTTCTACTATGTAAAGGTATGTCTTTTTAATTACATATTCAGACTAACTTCAAAGTAAGCTTGTGCAGATATTTTTATACCTGTAATAGGTATGATCTGAGTGCATGATTATTTCTTTCTCAAAATAAACTTTTGTGCATACCTAACACAGACTCTGGTTGGTTTTTTAAGGGGGGGTGTCCCTGCAGTAGTGCTTCCTTTACTTGGATATTTTTCTGTTAATCTTTCTGTCATGTAGCAGCTCTTGCTTCTGCACATGCACTGGCTTTTTCAGTTACACTTATCTGGGTGTAAAAATGGGACAAAAATAGAAACTCAGATATGCTTTTAGGGCCATCTTCCCAAAGGAAAACCAGGAAAAACTCTATGCACATTTGGATAAATTCAGCATCTTTTTAAAAATAGGTCTCTTCTGTCTCAGTATCATTAGTTTCTGTTGAAAATGAACACTTGAACTCTAGTGTGTCTCCAACAAGTTTCTTCTCCCACTTGAAAATAATGAGTGCTTGTCATATCCCACTATTTGAAGGAGTTTCTTCTTAACACTTTTGTTTTTCAGTTAAGCCTAGCAGGCAACCTTTTGTGTTTGAGCTCCATTCATAGCTTTGAATTGGAGCAATTTATACAGATGTATGTAAATTATATATATATATATATATATATATATATATATATATTATGGTGGGGCTCCTCTCCCATGCTCTCATATGTCAGTTGTCATCCTGTCCTGAAATTACTTTCAGTGATTGTCTTGTTAACTTTCAAGCCAAACAATCATGTCATTGATGTAGTTCTCCTAAGGTTGTTGCTTCTTCAGAAGGTTTTGAATTTCGACTATGACAAGTAAAAGCAGAGGTAAGATTGCAATATGAGGTTTAGGAAAGGTGAAACACCTGGGTTTGCAGCTTTTCAAAAGCCTAAGATGTCACCTCCGTGATCACATGGAAAGGAGCGTTTCTTAAAATATTTAAACATAAAATATCAGCAATAAACTTCACTTAAATGATTGAAGGTTCAGTGTTTAGATTTAAGGTTGCATATGGTATCATCTTCTGTTAGTAACAAGAATTGTGCTAAAACTGATGGTTTGGTTATCCCTTGTAAGGGAAAACTCATTGATGAGTGAGGAAAGGTTTTGCAGATAAGCAGTGAGTTTTTTCGTACTACCACAGTGTTTACAGTGATACTGATGAATATATAATGGAAGATATTTCTTCTGTTTCAGGCTGATGTGTCCAGGGCTTATGATACCATTCCTCACAATAAGCTTGTGGAAGTGATTTCACGGATCCTAAACCCTGAGAAAAGAACTGTCTACTGCATACGGCGCTATGCCATGATTATGATTACCACAAGTGGAAAAGCCAAGAGGTTCTATAGGAGACATGTATGACTTGCTGATTTCTTCTGTTTGCTGCTGTAGATATATTTCAGTCCAAGGAATATTTTTGTTTGTAGCTTTTTTTTTAAGTCACAATTTGAATTAGGCAATTACTTCATAAACCTTTTTTAATAGTGTTGGATATTTTCCAGAGTTAGCAAAGCTTCTTTTTACTCTGTACTTTTTACACTTTTTACTCAACGTTAGTAAGAATAAAGATAAATGTGTTGTGGAAATAGAGATATGTGAGGGAGATATTTCATTTTAACAATAGCAGAATTGTTGGATTAAAATAATGCAATCAGGCTGGCCCTTCGACCTTCACTGAATAAAAGAGTCTGGTACTGAATTTTCTACTGCTTTTGTCATTTATTTCTTTACACTCAATATATAGGTTTCTACTTTCAAGGATTTTATGCCAGACATGAAGCAATTTGTGTCCCAGCTTCAGGAGAATGCCTCATTGCAAAATGCAATAATAGTTGAACAGGTAAATATGGGGAGGCTTCTTTTCAACTGAAAAAGAAAGCTACCGAAGAATTGGAGGAAGATTGGGATTTTTAATTGAATGTACATATTATGTGCTGACACCACCTCTCTTCTAGTTACCCAGCACCTTCTGTAGAAAGTTTTTTGTCATCTCTTCTTTGATGTTTATAACAGGCTGTTAGTGTTCAGTGGAGGAAATGCACCAGGCAAGAAATCTGACAAAATGTCCTGCTAGACTTTTTCCAGATTTTCTCATTGTTGTCTCAAGCTTTCATTTTAACCAGTGTTTTCTTTTTCCTTTCCTAATTCCATTGTTTGTTGCAACAGGTCTCAAGTGAGAAATTAACTATCTAGTAAAGAAGGGCTTCAACCTGCCAAGATTGATAAGAATGAGCTCTTCTTCAGAGGAGTTAAAATGCAGCACAAAACAAGAGCAACTCCTGTATTTTTTTGTTTAAAGAGATTTCTCACTTTCAGTGAATTAAAGTACGGTTAAAAATGATATGTATTTTAAATTTACTCCAGCTGACGCTTTGTTACAAGAAGCAAGGACCTTGTGTTCTTTTAGTTCTTGTGCTGCAAAGAACTGTGCTAATTCCAAATGTTTGTTCTCAAGACTTCCTTCTGTGCAAGGAGCATGACAGAGGCATTAGAAGTAGGTGGTATGCTCAAATCAGTTTCTTAATACATTGAATTGCTTGGCATCATGGTCTTCCATGATAACAACCTACAACATTCCTGAGCGTCAGATGATCAGACAGGTATTTTTTCATAGGCTACTTCCTCTTGAAATTTTTTTTTTTCCTAAACTTGTCAGTGGAAAATTTTGACGTAGGATAATCTATGCTTCTAACATGCAAGTAAAATGATCTTGTATATCTGTGGACATAGGAGTAGAATATACAGTGTGGGTGGTGCACAATTACAGGATCCTACAAGGTGCAGAGAGCCTAATGAGTACATGGATGAAAATGAAAACTAGCTGGATCTCTGATGATGTGTATGTAGGGTTTTGTTTTGTTGTTTTTTCCAGTACACAGCTGATTTTGGTAACTATGCTAGATATTACATGAACAGCAGCATTCTATTTCAAAGTATTTTACATTTGAAAACGATTTGTATGTGCGTGTGTGTCATTACTTTAAAAAAAAAAAAGTATTCTGAGAAAAGTATCATGTCAGCCTAGTTGTCTGTACCACAGGTGCCTCGCATTAGCTTTTCAGTACAAATAACCATGGTCTCACATGGCTCTATCAAAAGCTGGGTGCATTTGTCTGATATCTAATCTATGCAAATGGGAAGTAATTTTGCTTTATTTCTCATGAAGTCATTGTTAAAGGGATTTAAACTGCTCTAAATGATTTTTTTATTACACAATTTTTAACAAAAAGCTTCATAAATATTGGGTGGACAGTCATGCATGGAATCGTTGGTAATACGTGGCAAAGAACGTGTTCTGCAGCAGAACTGGCAAGTGAGCGTATCTATACTTGCGGAATCTTAAAGAACTTGACAGTTACAGAAATTGCCCTACGGGATAGAAAGTGGCCAAAAGAGCAAGGTCTCATACATCGTAATAATCCAACATAATATACCTAGCACTTTAAAAAGTGGGTTTAGATGTTATATTTGACTATTTTCCCATGTAACGCCAATCAAGACTGTTTTTTTTCTAAAGCAAAACAAAAAAAGGAAGTGTACCATTTACTTGTTGGATGTGAGCAGCTTTTTAGCATGTATATTCAGATCTTGGTTTTAGGTGTTTTTTTCTTACCCTAGGGGGTTGAACTACTAGTCTTAGCTTTTCATAAAGGTTTCTGTGTATCTTTTAAGTTTATACTCTATTTTTAGTTTCAGTACGTTTCTGAAGTACAAATCTTGTTTTGTTTTGTCCCATTTCTAGAGCTTAACTTTTAATGAGACAAGTTCCAGCCTGTTTACTTTTTTTCTTCAAATGATACAAAACAACATCCTGGAGATTGGGAGCAGGTAAAAAAGAAGTTCATTTTTCTTTGTATAGTGTGTTTGGGTTTTTTTGGTTGGTTGTTTTTTTCTGTTAAGCAGGATACTTTTAATTGGCTCAGGGGATTTTTGATAACTGCCTTTTAAAGATTTTTATTTCATGTTAATTTGAAATCTGTTTATCAGTTTAAGATCTGTAAAAGCATGAAGAGTTTGATATCAGATTTATATCGAATAAAATCTTTCTTTCCCATCTAGATGATGTTAACTATACACAGAATGCATTATTCTGTGAATACGTAACCTTATTCCTTTGAAAGTGCAGATGTAGAGCAAAAGAAAAATACCTTAAAATGTTGGGATCCATAGTGGTGAACAAAAGCAAGGTGACATCCAAGCAATCATGCAAAAGCCTTGTTAGTCTTTTCTCCGTAGTGCAAAATTAAACCTTTTCTGCATGGCCTTGCTATTTGGCAAGTTACAATAAAAATAAAAGGCAATAAAGTAAAAATTAAAATTACTGGCAACTCCAAAATTAGGAATCAGATGTTATAGAGAGTAGTAATGCAGATTTCTTCTTGTGTTGCTAGAGATACTGATCTGGTACTTAATATTTTGCCTCTAGGTGGCAAATGTGTACCAGGTCTCAAAAGGAAGTACTTGCATGATCTTTTTTTGTAAATTCAGAGTGAGGTATATTAGAATGAATAGCTTCTTGCTCTTGGAAAAATACCTTTATTTAGAATACTTAATCTCACAGAATTGAGAGAGGGGGAGAAAAGCTTTTAAGGAGGCAAATAGAAGAGCGTTTATAGGTTTTTCTGGCATCGATGCTTACACTCCCTTTGGCAGGATCATGAGAATGCTGACGTGGCATGCCGTTAATACGGACTGACCAACATCAGTATGTTTAATAAAAGTTTAATGGTTTTAAAGAAAGCACACCCTGAGAAAGCCAACCTCACATTTACTTAAATTCAGTCACAGCTTAGCTGAAAAAATGCTGTTTGTCCTGGAATGAATTTGCCCTTTTTAAGTAGCTCATTCTCATTTGCAGTTTTGGGGTTTTTTTTTGGAACAAATAAGTTTAGTAAATGAATACACTCTTTACCTGATGGTTCTCAAAAAGCCATCACAGTTAGTTATCATTCACTTGATGTTTTGAGAAAAATGCTGATTTTTGAGCTGGGGACCTAGAAGGAATCTTTTAATACCATTTGATAGATTTATCAAAGCCTGGAAAAATGTAAAATTACTACTAGAAAAATTTGCACAGGACTGAAAACATAGCTAAGTTCACTGCTAGAATGTAGTATGTGGCTCTGGTGTCCAGTTGCATAATTTCATTCTCTTCAGTTTCACTAAGCCATTCATGTAGTAATAGTAAAATTGACATTATAATATAATATCTCAAAGGAGTGTTGTGAAATACTTCAAAGGAGTGTTGTGAAAATAATTCCCTTGGGTTTTGTGAGGCACACTCATTCCGTTGCTGCCAGCATGGAAAAATCGGCAAGGTAATGGGGAACTCTTGTCTTCAGTAGCTTATCTGTATTTGATACATTACTATTACTACGTGTGGTTTTACTGTCTTTATACAAGGAACAGTATAGGGGAAGTATTAATGAACCTGCCCTTGGCTATGTCTGTATGAGTTATTTGAAGCCATGAGAAACAAGATTTACTCTTCTGCAAAATGACAGCTGACAACTTCAGTGAACTTTTCAAGCGGGGAGGTGGAGAGAGGCTGAGTATAATTACAAATAGTAAGGGTTAGCATTTCACAGGAGGGTAGTGGTTTTTCCTGATTAGAAGTAAGATAGCTTCATGCCTGAGCTGTTAAATGAGGAAATAAATGTGTTTTACAGTACAGCTGGGATGTATAAAACCAGATCACATGCTCTATTGGGCTAAGCCATCAGAAATTTCCCTAAAATTAAAGTGATATTTATTTGGGGGGGGAAAAAACCCCACCAAACCAACCAACCAAAAAAAAAACCCCAAAACCAGAAACCCAAGAAAATATTTTCCTTGGCCAGATCATGCTGTGCAAGTATAAACAAAAAATAAACACCTCAATAATAATTTAAAATAAATAAATTATAGTTTGAAAGATTTGTCCAGTGCACTTTGTTTCTTGTACAAGAACACTTGTTTTGAATCTATGTAAGATGTAACATAAAGAATTACAAAGCTTAAATGAAGGGTGGCTCCGCAGCTGAAGGAGGAAGGAGGCATTGTGGTTTGAGATCAGATATAAAATTTCTTTCATTTAATGACAGTTGTCTACTGGAGTTTGATAATAAGAAAGGAATAAGTGTATTAGTGGTTTTTTTCACTGTTTAACTTAAAACTTCTGGAGCCATATGTAGATTCTCAGAGGAAAGAACATACAAATTTAAGTAAGGCTAACTAGCAGGCATGTAGCATATTTCTTATTGAAACACATAAGTTATGCTTGGGGAAAAAAAAAGGTAAATTTTTAATGGCTCTTGCAATCTTCTTGCTGCATGTTTTGATTTTTTTTTTTTCTTTTATTCTTTACTAGGTACTACTTACAGTGCTGCGGAATTCCACAGGGCTCCATTTTGTCAACCTTACTTTGCAGCTTATGCTATGGAGACATGGAAAACAAATTGCTCTGTGGAGTACAGCAGGATGGGTAGGGATGTTTTGTTCTGTGCTCTGTTACAGTAGTGCATAATATAGGGTATATGTGTTAGACATTTTCTCTGAAGTTTAATTTTGAATTTCAAGGATTTCCCACTCTCCATTAGGAGTGTAGTGCACACAAACATCTCTGCAGCTTCAGTGTCACCGTGGTTGTTTAGTGGGGGAATTTCCCTGTTTGTGATAAGATTGGAACGAAAAGCGCTTAAAAGAAGCTTTCCCAGATCTGTGGGTAGGAGACTTGCTCTTACAAAGAGCACAGTATTTAGAGATGCTGTAAAGAGCCTGACAAGCTCTTCTTGTACATCTGGGAAGTTTATGGTTCTCCCACACTCATTCCCACAACATCTGTGGTCTTCTGTCCTCAGACAAGATAGGATGTTCATTACAGGCTTTCTGATATTCCAGGTTTCTGCCTGATGGTTTTCCAATCCACTGTCTGTATATCTTAACTTTTTATCAAGGTCACAGCTTTATTGCAGATTTTTTACAAGGCATAAGGCATGCTGGTTCTTGTTTGAAGCCCTGTGTGGCTCTTGGTACATCTTCTAAGTCTTTGTGCCCTGCTCATGCTTGCTGCTTAGGAACTTGACAGAAAGCTCGCCTGATAAAAGCTCTACCTCTTTATTAGCTGTGAATACTTTGGGGTCCCTTTTACCTCCATATGAACTGATCCCCAGGTGAATCCCAGACTAGGGTCTTTAGGCATGAGCTGGACCCTGAAGCTTGTCTGTGTTCACACATCTCCCTCCATTGCTATGAATTCTGTCCTAAGAAAGAAAAAAGAAACTAAGAAGTGTGTAGGAGGACTCGAGATAAGGGTATCTGTCTGGTGTCTCTTCTTGGGAGGCTCACTGGTTAATGGAAAGTCTCAGAATTTTAAACATTTCTCTACACAAGTAGTAGGGTTCTTCTCGTAGGCTTTAGGATGCTGTGATGATATGAGTCTAAACAGCTATATTTTGCTTTTAAAGGATGTTGCTTATACATACTGAAATTATGAAAGTGATTCAGAAGAATGCACTCTTTAATGTAGCAGCTGTTTTTATATAGAGGAGATTTTAGAATGTTACTGAGGTGTCTGTTGAATGATTTTGATAGTTTCATTTGACCTTTAAGTCAAAAAAATAACCTGGCTATTGACTTGGCTAGGCAAAGGTGCAGCTGATCTGATCATAGTGATGGCAATACTCCTGCTTTGAAGAGGAGACTGGATGAGATCATCTTCAGAGCTTCCTGTCTATGATCTACTAGGCAGGATTTATCAGAAAAATATGGGCATGCCTGGGGCCTGAATTCTGTTGAAAAAGAAAATTCCAGCCTCTACAGTGGTAGGTGGTGGTGTGTTTTACATTCAAGTTATAGCTTCACAAGCAAGATACTACATGGTAAATGAAGATACAGAGTTAGAGCACATCAAGAATCTGGTATCTGCTTGTGTACCTGGTATTACACTTCCTTTCTTTGTCTTGTGGATTAAGATACTGCAAATTCTCCCTTGGAAAAGTGTAAAACCCTGCATCCAAGAAGCTGCTATGGAGTAGCTTGTGTGTTGTAAATTCCTGTCCTGTTTTGTGTAGCCAGCCCCTTTGCTTTCTTTTTTCTTTTTTTTTTTTTTCATTTATTTTTAGGAAAGAAGCAGAACTGAGAATTTCTTTGTGAGACTTGATTTGGAGATCATATTGGCCTCTACCTTCTTGTGAATTAAAATGGGCACGTTGTTGCTCTGAACAGTATGACAAAAATTTGAAAGGATTACATATAAAATAAATCTAACAATAGTTTCTTCTTGATTACAGAGTCCTAATACGTCTCATTGATGACTTTTTGCTGGTTACGCCACATTTAAAGCAGGCAAGAACTTTTCTAAGGTATGCTATTAAAGACATAGTCTTCAAAGTAATAAGCATTAACAACTTCTAGGTCATTCTTTTTCATCTTTATACATGCTTGTACATATAGGTGTATTTGTTTTATGGGTTAATCATCAAGGGCTTTTTTGGAGTCCTTGCTGGTAGCCTGTGCCTGGGAAGAATCCTAATAGCTACGTTCTTGATGGCCAACTAACCGTCTGTTGCAGCTCAGATGGTGGGGGATTCCTGCTGAGTTTAATTGGGGACCTAGCTACTGACCTTGATGGAGCTTCTAGCAGCAGTTAGTAGTGCAGACTAACCAAAGCAGCTGACAGTTGTCTTTTAAGACCATTTTCCTTCAATTTTTTAAGATGTCTTAGTGACATTCTTAAAATATATTTGTCAGGCAGGCATGCTGCTACCTTCTATTCCCGAGGAAAGAATGGAACTTTTCTCTGATACAATATTGTCTAGAATTTTCTGGTCATTAGTATTCTGGGGTGAGTGTTTGATGATACTGATAGCATGGCAGCACGCAGCTCACAAAAGTTTTCAAACAGTAATCCTTTAGAGTGCTTCAGAACTACCTTTTTTTTAAAGTTGGGCCCCAAAAGAGGTTCCTGGTTACCGTGGATATGAATGTACAGTCAGTATCCAAGAAGAGTTCTGCTGACGCCAAAGCCAGTTTTAAGGATCCAAAGGAGAGATCTTGAAGAAAAGCTTAGCATTTGCAATGCAGTCAGTTGCATCGTGCTTTTCAATAGTCAGAAAAATGCAGCTCTGTTGTGAGCCTGAAAGGTCATGGGGAAATCAGTTAAGTACAGTTTGAAGTGTAAATTGTACTAATTAGTGGATAGCGTACTTTGAAGACTTCATTTGTCCTCATTTCCTTATCAGAACAGAAAGAAATTTCTAGGGATATGGAGATTTACTGGAAATGATAAGTTGAACTAAGAGTCTGGGGATGCCTCGAGCTATTAATCTCTGTAACATCTTTTCAGCATAATGTCACTTGAAGTAGCATTGCAGATACTGTCCTACTTGCCCTTTGAACTTATCTGCATCTTTATTCTATATCAACTTCTGCACCAGCTGTGTTGATTTTCTGTAGACAAGTAGCCTCTTCTGTGCAAGTTTTCCAGAACTGCTTACAGATCCTATGAACTCTCTGCCACAAATGGAGTAGTAACAGTTTTTTCTAATGTAGTATTAGAACTGGTGGACTCAAGAAATTAATTTTGAGGAGACAGCGTTATGACTATTAGTCCCCAACAAGAAGAGCCTACCTCTTCCTCTCACTCTTTAAAAGGATGAAGTGTGCACGTGAATACATCGCCAAGTAAGACACACTGCTGCTTATCCATGAGATGACACTGCTGATCCCATGTGCAGTAGGTAATCAGCAGGCATTCTGGCAATGAAAACATCCTTAGGGAAAACTCTGTGGAGAAAGTTCAAAACTTTTCATCAGATAAATGAGGTTCCTGTTATGTGGATTCTCCTTGTTTTTATTAACTTTCAAAAGCAATAACTCTTCATCTGTGTTTTTCCAGTGATTTTGGTCTCAATGGTTTCTGTGAGTGTGGTTTATGTAGCTTGTCTCAAATGTTTCATGGCTTAAGTTCCTAACTTTTACAGATTAATGCAAATTTTTCTGCATTATCCTCATATCCTTAAGCTTATTTATTTTATGTATTTATTTATCTCTAGTATCTTCAGTTTTGTTTATTTCTGTGTTCCTTAACCTAAAGAGTTGGCCATGATTCCCTTTATTCTTTGGTTTCTGTCCTTTGATGCAAGATCATATGTGTCTTGCAGCATGGTGGGCTTTTTTGTTTGCTTTTGCAGTGGAAGTTAGGCTAACTGTTTATATCTGTTTTAGGACTCTAGCAACAGGTATTCCTGAGTATGGCTTTTTAATAAACCCCAATAAGACAGTCGTGAATTTTCCTGTTGATGATATCCCAGGATGTTCCAAATTTAAACAGCTGCCAGATTGTCGTTTGATCCCGTGGTGTGGTTTATTATTAGATATACAGACACTTGAGGTTTACTGCGATTACTCCAGGTAAATAGTTGTATACTCCAGCGTCAGCTTTATAGTATATTGTACATAGTGTGGGAAGCACAAGGGTGTCTTGTGAACAGTGTAGTTGAATTAACTGCAAAATAGATTTTACAATTCTGTTTCTTATAAAGTAATCTCAACATTCTGTTCTGCTGTGGAGCCTGCTATTTTCTTCATTCCATTCTGGTGGAATGTACATACCACTAACACCATTGAATGTGGCACAGATCACTAGTGACCAGAAGTCGTATACCATATGGTGGCTAAATGGTTCTGAGAAAGTTTATTCAATCACCTCAGTTCAGCTTCTTTCACCATTACGCACTATATTGTATCTGATATCATATAACTACATTTAGTGTTCTGAAATTGTTATTTTTTTTGTACCTTCCTAAAAGAAGCAGTAAGGATTACATGAACAGATTAGGATTAATTTTGTATAGACTAGAGGGACTAGTAATCCTTTCAACATCAGAGGTGTTCCCTCTGGTACACTTCAGATGGTAGTGTAGGGGAGAAGTAACCTGTCTTTAAGCTAGCAGCCTTGACTGTTTACACAAAGCAGTCTGAAGTGGCATAGAACTCAGGATGGGACAATATATCCTGCTGAAAAGCTCTGTAGAACCTTTACAAGGTCTACTAGAGATGGCATTAGACTTTTGCTAAAGATTAACAAGAAAGAACTGTTTAAACTGAAGGATAATATTGCTGTGTTATTGACCGTATTTAGTATAAAGAGCCCATGCATACATTTAAGTGGGAAATCAGGAGGAGGTTTTCCATCACCAGTGTGGTGAAGTTCTTCAGTAGTCTTCCAAACCAGAAAAGCTTGGTCAGTTTAGGAAAGGAATTTATATGACATGATTTTCGGTAACAACAGAGGACTAAAATCAACAGCCACAGAGATTTATTCACTGGCTGTGTGTCTAAAAGAAGCAGTTAACCCTGATGAGGGCATTGGTGCTGCTGGTCTGGGAGACACTCATCAGAATCCTGAGGGTGTTTGTTAGAAGGCTGCCTTGCTTTTGATGAGCTTGACTTAAGTAACTGGAATGCTAGGGTGAACTGAGGTGGCATCCAGCCTAAGCTCCTGCATTGCATGGATCACAGCGTATAACCTGGTTGTCACTGGAGTCATTAATAATGGCCTGGCTAGACCATGTGTTTTAGAAATATATCTAGTTTGTGTTTAAAGTTATTGGTTTGGTTCTTTTAGCAGGGTGAATTATTCAGCCCTGGGGTATTGAAGGCGTTCCTTAGCTAATAGCCTTAATGCCACAATGTCTAGTCTCTCTCTAAATTGAATTTAGTTATAGTAATCTTGTAGCTACTGGCTCATTGATTAGCAGGCAATCTCTGTAACATGAGAAGTTAAATGAGGCTTACTTTACAGAAGTTAATTTAGTCTATTAGCCCATGGAGTTTGTTTAACTACTATTCTTTTTTCTTTTTTTTTTCTAGTTATACCTGTACTTCCATCAGATCAAGTCTTTCCTTCAATTCAAGTAGAACAGCTGGGAAAAACATGAAATACAAATTGATTACAGTCCTGAAACTGAAATGTCATTGTTTATTTCTTGATTTACAGGTGAGAATATGGAAAGAGATGTTTGGAAATACTGTGATTAGTGATACAGAACATTAAAACAGCCTTGAGTTCTAACATAAAGAGTTGATTTTGAGAGGTAATCCATATTACTTGGAAATGTTGACATCAGCTAAAATGTGGGGTCTCATCACCTTCCAGAACTGAGCCTTCACAACATTGTTAACTTGGGTACATAAAAGAAATCTTCAAAGTTTAGCACAAAATTTTTTTTCTCTAGATCTCTAAATCATCTTATGCTCTTGAACTTGAACAAATCCTATCGTGACACTATAATATTCCTATAGCTCTATTTCTGTTCTGTTCTAGATCAACAGCCTTAGAACAGTTTTCATTAACATCTACAAGATATTTTTACTTCAGGCTTACAGGTAGGTCACTGTCTTCCGCAGTAACTGAATATTTCATTACTCTTTCTTGACACATGGAGGAGCTACGGATTAGGAAGAAGTGCGCCATATAAATGTGCAGTGGTAAATGTCAGTAGTAGGTCACATTATTCTTGTTTCAACACTGTTCTTACGTAATATTATTAGATTCAGGATACAGGATTATATTGATGTGTGTGTTTAAGTGACACTTCACTAAATGGATTTTCAGTGTCTCTTGGTATTGACAGCTGACCTCAAGAAAAACAGTCTGTTTTGCTTCAGGAGGATGACGAGAAGCCTTATCACTCATTAACCAGTTAATATTTAGAACTTTGTATCTATTAAAATCATATAGAACTTTGACCTGTATAACTTTAGGTAAAGTGACTTTAACTTTAGGTGAGGTTTCATTCTACCAAGTTAATTGCAGTTTCTTAGCTGCTGATAATGTCTTAATTGCTCCTTAGCTGGTAATACCTTGGGTTTTGTGAGCTCTTCTTGACCAGCAGAGGAAGTGAATGTTTTCAACAATGATAAGGGAAAGAAATCAAAACTGATAAGCAAGTTGGGAGAAAATACTAATCTCTGTGCATCGAAAACTTTGAATGATTGGCAGCACCAAGTAATTGTTTATTGCTTTAATGCAAAAAATGTCTAAGAGGTGCTTCCCTCTTTATAGAAATCAGGTGTTGCTCTTTTGCTAGGCTCATACTTGTCAGGAAATGATATTTTAGTTTTGTTCTTCAATTCAGCTTGGTCCACATTTACCCTGTATAGTTCTTGAGTCCAGGAAGTGTAATTGGACTTGTCTAGTACAGCACTGATGTGCCAAACTCTTAAACTTTGTGTTGTGAGTGACTTAGAGTTTTTCTCTGATGTTGGACATGATTAGTTAGTTACTTCTGTTTGCTTTTATGGTAACACTCGTAACAAAGGTCTTTATGTTAGAGTACCTTTAAAAAACTGTCCACCATGCTAACAGCATGTCAGGTTAATTCAGCCAGAGCTCTGTGACGCAGTGTGGTAATTATGTTTATCCTTTAAATATTTTAAAATTTCAAAATTTCTTGAAGCGATTACATTTATGCTGTGTTAATTTAATAAACAAGTGTATACATTGTTGAGTAAGTAAAAATCAGCATTGTAGTTGTTGACTGTATTCAGCATAAGCAGGATTATAATGCCAGAGGCTGAAGGAAAAAAAAAAGGAGAGAGGAAAAAAAAAAAAGCCAGCAGTTTTAAAATACATCCAAATAGAGGAGTAAGGGAGCATACAATACAAGTAATTTCCATAGAATTGGCTTCCAAAAAGACAAAAGAGTGGAGATCCTGGTCTGTGGTACACTACGTCATTTGGAGGTCTGTTTTCCTGAATTTCTGAACAGAATTTGTTGTGGGGTTTTGTTTTTTCTTCCTCTCGCACTCTCTCATGTGGGTGTTCTCTGGCTGCATGGTCCATGCTATGGAATTGCTGAGGATGTATAATTTAACTTTCCCTGCACATAAAATGGTCATTCTCAGAAGAGAATTCTATTACCAAGGCAGATGGCTTCAAGATCTTTCAGTACAAAATTTACAAACAAACATCATATGTGTCTGATGCTCCAGGGATTTGTATATATAGGAGAGGTGTCGTATGCTAACAGTGTTGATATAGCTAAAGACTGTTGGGTGCTTTTAAATGTTGTAATAGTGCCTAAGGTATGTAATCATAGTTTTACTTGAAGTTGCAAATGACTTGTGATTAAATAGGCTGGTTTTGTGAACAGGTTCCACGCCTGTGTTCTCCAACTTCCATTCAACCAGCAAGTTAGAAACAATCCTTATTTCTTCCTAAGGATCATCTCTGAGACTGCATCATGCTGCTATGCTATCCTGAAAGCAAAAAACACCGGTATAGTATGTTAATGGCTATGAAGTAGCATGTTTGGGTTCGGTTGGGTTTTTTTGGTTTTTTTTTACACAAATAAAACATCTTGAATGTGCAGTCAGATCATGTAATTTTGAGATGAAGATCAAGAATGAAAAATAGGGAGTGCATGATAGGAATCACTGTGGTTTTTTTCTTAAACTCAATTTCCTGAAGATAATAAAATGTTTCAGGTTTTAGTTTTTAGTTCTCTGCTGACATAGGAGACTTCATTGACTACATAGGTTTTTAGTAAAAAGAAATTTTGGAGTGATTTTGTAGAAAGAGAGGAGAGGTCAGACATGCTTCTTAATGCTCATCATTTTCAGTGACATTATTTTCCTGTTCTGTCTCTAGGCGTTGCTTTAGGTAACAAAGGTGCATCTGGTGTGTTCCCTTCTGAGGCAGCAGAATGGCTCTGCTACCATGCCTTCACTGTCAAACTGTCAAACCACAAAGTTGTTTACAAATGCCTGCTTAAGCCCCTAAAAATCTGTAAGTACTCGATTATTTTTACAATTTGAAATATGGTTAATTGTAATAAAACTTGGAATCTAATGAATTTTTTTAAGTTTTCTTATCATAAAATGTTCTAAGATGTACACTAACAAGCTTTCTGATTTTAATCAAATTTACTAAGTATAAGTAGACAAATTAAAATGGTATGTTTTTCAGCACTGTGTGTTCTAGAGTCTTGTTCTTATGGGACAGTTGTTGATACTTGGCACTCAGTAAGTTTGTACAGTTCAGAAAGCTTAGTAAGATTGGGTTAATCATATAAGCATTCTCAACAGGTTTACTAAATGAAATATGAATGCTCAGTTTTCTATTTTTAAAAATGTAGATTAACTGGCAACTAAGTTAGTTCCTCCTGCAATATAAACTCTTACCAAAAAAAGTGTCACCGGGGTCACTTTGAAACAGAAGCACTTGCTGCGCTGCATGGGCTATATTGTAATTGAGTTGAGTGGTGTTGGCAAATCTTTGACTGTTATACTCGGTGAAAGAAGCTGTCTGTGTACCTGGCCTCTGGGGAGCTCTCTCTTTGACTGGTTGTGCGGTCTGTCCCCAGGCTAGCCACAGAAATAATAGCATTTTCAGTTCTAAGATATTAAAAGTGAACAGCAGTAGGTTTTTCTGAAGCAGTCAGTGCTGTTGCTGAATTTAGCTACAGTGAAGGCCAGACTCAACACTGACTTGCTAATTCGTACTCTAAATGAGTCATTACTTGGGCAGTTTCATTATACAATACTGAGAAATTCTTCAGTCTGGTTCCAGAATAAGCCTTATTTGATTTGAAATGTATTGCAAGCTTCCCTTGATACCTGTGCTGAGGCCTAGTGCCCCAAAAAAGAAAGTGGCTCTGCTTTGGAAGTAAGTATTTCCTCCCATATCAGAGGCTTGCAGCAACACCTGAGTGCAGTCTGATTTTTGGTGGTGCAGTGTGAATGTATCAAAGACGACACTTAAACTTTTACAGGAAACAAACTGATGGTTGGGATTGCACCAGGCATGTTCCTGACAGCAATGGACTTTCTGTATGGAGCAGAACTCCAGCAGTCTCTCCCAGAGAAGCTCCTTCTCTCAGAGTTATTCAGTGACACCAAAACCAGAGGCACCATGTCTCATCACTGCTGCTGAGAAGCCAGTTCTGTTCAGCCCTTCTAGAAGTACCAGGGGAAGCAGACCTTCCTCTGGGAAGGGAAGAGATGGCTGTTTGCTTCACTTGGCAAGGACAGAAACTGAAGAACTGAGCAGAGAATGCAGTAGTCACACCCAGTAGGATAATAGCTTCTCTGGGAGCTATGTCACTTCTCTAAGATCCATATAGAGCACATCCGAGTTTTCATCTCTAATACTGAAAGTTTTGCTCTTGGCATCTTTGACTGGCAGATCACAATCCAAGCCAAAGCTCCCCCATCCTTGTCTGTGCATGCTTTGCTGTTGAATCTGACAGTACATTCAGGGTAGAGGTGCAGCCCCAGGCACCTTTATTGTCCAGCAGAATCTCACCTTCCATGGGTGTGTGCATCTGCCGTAAAAGTGGTCTCTGCTGTCCGCAAAATTGCACCACCACAGATACCAGGGAAAATGGGCTGGGAAGTAGAGGTAGAATTTTTCTAGTTTGAATAATGATTGTTGTTAGGTTCCTTCTGCTGTACCCATACAGCCCCTTGCCTAATCACAATACTGACCTGAAACTTGGTGTGTGGTCCACGTCTAACTCTGTATGCACAGTTTCTAACCCAAGAAGGGAAAGCTGACCATCTATCAGTTGGCTTCTCTGACAGTGAGAATTGCCCTTGCAGAAATGGAATAACCTCACTTCCTAAATTCCTGGGAACTATTAATGTTGTACTTGCTGAGTATTGTGAGGGTGGAGCAGGAAAAGTCCAAAGGCAAGTAGAAAATTAGTAGTGACGTTCTCTTGAAGAGTAGTTTCCAGCTATTCTTTCATAAATCGTACCCTCTCTGAGGCATAATCTGTTCTTGACATCCATAATGTCAAGACAACTTTCTCTTTTTATCTACAAGGCCCAGTTTCCTTTGGAAACATCTGAAACTTCAAGTACACTGCTGAAAGATCAAGGGTTCAGAGATTTTTGCTAAATGGCTGCCTAAACAATTAGCAGGCTGTGTCTTGTTTTTACCATGAAACTTTTAAGATGGAAGATTTTGCTGTGATTGATCAAAGGATCACTGGGACCCAAATAACTTGAATGCTGTCTCTGAGAGATCTCCATTTGCTTATAGCCCCCTGAAATCTTACCTGTACTTCCACTAGCCCTGTTCCACCTGTGCTGCAAGGGTTGATACAGTACTTGGTGGAGCACTTCTGTAGTTGCTGTTTTTATGAAAAGCTCCCGAAACATCTACTAGGTAATTTGGCAGGAGGGTAGCTGTTTGGGGTCAGCTTGTCATGCAGCTTGAATGCTCACCGGTGACTAATTTTGAGAGGTGCTTTGACTGACTGTATATTTGTTTCCCACCTGCCTTTCTCCTTCCTTTAAGAGTTGGTTGAGGTTTTGAAAATAATTTCAAACTGTTCTTGAAAAGGAACTGAGAAGGCACCAGATGTCCCACCTAGGGGCTGAGCAGGAGGGAAGGTGAGGCATCAGTGTGCTGGTACTGTAAAGCTGTACAAAGGCATCTTGTGATCTGTAGTGATAAGTCATATGCGTACCCTTGATGTGAACGTGCATCATTATCTCCATGTCTCCAAGCTCTCTGGTCATAGATGAAGGCTATTTTTCAGTCACCTGATTGTACATAGTATTTATATTTGTATTTTCTTCCAAATTTAGTAAGATACTAAGTCTTTCAATCTTGTAGGAATGCACTAAAATCTATTTAAAGAGACATTGATAGATAGTTTTCTATTCGGTCTTATAAGTTAGTTTTGTTTGGCATGCATTATTCCTGGGTAATGGTATTGTAATCAGAACATTATGCTGTAGGGTGGGTTACTACATAGCTGAGCGTTACATAGAGATGTCGGAGCTAATTTTAAACACCGTATTTTAAGTTTTGTCTTACTTCTGGAAATCAGGTAGCATTTGTGGGTGTCAGAGTAGCTGTGACAGGGAAGTCACTGGTTCTCACGCGTGTTCCCTGTAAAGTTAGCTCAGTATCTTTATATGGCACAGCAATCTGTAGCACAGAGATAACCAAGGCTGGTAATAGCACCTGTGTTGACTTAACTACACTTTTTGTTGTCATTTTGGAGTTTGTATCAGCTATATAAAACCTATTACCCCTGTAAGATCATGTTGTTGACAGGAATTGATATAAACTTAATTTTTTTTCTTGTGTCCCTGCACATGCCTTTCCATTACTCTCCATGGGAGAGGTTTTGGGGAGGAGGTTCTTCCCAGTATTCCAAAACCTGTTAAATATCAACATCAGGGGCTTGTCAGTGCGAGTTGTCGTCATTCTTCAGAGTTAAGTATTTAAAACATAGTTACTGTTTAACATCCCTCCTATTATTACCAGTGGGGAAAGGAGCAAGAATCTTTCCTTATCATGATAAGATATCATCTTATATATTTATATATATATAAATACCTCATCTGTCTCCTTTCCAAATACAGAACAAATGTTTATTGAGCACTTCTGCCTTTCTGCACCATTGACAATTTTGCCAACTCTGTTTAGGTAACGGACTTAAACTGTTGCTAGGATTCTACATGTTCTTCCTAATCTCTAAAAAGTCGTTTTTGTTGTCTATGATTCTGTTGACTATAGACTCAGTGACCTTCTGTGTTTCCAAACTGTTATGTCCTCTTACAAAAATTTCATTCCTGATTTAAAAGCCTTGTTTAGTTTCCAAAATTTTCCACCTTAAGGGTGGCTTTTCAGTTAGTCTCTGTTCTCTTACAGAGAAACACAGTGGGGAGAATTGCTGTTGCCAGTGTTACAGCAAAAGGTGCATTTTCCACATGATTTTTTTTTTTTTTTAATCTTTTTGTATATGTCAGTTCCAAGCATAGGCTACTTTGATGTCATATCTGAAAGTAGAGGAGAAAAGAAACAGTCTGGGAATACCTTCCTGCTGTAGGTAGACATTAGCAACCAGATAAGGACCTGTCCTTTGTCCTTAGCGTTGTTTAAAATACGGTCTTTCAAAGTAACTATGGCTTGACAGAAGGCCTTTTTTGGTGGATCTAGTTATTGAATAAATGGTCTTATACTTTTCAAAAAAAATTTTAAAATTCTTAAACCCAAACAAAGAAGTGTTACAAGGACATAATAGGACGAATTTGCTCCTTGGTTTTCTTAGTTTGTTAGTATTTTAACATATGATTTTTAACCTTTTTATTTATTAGACTGATTTAAGGGCAGAAGAATAGTAGCATATTTTATTATAGCTTTTTTAATCTCCATATTCCAGGTGTTCCAACTTTTTAATTGGATTCAGCTAGTATTGATTTCATTACTTTTATTAGCATTTTCCCTAAAACAGAATAGTTAGTTACTTGCAGTAGTAATGAATTGTTTCTCATATTTTGGTAGGTAAGATGCAGCTATTCAGGAAGATCCCCAAGGATACTATGGCACTACTGAAGACAGTGACAGAACCATCTCTTTGTCAAGATTTCAAAGCTATCCTGGACTGACTGATTGAAGTTTATTTCATAATTTTTCCAGGTTTGAAAATAAATGCTATGTCTTTAGATGACTTTTCTCTGTAGTTTATTTTGGTAGAGTGGACCGAAAACAACTTCACTCTGAAGTTTTCCGTGTTTGTTTCTCAGATACTACACAAGGGCTTAAAAAGAGCAGACAATTTTGTTAATACCTTCTTGTTGGTGTTTGCCTTTAAATTCACAGGCTGTTCGAAGTAATCGACTTGGTTTCATTCAGTAATTCCCATCTTTTTGATGAAGGCATCATTAAGCTATGTTCTGTATGAACAGATCTACTTCCTTGTTTCAGTGTGTTGTTTCAGAAGAACTGTTCTTTGCTTCTCTGTGCTGCAGACTATTTTATAATAAATTGTCTGGTTAATTGCAATAACACGTACTTGTCTCCAATACCTTTATTTTAATCTTTAACATCCTGCCCAGCTGGGTTATGTCCTGAAAATCAGTTACCTGCACAGGGCAAGTGCATTTCATGGCACTATCTAGCAAGACGTACAGGTCAGAAATTTTATGCTTTGGAGAACACAACTAATATATGCCAAAATTTAAGCATCAAAGCTGGTTATGTTTAGTGTATGTTTCATATATTTTGAATACTTGGTGATATTTTCAATACAGTGATATACAGAACGATGGTGGTGCTTTTATATCTACAAAACAAAAGTTCTTAATTAGATAATATACCGAGTAGATGACTCTTCTGTTTGTATTTCCTGTTCTTTATTTAGGTTTATCTTTGGCTCTGTAATGTTACTGAAGTACTGTCTAGCCCTGGTGTTGGTGTGTTGTGCACAGCTGAATTTTGTCCTGTGGGTGCTCTAATAAACCTGCCCGTATGTTGGGGTTTTTTTCTCTTCCAGGCTTGTGTGTTGAATTTGCATTGCTCTAATGTAGACCTATTTTATTAGGATTTTTCTGTCTCTATTATAGGCTAAATAGCAGCTGCTGGGAGGTTTTGTCAAAGCAGATGGAGGATATCTTGCTGGAGTGAAACACTGTAGGCAGTGTTACTCAGTAGATGTTTTCCAAGGATTGACAGACCACCACCACGCAGGAAT